>NC_083716.1:142816092-143116092 GCF_028564815.1 Eubalaena glacialis
GGTGTTGAGTCCAGTTCACTGAGCAGGGAGGAGGTCTTGTCTGTTACATATTTGGCTTATGGAACGGTATGTGAGCTAATTTCAAACCCTTGTTTTATGCATCAGCCCACCTCACCTTTCCCGTTAAGCAGCCATAGTGTGTCTTCTAAATGTGTGACTCTGTTCTGTTTTGTAATTCAGTTCAAGTGTAGCGATTTCGACATGCCCTCTATAAGTGATATCTTAGGATAAGAGTCTTTTTCTGTGTGACTTATTTCACTTAGAATCCTCGTCCCTAAATCCACTCATCATGCTGCTACTAGCCTTATGACATTGATTTCATGGCTGAGTGATATTCCATTGTGCCTAAGTACCACAACTTCTTTATCCATTTTTCTCTTTCCTGGGATACTTAAGGTGTAGCTAAGTGGAGGTTCTTGTACACAGAGCAGCCCTAAACTTTGGGGTGCCTGTGTCTTGTTGATTTTTAGTTTTCCCAATTTATACGCCCATGAGTGGAAGTGCCCTATGCTCTGTAAGCTGTGTTTATTACATGTTTCAGGACACACCGTACACTTCTCCAGAGTGGCTGTTGGCAATTGACATCCCACCCCTCAGCCTAGCAAGGCTCCCATGTCTCCATGGCCTGTCCTGCATTTCTGGTGTTTACTCTTTTCGCAGCGTGCCCTTTTGACCGATGGCAAGCGAGACTTCTTTGTAGTGCTGATTTGCACTTCCGGCTTGCTTGGTTGGCCAAAAAGGGCGTATGCGTTTTTTCCTGAATATATTCAGGAAAAAACGCATACGCCCTTTTTGGCCAAGGGCATCATTGTCAACGTTTTGCTGCTTTTCATGTGCTTTAAAGGCGAGTCGAATCTACCTCCTGAAATCTGTTTCCTGCAATTCTGCCTTGCTTTCAAATCCTCTTCATTGCCTTCCCTCAATATATTTGTGGACGAGAGTTATCATTTATAACTCTGCAGGTTTGTGAATTGCAGTGGCCCTGAGCTCCATTTGTCAACTCGCATTTTTGGGAGCTGGCCGCAAAAGCGCAGGATTGCTTCAGGCCCTATTCTGGTTCCGGGGGGCAGGCTGAGCCTGTGCTTCATTCTTCTTCCTGATGGGGAAATAGAGTGACCTGTGCCTGTCCCAACACCTAGAGCTAGTCTCTCGTTGGTTCCCCCGTCTTCCCGTTCATCCTCAGGACAAATTGCAACCTGTACGAAACAAACAGGAGGTTCCAGGTGCTGATTCTCCAAGTAGGGAGATTGTTAGTAAAGCGGCTGGAATGGCGAACCCGAGCACAAGGAGAGGAGAAATGAGGTGCGTTTTAGAAACCTTTCCCGATCACACGCTGTACCATCTTCTGGTTTCCCAGGCATGTTTTCGATGTAGGAAGATGCCCTTGAACCTGGAGATTTGGGACCCATGGGGTGGGTACCACGCGGTATTACTTTAAACAGTCTGCGTTTGCTCACCCAACCTCACCAATCCTCTCAGCCCCAAGATTGTCCAGCCTTTTGTCTCATCCAGCTGTGGGTCTAGATATGGTCAATCCAGGTTGCATCAGAGCCTCCGAACGGATTTTGTAAGAATTTCTCTCTCTTTCACTGTCTTTGTTTTATGGCGTTCATTTTAAGTAATTTATTTTGATAATGGGGTTGAGCTGCTTTTCCCTGCTGTGTTTATGCCGCTTTACACCCTCTTGATTCAACTCCAGAGAGATATCAATACATAGGTTTTAAGATTCTTGCTAGTCAGATATATTCTTGTGCGGTGAATAGGGGGTGTTGAGTCCAGTTCACTGAACAGGGAGGAGGTCTTGTCTGTTACATATTTGGCTTATGGAACGGTATGTGAGCTAATTTCAAACCCTTGTTTTATGCATCAGCCCACCTCACCTTTCCCGTTAAGCAGCCATAGTGTGTCTTCTAAATGTGTGACTCTGTTCTGTTTTGTAATTCAGTTCAAGTGTAGCGATTTCGACATGCCCTCTATAAGTGATATCTTAGGATAAGAGTCTTTTTCTGTGTGACTTATTTCACTTAGAATCCTCGTCCCTAAATCCACTCATCATGCTGCTACTAGCCTTATGACATTGATTTCATGGCTGAGTGATATTCCATTGTGCCTAAGTACCACAACTTCTTTATCCATTTTTCTCTTTCCTGGGATACTTAAGGTGTAGCTAAGTGGAGGTTCTTGTACACAGAGCAGCCCTAAACTTTGGGGTGCCTGTGTCTTGTTGATTTTTAGTTTTCCCAATTTATACGCCCATGAGTGGAAGTGCCCTATGCTCTGTAAGCTGTGTTTATTACATGTTTCAGGACACACCGTACACTTCTCCAGAGTGGCTGTTGGCAATTGACATCCCACCCCTCAGCCTAGCAAGGCTCCCATGTCTCCATGGCCTGTCCTGCATTTCTGGTGTTTACTCTTTTCGCAGCGTGGCCCTTTTGACCGATGGCAAGCGAGACTTCTTTGTAGTGCTGATTTGCACTTCCGGCTTGCTTGGTTGGCCAAAAGGGCGTATGCGTTTTTTCCTGAATATATTCAGGAAAAAACGCATACGCCCTTTTTGGCCAAGGGCATCATTGTCAACGTTTTGCTGCTTTTCATGTGCTTTAAAGGCGAGTCGAATCTACCTCCTGAAATCTGTTTCCTGCAATTCTGCCTTGCTTTCAAATCCTCTTCGTTGCCTTCCCTCAATATATTTGTGGACGAGAGTTATCATTTATAACTCTGCAGGTTTGTGAATTGCAGTGGCCCTGAGCTCCATTTGTCAACTCGCTTTTTTGGGAGCTGGCCGCAAAAGCGCAGGATTGCTTCAGGCCCTATTCTGGTTCGGGGGCAGGCTGAGCCTGTGCTTCATTCTTCTTCTGATGGGGAAATAGAGTGACCTGTGCCTGTCCCAACACCTAGAGCTAGTCTCTCGTTGGTTCCCCGTCTTCCCGTTCATCCTCAGGACAAATTGCAACCTGTACGAAACAAACAGGAGGTTCCAGGTGCTGATTCTCCAAGTAGGGAGATTGTTAGTAAAGCGGCTGAATGGCGAACCCGAGCACAAGGAGAGGAGAAATGAGGTGCGTTTTAGAAACCTTTCCCGATCACACCGCTGTACCATCTTCTGGGTTTCCCAGGCATGTTTTCGATGTAGGAAGATGCCCTTGAACCTGGAGATTTGGGACCCATGGGGTGGGTACCACGCGGTATTACTTTAAACGGTCTGCGTTTGCTCACCCAACCTCACCAATCCTCTCAGCCCCAAGATTGTCCAGCCTTTTGTCTCATCCAGCTGTGGGTCTAGATATGGTCAATCCAGGTTGCATCAGAGCCTCCGAACGGATTTTGTAAGAATTTCTCTCTCTTTCACTGTCTTTGTTTTATGGCGTTCATTTTAAGTAATTTATTTTGATAATGGGGTTGAGCTGCTTTTCCCTGCTGTGTTTATGCCGCTTTACACCCTCTTGATTCAACTCCAGAGAGATATCAATACATAGGTTTTAAGATTCTTGCTAGTCAGATATATTCTTGTGCGGTGAATAGGGGGTGTTGAGTCCAGTTCACTGAACAGGGAGGAGGTCTTGTCTGTTACATATTTGGCTTATGGAACGGTATGTGAGCTAATTTCAAACCCTTGTTTTATGCATCAGCCCACCTCATCTTTCCCGTTAAGCAGCCATAGTGTGTCTTCTAAATGTGTGACTCTGTTCTGTTTTGTAATTCAGTTCAAGTGTAGCGATTTCGACATGCCCTCTATAAGTGATATCTTAGGATAAGAGTCTTTTTCTGTGTGACTTATTTCACTTAGAATCCTCGTCCCTAAATCCACTCATCATGCTGCTACTAGCCTTATGACATTGATTTCATGGCTGAGTGATATTCCATTGTGCCTAAGTACCACAACTTCTTTATCCATTTTTCTCTTTCCTGGCATGTTTAAGGTGTACCTAAGTGGAGGTTCTTGTACACAGAGCAGCCGGAAACTTTGGGGTGCCTGTGTCTTGTTGCTTTTTAGTTTTCCCAATTTATACGCCCATGAGTGGAAGTGCCCTATGCTCTGTAAGCTGTGTTTATTACATGTTTCAGGACACACCGTACACTTCTCCAGAGTGGCTGTTGACAATTGGCATGCTGCCCATCAGCGTAGCAAGGCTCCCATGTCTCCATGGCCTGTCCTGAATTTCTGGTTTTTACACTTTTGGCAGCATGGCCCTTTTGACCGATGGCAAGCGAGACTTCTTTGTAGTGCTGATTTGCACTTCCGGCTTGCTTGGTTGGCCAAAAAGGGCGTATGCGTTTTTTCCTGAATATATTCAGGAAAAAAACGCATACGCCCTTTTTGGCCAAGGGCATCATTGTCAACGTTTTGCTGCTTTTCATGTGCTTTAAAGGCGAGTCGAATCTACCTCCTGAAATCTGTTTCCTGCAATTCTGCCTTGCTTTCAAATCTTCTTCATTGCCTTCCCTCAATATATTTGTGGACGAGAGTTATCATTTATAACTCTGCAGGTTTGTGAATTGCAGTGGCCCTGAGCTCCATTTGTCAACTCGCTTTTTTGGGAGCTGGCCGCAAAAGCGCAGGATTGCTTCAGGCCCTATTCTGGTTCCGGGGGGCAGGCTGAGCCTGTGCTTCATTCTTCTTCCTGATGGGGAAATAGAGTGACCTGTGCCTGTCCCAACACCTAGAGCTAGTCTCTCGTTGGTTCCCCGTCTTCCCGTTCATCCTCAGGACAAATTGCAACCTGTACGAAACAAACAGGAGGTTCCAGGTGCTGATTCTCCAAGTAGGGAGATTGTTAGTAAAGCGGCTGGAATGGCGAACCCGAGCACAAGGAGAGGAGAAATGAGGTGCGTTTAGAAACCTTTCCCGATCACACGGTGTACCATCTTCTGGGTTTCCCAGGCATGTTTTCGATGTAGGAAGATGCCCTTGAACCTGGAGATTTGGGACCCATGGCGTGGGTACCACGCGGTATTACTTTAAACGGTCTGCGTTTGCTCACCCAACCTCACCAATCCTCTCAGCCCCAAGATTGTCCAGCTTTTGTCTCATCCAGCTGTGGGTCTAGATATGGTCAATCCAGGTTGCATCAGAGCCTCCGAACGGAATTTTGTAAGAATTTCTCTCTCTTTCACTGTCTTTGTTTTATGGCGTTCATTTTAAGTAATTTATTTTGATAATGGGGTTGAGCTGCTTTTCCCTGCTGTGTTTATGCCGCTTTACACCCTCTTGATTCAACTCCAGAGAGATATCAATACATAGGTTTTAAGATTCTTGCTAGTCAGATATATTCTTGTGCGGTGAATAGGGGGTGTTGAGTCCAGTTCACTGAGCAGGGAGGAGGTCTTGTCTGTTACATATTTGGCTTATGGAACGGTATGTGAGCTAATTTCAAACCCTTGTTTTATGCATCAGCCCACCTCACCTTTCCCGTTAAGCAGCCATAGTGTGTCTTCTAAATGTGTGACTCTGTTCTGTTTTGTAATTCAGTTCAAGTGTAGCGATTTCGACATGCCCTCTATAAGTGATATCTTAGGATAAGAGTCTTTTTCTGTGTGACTTATTTCACTTAGAATCCTCGTCCCTAAATCCACTCATCATGCTGCTACTAGCCTTATGACATTGATTTCATGGCTGAGTGATATTCCATTGTGCCTAAGTACCACAACTTCTTTATCCATTTTTCTCTTTCCTGGGATACTTAAGGTGTAGCTAAGTGGAGGTTCTTGTACACAGAGTAGCCCTAAACTTTGGGGTGCCTGTGCCTTGTTGATTTTTAGTTTTCCCAATTTATATGCCCATGAGTGGAAGTGCCCTATGCTCTGTAAGCTGTGTTTATTACATGTTTCAGGACACACCGTACACTTCTCCAGAGTGGCTGTTGGCAATTGACATCCCGCCCCTCAGCGTAGCAAGGCTCCCATGTCTCCATGGCCTGTCCTGCATTTCTGGTTTTTACACTTTTGGCAGCATGGCCCTTTTGACCGATGGCAAGCGAGACTTCTTTGTAGTGCTGATTTGCACTTCCGGCTTGCTTGGTTGGCCAAAAAGGGCCTATGCGTTTTTTCCTGAATATATTCAGGAAAAAACGCATACGCCCTTTTTGGCCAAGGGCATCATTGTCAACGTTTTGCCGCTTTTCATGTGCTTTAAAGGCGAGTCGAATCTACCTCCTGAAATCTGTTTCCGGCAATTCTGCCTTGCTTTCAAATCCTCTTCGTTGCCTTCCCTCAATATATTTTTGGACGAGAGTTATCATTGATAACTCTGCAGGTTTGTGAATTGCAGTGGCCCTGAGCTCCATTTGTCAACTCGCTTTTTTGGGAGCTGGCCGCAAATGCGCAGGATTGCTTCAGGCCCTATTCTGGTTTCGGGGGGCAGGCTGAGCCTGTGCTTCATTCTTCTTCCTGATGGGGAAATAGAGTGACCTGTGCCTGTCCCAACACCTAGAGCTAGTCTCTCGTTGGTTCCCCCTCTTCCCGTTCATCCTCAGGACAAATTGCAACCTGTACGAAAGAAACAGGAGCTTCAAGGTGCTGATTCTCCAAGTAGGGAGATTGTTAGTAAAGCGGCTGGAATGGCGAACCCGAGCACAAGGAGAGGAGAAATGAGGTGCGTTTTAGAAACCTTTCCCGATCACACGGTGTACCATCTTCTGGGTTTCCCATGCACGTTTTCAATGTAGGAAGATGCCCTTGAACCTGGAGATTTGGGACCCATGGGGTGGGTACCCCGCGGTATTACTTTAAAGGGTCTGCGTTTCCTCACCCAACCTCACCAAACCTCTCAGCCCCAAGAGTGTCCAGCCTTATGTCTCATCCAGCTGTGGGTCTAGATATGGTCAATCCAGGTTGCATCAGAGCCTCCGAACGGATTTTGTAAGAATTTCTCTCTCTTTCACTGTCTTTGTTTTATGGCGTTCATTTTAAGTAATTTATTTTGATAATGGGGTTGAGCTGCTTTTCCCTGCTGTGTTTATGCCGCTTTACACCCTCTTGATTCAACTCCAGAGAGATATCAATACATAGGTTTTAAGATTCTTGCTAGTCAGATATATTCTTGTGCGGTGAATAGGGGGTGTTGAGTCCAGTTCACTGAGCAGGGAGGAGGTCTTGTCTGTTACATATTTGGCTTATGGAACGGTATGTGAGCTAATTTCAAACCCTTGTTTTATGCATCAGCCCACCTCACCTTTCCCGTTAAGCAGCCATAGTGTGTCTTCTAAATGTGTGACTCTGTTCTGTTTTGTAATTCAGTTCAAGTGTAGCGATTTCGACATGCCCTCTATAAGTGATATCTTAGGATAAGAGTCTTTTTCTGTGTGACTTATTTCACTTAGAATCCTCGTCCCTAAATCCACTCATCATGCTGCTACTAGCCTTATGACATTGATTTCATGGCTGAGTGATATTCCATTGTGCCTAAGTACCACAACTTCTTTATCCATTTTTCTCTTTCCTGGGATACTTAAGGTGTAGCTAAGTGGAGGTTCTTGTACACAGAGCAGCCCTAAACTTTGGGGTGCCTGTGTCTTGTTGATTTTTAGTTTTCCCAATTTATACGCCCATGAGTGGAAGTGCCCTATGCTCTGTAAGCTGTGTTTATTACATGTTTCAGGACACACCGTACACTTCTCCAGAGTGGCTGTTGGCAATTGACATCCCACCCCTCAGCCTAGCAAGGCTCCCATGTCTCCATGGCCTGTCCTGCATTTCTGGTGTTTACTCTTTTCGCAGCGTGGCCCTTTTGACCGATGGCAAGCGAGACTTCTTTGTAGTGCTGATTTGCACTTCCGGCTTGCTTGGTTGGCCAAAAAGGGCGTATGCGTTTTTTCCTGAATATATTCAGGAAAAAACGCATACGCCCTTTTTGGCCAAGGGCATCATTGTCAACGTTTTGCTGCTTTTCATGTGCTTTAAAGGCGAGTCGAATCTACCTCCTGAAATCTGTTTCCTGCAATTCTGCCTTGCTTTCAAATCCTCTTCATTGCCTTCCCTCAATATATTTGTGGACGAGAGTTATCATTTATAACTCTGCAGGTTTGTGAATTGCAGTGGCCCTGAGCTCCATTTGTCAACTCGCATTTTTGGGAGCTGGCCGCAAAAGCGCAGGATTGCTTCAGGCCCTATTCTGGTTCCGGGGGGCAGGCTGAGCCTGTGCTTCATTCTTCTTCCTGATGGGGAAATAGAGTGACCTGTGCCTGTCCCAACACCTAGAGCTAGTCTCTCGTTGGTTCCCCGTCTTCCCGTTCATCCTCAGGACAAATTGCAACCTGTACGAAACAAACAGGAGGTTCCAGGTGCTGATTCTCCAAGTAGGGAGATTGTTAGTAAAGCGGCTGGAATGGCGAACCCGAGCACAAGGAGAGGAGAAATGAGGTGCGTTTTAGAAACCTTTCCCGATCACACGCTGTACCATCTTCTGGGTTTCCCAGGCATGTTTTCGATGTAGGAAGATGCCCTTGAACCTGGAGATTTGGGACCCATGGGGTGGGTACCACGCGGTATTACTTTAAACAGTCTGCGTTTGCTCACCCAACCTCACCAATCCTCTCAGCCCCAAGATTGTCCAGCCTTTTGTCTCATCCAGCTGTGGGTCTAGATATGGTCAATCCAGGTTGCATCAGAGCCTCCGAACGGATTTTGTAAGAATTTCTCTCTCTTTCACTGTCTTTGTTTTATGGCGTTCATTTTAAGTAATTTATTTTGATAATGGGGTTGAGCTGCTTTTCCCTGCTGTGTTTATGCCGCTTTACACCCTCTTGATTCAACTCCAGAGAGATATCAATACATAGGTTTTAAGATTCTTGCTAGTCAGATATATTCTTGTGCGGTGAATAGGGGGTGTTGAGTCCAGTTCACTGAACAGGGAGGAGGTCTTGTCTGTTACATATTTGGCTTATGGAACGGTATGTGAGCTAATTTCAAACCCTTGTTTTATGCATCAGCCCACCTCACCTTTCCCGTTAAGCAGCCATAGTGTGTCTTCTAAATGTGTGACTCTGTTCTGTTTTGTAATTCAGTTCAAGTGTAGCGATTTCGACATGCCCTCTATAAGTGATATCTTAGGATAAGAGTCTTTTTCTGTGTGACTTATTTCACTTAGAATCCTCGTCCCTAAATCCACTCATCATGCTGCTACTAGCCTTATGACATTGATTTCATGGCTGAGTGATATTCCATTGTGCCTAAGTACCACAACTTCTTTATCCATTTTTCTCTTTCCTGGGATACTTAAGGTGTAGCTAAGTGGAGGTTCTTGTACACAGAGCAGCCCTAAACTTTGGGGTGCCTGTGTCTTGTTGATTTTTAGTTTTCCCAATTTATACGCCCATGAGTGGAAGTGCCCTATGCTCTGTAAGCTGTGTTTATTACATGTTTCAGGACACACCGTACACTTCTCCAGAGTGGCTGTTGGCAATTGACATCCCACCCCTCAGCCTAGCAAGGCTCCCATGTCTCCATGGCCTGTCCTGCATTTCTGGTGTTTACTCTTTTCGCAGCGTGGCCCTTTTGACCGATGGCAAGCGAGACTTCTTTGTAGTGCTGATTTGCACTTCCGGCTTGCTTGGTTGGCCAAAAAGGGCGTATGCGTTTTTTCCTGAATATATTCAGGAAAAAACGCATACGCCCTTTTTGGCCAAGGGCATCATTGTCAACGTTTTGCTGCTTTTCATGTGCTTTAAAGGCGAGTCGAATCTACCTCCTGAAATCTGTTTCCTGCAATTCTGCCTTGCTTTCAAATCCTCTTCGTTGCCTTCCCTCAATATATTTGTGGACGAGAGTTATCATTTATAACTCTGCAGGTTTGTGAATTGCAGTGGCCCTGAGCTCCATTTGTCAACTCGCTTTTTTGGGAGCTGGCCGCAAAAGCGCAGGATTGCTTCAGGCCCTATTCTGGTTCCGGGGGGCAGGCTGAGCCTGTGCTTCATTCTTCTTCCTGATGGGGAAATAGAGTGACCTGTGCCTGTCCCAACACCTAGAGCTAGTCTCTCGTTGGTTCCCCGTCTTCCCGTTCATCCTCAGGACAAATTGCAACCTGTACGAAACAAACAGGAGGTTCCAGGTGCTGATTCTCCAAGTAGGGAGATTGTTAGTAAAGCGGCTGGAATGGCGAACCCGAGCACAAGGAGAGGAGAAATGAGGTGCGTTTTAGAAACCTTTCCCGATCACACGCTGTACCATCTTCTGGGTTTCCCAGGCATGTTTTCGATGTAGGAAGATGCCCTTGAACCTGGAGATTTGGGACCCATGGGGTGGGTACCACGCGGTATTACTTTAAACGGTCTGCGTTTGCTCACCCAACCTCACCAATCCTCTCAGCCCCAAGATTGTCCAGCCTTTTGTCTCATCCAGCTGTGGGTCTAGATATGGTCAATCCAGGTTGCATCAGAGCCTCCGAACGGATTTTGTAAGAATTTCTCTCTCTTTCACTGTCTTTGTTTTATGGCGTTCATTTTAAGTAATTTATTTTGATAATGGGGTTGAGCTGCTTTTCCCTGCTGTGTTTATGCCGCTTTACACCCTCTTGATTCAACTCCAGAGAGATATCAATACATAGGTTTTAAGATTCTTGCTAGTCAGATATATTCTTGTGCGGTGAATAGGGGGTGTTGAGTCCAGTTCACTGAACAGGGAGGAGGTCTTGTCTGTTACATATTTGGCTTATGGAACGGTATGTGAGCTAATTTCAAACCCTTGTTTTATGCATCAGCCCACCTCATCTTTCCCGTTAAGCAGCCATAGTGTGTCTTCTAAATGTGTGACTCTGTTCTGTTTTGTAATTCAGTTCAAGTGTAGCGATTTCGACATGCCCTCTATAAGTGATATCTTAGGATAAGAGTCTTTTTCTGTGTGACTTATTTCACTTAGAATCCTCGTCCCTAAATCCACTCATCATGCTGCTACTAGCCTTATGACATTGATTTCATGGCTGAGTGATATTCCATTGTGCCTAAGTACCACAACTTCTTTATCCATTTTTCTCTTTCCTGGCATGTTTAAGGTGTACCTAAGTGGAGGTTCTTGTACACAGAGCAGCCGGAAACTTTGGGGTGCCTGTGTCTTGTTGCTTTTTAGTTTTCCCAATTTATACGCCCATGAGTGGAAGTGCCCTATGCTCTGTAAGCTGTGTTTATTACATGTTTCAGGACACACCGTACACTTCTCCAGAGTGGCTGTTGACAATTGGCATGCTGCCCATCAGCGTAGCAAGGCTCCCATGTCTCCATGGCCTGTCCTGAATTTCTGGTTTTTACACTTTTGGCAGCATGGCCCTTTTGACCGATGGCAAGCGAGACTTCTTTGTAGTGCTGATTTGCACTTCCGGCTTGCTTGGTTGGCCAAAAAGGGCGTATGCGTTTTTTCCTGAATATATTCAGGAAAAAACGCATACGCCCTTTTTGGCCAAGGGCATCATTGTCAACGTTTTGCTGCTTTTCATGTGCTTTAAAGGCGAGTCGAATCTACCTCCTGAAATCTGTTTCCTGCAATTCTGCCTTGCTTTCAAATCTTCTTCATTGCCTTCCCTCAATATATTTGTGGACGAGAGTTATCATTTATAACTCTGCAGGTTTGTGAATTGCAGTGGCCCTGAGCTCCATTTGTCAACTCGCTTTTTTGGGAGCTGGCCGCAAAAGCGCAGGATTGCTTCAGGCCCTATTCTGGTTCCGGGGGGCAGGCTGAGCCTGTGCTTCATTCTTCTTCCTGATGGGGAAATAGAGTGACCTGTGCCTGTCCCAACACCTAGAGCTAGTCTCTCGTTGGTTCCCCGTCTTCCCGTTCATCCTCAGGACAAATTGCAACCTGTACGAAACAAACAGGAGGTTCCAGGTGCTGATTCTCCAAGTAGGGAGATTGTTAGTAAAGCGGCTGGAATGGCGAACCCGAGCACAAGGAGAGGAGAAATGAGGTGCGTTTTAGAAACCTTTCCCGATCACACGGTGTACCATCTTCTGGGTTTCCCAGGCATGTTTTCGATGTAGGAAGATGCCCTTGAACCTGGAGATTTGGGACCCATGGCGTGGGTACCACGCGGTATTACTTTAAACGGTCTGCGTTTGCTCACCCAACCTCACCAATCCTCTCAGCCCCAAGATTGTCCAGCCTTTTGTCTCATCCAGCTGTGGGTCTAGATATGGTCAATCCAGGTTGCATCAGAGCCTCCGAACGGATTTTGTAAGAATTTCTCTCTCTTTCACTGTCTTTGTTTTATGGCGTTCATTTTAAGTAATTTATTTTGATAATGGGGTTGAGCTGCTTTTCCCTGCTGTGTTTATGCCGCTTTACACCCTCTTGATTCAACTCCAGAGAGATATCAATACATAGGTTTTAAGATTCTTGCTAGTCAGATATATTCTTGTGCGGTGAATAGGGGGTGTTGAGTCCAGTTCACTGAGCAGGGAGGAGGTCTTGTCTGTTACATATTTGGCTTATGGAACGGTATGTGAGCTAATTTCAAACCCTTGTTTTATGCATCAGCCCACCTCACCTTTCCCGTTAAGCAGCCATAGTGTGTCTTCTAAATGTGTGACTCTGTTCTGTTTTGTAATTCAGTTCAAGTGTAGCGATTTCGACATGCCCTCTATAAGTGATATCTTAGGATAAGAGTCTTTTTCTGTGTGACTTATTTCACTTAGAATCCTCGTCCCTAAATCCACTCATCATGCTGCTACTAGCCTTATGACATTGATTTCATGGCTGAGTGATATTCCATTGTGCCTAAGTACCACAACTTCTTTATCCATTTTTCTCTTTCCTGGGATACTTAAGGTGTAGCTAAGTGGAGGTTCTTGTACACAGAGTAGCCCTAAACTTTGGGGTGCCTGTGCCTTGTTGATTTTTAGTTTTCCCAATTTATATGCCCATGAGTGGAAGTGCCCTATGCTCTGTAAGCTGTGTTTATTACATGTTTCAGGACACACCGTACACTTCTCCAGAGTGGCTGTTGGCAATTGACATCCCGCCCCTCAGCGTAGCAAGGCTCCCATGTCTCCATGGCCTGTCCTGCATTTCTGGTTTTTACACTTTTGGCAGCATGGCCCTTTTGACCGATGGCAAGCGAGACTTCTTTGTAGTGCTGATTTGCACTTCCGGCTTGCTTGGTTGGCCAAAAAGGGCCTATGCGTTTTTTCCTGAATATATTCAGGAAAAAACGCATACGCCCTTTTTGGCCAAGGGCATCATTGTCAACGTTTTGCCGCTTTTCATGTGCTTTAAAGGCGAGTCGAATCTACCTCCTGAAATCTGTTTCCGGCAATTCTGCCTTGCTTTCAAATCCTCTTCGTTGCCTTCCCTCAATATATTTGTGGACGAGAGTTATCATTGATAACTCTGCAGGTTTGTGAATTGCAGTGGCCCTGAGCTCCATTTGTCAACTCGCTTTTTTGGGAGCTGGCCGCAAATGCGCAGGATTGCTTCAGGCCCTATTCTGGTTTCGGGGGGCAGGCTGAGCCTGTGCTTCATTCTTCTTCCTGATGGGGAAATAGAGTGACCTGTGCCTGTCCCAACACCTAGAGCTAGTCTCTCGTTGGTTCCCCCTCTTCCCGTTCATCCTCAGGACAAATTGCAACCTGTACGAAAGAAACAGGAGCTTCAAGGTGCTGATTCTCCAAGTAGGGAGATTGTTAGTAAAGCGGCTGGAATGGCGAACCCGAGCACAAGGAGAGGAGAAATGAGGTGCGTTTTAGAAACCTTTCCCGATCACACGGTGTACCATCTTCTGGGTTTCCCATGCACGTTTTCAATGTAGGAAGATGCCCTTGAACCTGGAGATTTGGGACCCATGGGGTGGGTACCCCGCGGTATTACTTTAAAGGGTCTGCGTTTCCTCACCCAACCTCACCAAACCTCTCAGCCCCAAGAGTGTCCAGCCTTATGTCTCATCCAGCTGTGGGTCTAGATATGGTCAATCCAGGTTGCATCAGAGCCTCCGAACGGATTTTGTAAGAATTTCTCTCTCTTTCACTGTCTTTGTTTTATGGCGTTCATTTTAAGTAATTTATTTTGATAATGGGGTTGAGCTGCTTTTCCCTGCTGTGTTTATGCCGCTTTACACCCTCTTGATTCAACTCCAGAGAGATATCAATACATAGGTTTTAAGATTCTTGCTAGTCAGATATATTCTTGTGCGGTGAATAGGGGGTGTTGAGTCCAGTTCACTGAGCAGGGAGGAGGTCTTGTCTGTTACATATTTGGCTTATGGAACGGTATGTGAGCTAATTTCAAACCCTTGTTTTATGCATCAGCCCACCTCACCTTTCCCGTTAAGCAGCCATAGTGTGTCTTCTAAATGTGTGACTCTGTTCTGTTTTGTAATTCAGTTCAAGTGTAGCGATTTCGACATGCCCTCTATAAGTGATATCTTAGGATAAGAGTCTTTTTCTGTGTGACTTATTTCACTTAGAATCCTCGTCCCTAAATCCACTCATCATGCTGCTACTAGCCTTATGACATTGATTTCATGGCTGAGTGATATTCCATTGTGCCTAAGTACCACAACTTCTTTATCCATTTTTCTCTTTCCTGGGATACTTAAGGTGTAGCTAAGTGGAGGTTCTTGTACACAGAGCAGCCCTAAACTTTGGGGTGCCTGTGTCTTGTTGATTTTTAGTTTTCCCAATTTATACGCCCATGAGTGGAAGTGCCCTATGCTCTGTAAGCTGTGTTTATTACATGTTTCAGGACACACCGTACACTTCTCCAGAGTGGCTGTTGGCAATTGACATCCCACCCCTCAGCCTAGCAAGGCTCCCATGTCTCCATGGCCTGTCCTGCATTTCTGGTGTTTACTCTTTTCGCAGCGTGGCCCTTTTGACCGATGGCAAGCGAGACTTCTTTGTAGTGCTGATTTGCACTTCCGGCTTGCTTGGTTGGCCAAAAAGGGCGTATGCGTTTTTTCCTGAATATATTCAGGAAAAAACGCATACGCCCTTTTTGGCCAAGGGCATCATTGTCAACGTTTTGCTGCTTTTCATGTGCTTTAAAGGCGAGTCGAATCTACCTCCTGAAATCTGTTTCCTGCAATTCTGCCTTGCTTTCAAATCCTCTTCATTGCCTTCCCTCAATATATTTGTGGACGAGAGTTATCATTTATAACTCTGCAGGTTTGTGAATTGCAGTGGCCCTGAGCTCCATTTGTCAACTCGCATTTTTGGGAGCTGGCCGCAAAAGCGCAGGATTGCTTCAGGCCCTATTCTGGTTCCGGGAGGCAGGCTGAGCCTGTGCTTCATTCTTCTTCCTGATGGGGAAATAGAGTGACCTGTGCCTGTCCCAACACCTAGAGCTAGTCTCTTGTTGGTTCCCCGTCTTCCCGTTCATCCTCAGGACAAATTGCAACCTGTACGAAACAAACAGGAGGTTCCAGGTGCTGATTCTCCAAGTAGGGAGATTGTTAGTAAAGCGGCTGGAATGGCGAACCCGAGCACAAGGAGAGGAGAAATGAGGTGCGTTTTAGAAACCTTTCCCGATCACACGCTGTACCATCTTCTGGGTTTCCCAGGCATGTTTTCGATGTAGGAAGATGCCCTTGAACCTGGAGATTTGGGACCCATGGGGTGGGTACCACGCGGTATTACTTTAAACAGTCTGCGTTTGCTCACCCAACCTCACCAATCCTCTCAGCCCCAAGATTGTCCAGCCTTTTGTCTCATCCAGCTGTGGGTCTAGATATGGTCAATCCAGGTTGCATCAGAGCCTCCGAACGGATTTTGTAAGAATTTCTCTCTCTTTCACTGTCTTTGTTTTATGGCGTTCATTTTAAGTAATTTATTTTGATAATGGGGTTGAGCTGCTTTTCCCTGCTGTGTTTATGCCGCTTTACACCCTCTTGATTCAACTCCAGAGAGATATCAATACATAGGTTTTAAGATTCTTGCTAGTCAGATATATTCTTGTGCGGTGAATAGGGGGTGTTGAGTCCAGTTCACTGAACAGGGAGGAGGTCTTGTCTGTTACATATTTGGCTTATGGAACGGTATGTGAGCTAATTTCAAACCCTTGTTTTATGCATCAGCCCACCTCACCTTTCCCGTTAAGCAGCCATAGTGTGTCTTCTAAATGTGTGACTCTGTTCTGTTTTGTAATTCAGTTCAAGTGTAGCGATTTCGACATGCCCTCTATAAGTGATATCTTAGGATAAGAGTCTTTTTCTGTGTGACTTATTTCACTTAGAATCCTCGTCCCTAAATCCACTCATCATGCTGCTACTAGCCTTATGACATTGATTTCATGGCTGAGTGATATTCCATTGTGCCTAAGTACCACAACTTCTTTATCCATTTTTCTCTTTCCTGGGATACTTAAGGTGTAGCTAAGTGGAGGTTCTTGTACACAGAGCAGCCCTAAACTTTGGGGTGCCTGTGTCTTGTTGATTTTTAGTTTTCCCAATTTATACGCCCATGAGTGGAAGTGCCCTATGCTCTGTAAGCTGTGTTTATTACATGTTTCAGGACACACCGTACACTTCTCCAGAGTGGCTGTTGGCAATTGACATCCCACCCCTCAGCCTAGCAAGGCTCCCATGTCTCCATGGCCTGTCCTGCATTTCTGGTGTTTACTCTTTTCGCAGCGTGGCCCTTTTGACCGATGGCAAGCGAGACTTCTTTGTAGTGCTGATTTGCACTTCCGGCTTGCTTGGTTGGCCAAAAAGGGCGTATGCGTTTTTTCCTGAATATATTCAGGAAAAAACGCATACGCCCTTTTTGGCCAAGGGCATCATTGTCAACGTTTTGCTGCTTTTCATGTGCTTTAAAGGCGAGTCGAATCTACCTCCTGAAATCTGTTTCCTGCAATTCTGCCTTGCTTTCAAATCCTCTTCGTTGCCTTCCCTCAATATATTTGTGGACGAGAGTTATCATTTATAACTCTGCAGGTTTGTGAATTGCAGTGGCCCTGAGCTCCATTTGTCAACTCGCATTTTTGGGAGCTGGCCGCAAAAGCGCAGGATTGCTTCAGGCCCTATTCTGGTTCCGGGAGGCAGGCTGAGCCTGTGCTTCATTCTTCTTCCTGATGGGGAAATAGAGTGACCTGTGCCTGTCCCAACACCTAGAGGTAGTCTCTCGTTGGTTCCCCGTCTTCCCGTTCATCCTCAGGACAAATTGCAACCTGTACGAAACAAACAGGAGGTTCCAGGTGCTGATTCTCCAAGTAGGGAGATTGTTAGTAAAGCGGCTGGAATGGCGAACCCGAGCACAAGGAGAGGAGAAATGAGGTGCGTTTTAGAAACCTTTCCCGATCACACGCTGTACCATCTTCTGGGTTTCCCAGGCATGTTTTCGATGTAGGAAGATGCCCTTGAACCTGGAGATTTGGGACCCATGGGGTGGGTACCACGCGGTATTACTTTAAACAGTCTGCGTTTGCTCACCCAACCTCACCAATCCTCTCAGCCCCAAGATTGTCCAGCCTTTTGTCTCATCCAGCTGTGGGTCTAGATATGGTCAATCCAGGTTGCATCAGAGCCTCCGAACGGATTTTGTAAGAATTTCTCTCTCTTTCACTGTCTTTGTTTTATGGCGTTCATTTTAAGTAATTTATTTTGATAATGGGGTTGAGCTGCTTTTCCCTGCTGTGTTTATGCCGCTTTACACCCTCTTGATTCAACTCCAGAGAGATATCAATACATAGGTTTTAAGATTCTTGCTAGTCAGATATATTCTTGTGCGGTGAATAGGGGGTGTTGAGTCCAGTTCACTGAACAGGGAGGAGGTCTTGTCTGTTACATATTTGGCTTATGGAACGGTATGTGAGCTAATTTCAAACCCTTGTTTTATGCATCAGCCCACCTCATCTTTCCCGTTAAGCAGCCATAGTGTGTCTTCTAAATGTGTGACTCTGTTCTGTTTTGTAATTCAGTTCAAGTGTAGCGATTTCGACATGCCCTCTATAAGTGATATCTTAGGATAAGAGTCTTTTTCTGTGTGACTTATTTCACTTAGAATCCTCGTCCCTAAATCCACTCATCATGCTGCTACTAGCCTTATGACATTGATTTCATGGCTGAGTGATATTCCATTGTGCCTAAGTACCACAACTTCTTTATCCATTTTTCTCTTTCCTGGGATACTTAAGGTGTAGCTAAGTGGAGGTTCTTGTACACAGAGCAGCCCTAAACTTTGGGGTGCCTGTGTCTTGTTGATTTTTAGTTTTCCCAATTTATACGCCCATGAGTGGAAGTGCCCTATGCTCTGTAAGCTGTGTTTATTACATGTTTCAGGACACACCGTACACTTCTCCAGAGTGGCTGTTGGCAATTGACATCCCACCCCTCAGCCTAGCAAGGCTCCCATGTCTCCATGGCCTGTCCTGCATTTCTGGTGTTTACTCTTTTCGCAGCGTGGCCCTTTTGACCGATGGCAAGCGAGACTTCTTTGTAGTGCTGATTTGCACTTCCGGCTTGCTTGGTTGGCCAAAAAGGGCGTATGCGTTTTTTCCTGAATATATTCAGCAAAAAACGCATACGCCCTTTTTGGCCAAGGGCATCATTGTCAACGTTTTGCCGCTTTTCATGTGCTTTAAAGGCGAGTCGAATCTACCTCCTGAAATCTGTTTCCGGCAATTCTGCCTTGCTTTCAAATCCTCTTCGTTGCCTTCCCTCAATATATTTGTGGACAAGAGTTATCATTTATAACTCTGCAGGTTTGTGAATTGCAGTGGCCCTGAGCTCCATTTGTCCACTCGCTTTTTTGGGAGCTGGCCGCAAAAGCGCAGGATTGCTTCAGGCCCTATTCTGGTTCCGGGGGGCAGGCTGAGCCTGTGCTTCATTCTTCTTCCTGATGGGGAAATAGAGTGACCTGTGCCTGTCCCAACACCTAGAGCTAGTCTCTCGTTGGTTCCCCCTCTTCCCGTTCATCCTCAGGACAAATTGCAACCTGTACGAAAGAAACAGGAGCTTCAAGGTGCTGATTCTCCAAGTAGGGAGATTGTTAGTAAAGCGGCTGGAATGGCGAACCCGAGCACAAGGAGAGGAGAAATGAGGTGCGTTTTACAAACCTTTCCCTATCACACGCTGTACCATCTTCTGGGTTTCCCATGCACGTTTTCAATGTAGGAAGATGCCCTTGAACCTGGAGATTTGGGACCCATGGGGTGGGTACCCCGCGGTATTACTTTAAAGGGTCTGCGTTTCCTCACCCAACCTCACCAAACCTCTCAGCCCCAAGAGTGTCCAGCCTTATGTCTCATCCAGCTGTGGGTCTAGATATGGTCAATCCAGGTTGCATCAGAGCCTCCGAACGGATTTTGTAAGAATTTCTCTCTCTTTCACTGTCTTTCTTTTATGGCGTTCATTTTAAGTAATTTATTTTGATAATGGGGTTGAGCTGCTTTTCCCTGCTGTGTTTATGCCGCTTTACACCCTCTTGATTCAACTCCAGAGAGATATCAATACATAGGTTTTAAGATTCTTGCTAGTCAGATATATTCTTGTGCGGTGAATAGGGGGTGTTGAGTCCAGTTCACTGAGCAGGGAGGAGGTCTTGTCTGTTACATATTTGGCTTATGGAACGGTATGTGAGCTAATTTCAAACCCTTGTTTTATGCATCACCCCACCTCACCTTTCCCGTTAAGCAGCCATAGTGTGTCTTCTAAATATGTGACTCTGTTCTGTTTTGTAATTCACTTCAAGTGTAGCGATTTTCACATGCCCTCTATAAGTGATATCTTAGGATAACTGTCTTTTTCTGTGTGACTTATTTCACTTAGAATCCTCGTCCCTAAATCCACTCATCATGCTGCTACTAGCCTTATGACATTGATTTCATGGCTGAGTGATATTCCATTGTGCCTAAGTACCACAACTTCTTTATCCATTTTTCTCTTTCCTGGCATGTTTAAGGTGTACCTAAGTGGAGGTTCTTGTACACAGAGCAGCCGGAAACTTTGGGGTGCCTGTGTCTTGTTGATTTTTAGTTTTCCCAATTTATACGCCCATGAGTGGAAGTGCCCTATGCTCTGTAAGCTGTGTTTATTACATGATTCAGGACACACCGTACACTTCTCCAGAGTGGCTGTTGACAATTGGCATGCTGCCCATCAGCGTAGCAAGGCTCCCATGTCTCCATGGCCTGTCCTGAATTTCTGGTTTTTACACTTTTGGGAGCATGGCCCTTTTGACCGATGGCAAGCGAGACTTCTTTGTAGTGCTGATTTGCACTTCCGGCTTGCTTGGTTGGCCAAAAAGGGCGTATGCGTTTTTTCCTGAATATATTCAGGAAAAAACGCATACGCCCTTTTTGGCCAAGGGCATCATTGTCAACGTTTTGCTGCTTTTCATGTGCTTTAAAGGCGAGTCGAATCTACCTCCTGAAATCTGTTTCCTGCAATTCTGCCTTGCTTTCAAATCTTCTTCATTGCCTTCCCTCAATATATTTGTGGACGAGAGTTATCATTTATAACTCTGCAGGTTTGTGAATTGCAGTGGCCCTGAGCTCCATTTGTCAACTCGCTTTTTTGGGAGCTGGCCGCAAAAGCGCAGGATTGCTTCAGGCCCTATTCTGGTTCCGGGAGGCAGGCTGAGCCTGTGCTTCATTCTTCTTCTTGATGGGGAAATAGAGTGACCTGTGCCTGTCCCAACACCTAGAGCTAGACTCTCGTTGGTTCCCCGTCTTCCCGTTCATCCTCAGGACAAATTGCAACCTGTACGAAACAAACAGGAGGTTCCAGGTGCTGATTCTCCAAGTAGGGAGATTGTTAGTAAAGCGGCTGGAATGGCGAACCCGAGCACAAGGAGAGGAGAAATGAGGTGCGTTTTAGAAACCTTTCCCGATCACACGGTGTACCATCTTCTGGGTTTCCCAGGCATGTTTTCGATGTAGGAAGATGCCCTTGAACCTGGAGATTTGGGACCCATGGGGTGGGTACCACGCGGTATTACTTTAAACAGTCTGCGTTTGCTCACCCAACCTCACCAATCCTCTCAGCCCCAAGATTGTCCAGCCTTTTGTCTCATCCAGCTGTGGGTCTAGATATGGTCAATCCAGGTTGCATCAGAGCCTCCGAACGGATTTTGTAAGAATTTCTCTCTCTTTCACTGTCTTTCTTTTATGGCGTTCATTTTAAGTAATTTATTTTGATAATGGGGTTGAGCTGCTTTTCCCTGCTGTGTTTATGCCGCTTTACACCCTCTTGATTCAACTCCAGAGAGATATCAATACATAGGTTTTAACATTCTTGCTAGTCAGATATATTCTTGTGCGGTGAATAGGGGGTGTTGAGTCCAGTTCACTGAGCAGGGAGGAGGTCTTGTCTGTTACATATTTGGCTTATGGAACGGTATGTGAGCTAATTTCAAACCCTTGTTTTATGCATCAGCCCACCTCACCTTTCCCGTTAAGCAGCCATAGTGTGTCTTCTAAATGTGTGACTCTGTTCTGTTTTGTAATTCAGTTCAAGTGTAGCGATTTCGACATGCCCTCTATAAGTGATATCTTAGGATAAGAGTCTTTTTCTGTGTGACTTATTTCACTTAGAATCCTCGTCCCTAAATCCACTCATCATGCTGCTACTAGCCTTATGACATTGATTTCATGGCTGAGTGATATTCCATTGTGCCTAAGTACCACAACTTCTTTATCCATTTTTCTCTTTCCTGGGATACTTAAGGTGTAGCTAAGTGGAGGTTCTTGTACACAGAGCAGCCCTAAACTTTGGGGTGCCTGTGTCTTGTTGATTTTAATTTTCCCAATTTATACGCCCATGAGTGGAAGTGCCCTATGCTCTGTAAGCTGTGTTTATTACATGTTTCAGGACACACCGTACACTTCTCCAGAGTGGCTGTTGGCAATTGACATCCCACCTCTCAGCCTAGCAAGGCTCCCATGTCTCCATGGCCTGTCCTGCATTTCTGGTGTTTACTCTTTTTGCAGCGTGGCCCTTTTGACTGATGGCAAGCGAGACTTCTTTGTAGTGCTGATTTGCACTTCCGGCTTGCTTGGTTGGCCAAAAAGGGCGTATGCGTTTTTTCCTGAATATATTCAGCAAAAAACGCATACGCCCTTTTTGGCCAAGGGCATCATTGTCAACGTTTTGCCGCTTTTCATGTGCTTTAAAGGCGAGTCGAATCTACCTCCTGAAATCTGTTTCCTGCAATTCTGCCTTGCTTTCAAATCCTCTTCGTTGCCTTCCCTCAATATATTTGTGGACAAGAGTTATCATTTATAACTCTGCAGGTTTGTGAATTGCAGTGGCCCTGAGCTCCATTTGTCAACTCGCTTTTTTGGGAGCTGGCCGCAAAAGCGCAGGATTGCTTCAGGCCCTATTCTGGTTCCGGGGGGCAGGCTGAGCCTGTGCTTCATTCTTCTTCCTGATGGGGAAATAGAGTGACCTGTGCCTGTCCCAACACCTAGAGCTAGTCTCTCGTTGGTTCCCCCTCTTCCCGTTCATCCTCAGGACAAATTGCAACCTGTACGAAAGAAACAGGAGCTTCAAGGTGCTGATTCTCCAAGTAGGGAGATTGTTAGTAAAGCGGCTGGAATGGCGAACCCGAGCACAAGGAGAGGAGAAATGAGGTGCGTTTTAGAAACCTTTCCCGATCACACGCTGTACCATCTTCTGGGTTTCCCATGCACGTTTTCAATGTAGGAAGATGCCCTTGAACCTGGAGATTTGGGACCCATGGGGTGGGTACCCCGCGGTATTACTTTAAAGGGTCTGCGTTTCCTCACCCAACCTCACCAAACCTCTCAGCCCCAAGAGTGTCCAGCCTTATGTCTCATCCAGTTGTGGGTCTAGATATGGTCAATCCAGGTTGCATCAGAGCCTCCGAACGGATTTTGTAAGAATTTCTCTCTCTTTCACTGTCTTTGTTTTATGGCGTTCATTTTAAGTAATTTATTTTGATAATGGGGTTGAGCTGCTTTTCCCTGCTGTGTTTATGCCGCTTTACACCCTCTTGATTCAACTCCAGAGAGATATCAATACATAGGTTTTAAGATTCTTGCTAGTCAGATATATTCTTGTGCGGTGAATAGGGGGTGTTGAGTCCAGTTCACTGAGCAGGGAGGAGGTCTTGTCTGTTACATATTTGGCTTATGGAACGGTATGTGAGCTAATTTCAAACCCTTGCTTTATGCATCACCCCACCTCACCTTTCCCGTTAAGCAGCCATAGTGTGTCTTCTAAATATGTGACTCTGTTCTGTTTTGTAATTCACTTCAAGTGTAGCGATTTTCACATGCCCTCTATAAGTGATATCTTAGGATAACTGTCTTTTTCTGTGTGACTTATTTCACTTAGAATCCTCGTCCCTAAATCCACTCATCATGCTGCTACTAGCCTTATGACATTGATTTCATGGCTGAGTGATATTCCATTGTGCCTAAGTACCACAACTTCTTTATCCATTTTTCTCTTTCCTGGCATGTTTAAGGTGTACCTAAGTGGAGGTTCTTGTACACAGAGCAGCCGGAAACTTTGGGGTGCCTGTGTCTTGTTGCTTTTTAGTTTTCCCAATTTATACGCCCATGAGTGGAAGTGCCCTATGCTCTGTAAGCTGTGTTTATTACATGATTCAGGACACACCGTACACTTCTCCAGAGTGGCTGTTGACAATTGGCATGCTGCCCATCAGCGTAGCAAGGCTCCCATGTCTCCATGGCCTGTCCTGAATTTCTGGTTTTTACACTTTTGGCAGCATGGCCCTTTTGACCGATGGCAAGCGAGACTTCTTTGTAGTGCTGATTTGCACTTCCGGCTTGCTTGGTTGGCCAAAAAGGGCGTATGCGTTTTTTCCTGAATATATTCAGGAAAAAACGCATACGCCCTTTTTGGCCAAGGGCATCATTGTCAACGTTTTGCTGCTTTTCATGTGCTTTAAAGGCGAGTCGAATCTACCTCCTGAAATCTGTTTCCTGCAATTCTGCCTTGCTTTCAAATCTTCTTCATTGCCTTCCCTCAATATATTTGTGGACGAGAGTTATCATTTATAACTCTGCAGGTTTGTGAATTGCAGTGGCCCTGAGCTCCATTTGTCAACTCGCTTTTTTGGGAGCTGGCCGCAAAAGCGCAGGATTGCTTCAGGCCCTATTCTGGTTCCGGGGGGCAGGCTGAGCCTGTGCTTCATTCTTCTTCCTGATGGGGAAATAGAGTGACCTGTGCCTGTCCCAACACCTAGAGCTAGACTCTCGTTGGTTCCCCGTCTTCCCGTTCATCCTCAGGACAAATTGCAACCTGTACGAAACAAACAGGAGGTTCCAGGTGCTGATTCTCCAAGTAGGGAGATTGTTAGTAAAGCGGCTGGAATGGCGAACCCGAGCACAAGGAGAGGAGAAATGAGGTGCGTTTTAGAAACCTTTCCCGATCACACGGTGTACCATCTTCTGGGTTTCCCAGGCATGTTTTCGATGTAGGAAGATGCCCTTGAACCTGGAGATTTGGGACGCATGGGGTGGGTACCACGCGGTATTACTTTAAACAGTCTGCGTTTGCTCACCCAACCTCACCAATCCTCTCAGCCCCAAGATTGTCCAGCCTTTTGTCTCATCCAGCTGTGGGTCTAGATATGGTCAATCCAGGTTGCATCAGAGCCTCCGAACGGATTTTGTAAGAATTTCTCTCTCTTTCACTGTCTTTGTTTTATGGCGTTCATTTTAAGTAATTTATTTTGATAATGGGGTTGAGCTGCTTTTCCCTGCTGTGTTTATGCCGCTTTACACCCTCTTGATTCAACTCCAGAGAGATATCAATACATAGGTTTTAAGATTCTTGCTAGTCAGATATATTCTTGTGCGGTGAATAGGGGGTGTTGAGTCCAGTTCACTGAGCAGGGAGGAGGTCTTGTCTGTTACATATTTGGCTTATGGAACGGTATGTGAGCTAATTTCAAACCCTTGTTTTATGCATCAGCCCACCTCACCTTTCCCGTTAAGCAGCCATAGTGTGTCTTCTAAATGTGTGACTCTGTTCTGTTTTGTAATTCAGTTCAAGTGTAGCGATTTCGACATGCCCTCTATAAGTGATATCTTAGGATAAGAGTCTTTTTCTGTGTGACTTATTTCACTTAGAATCCTCGTCCCTAAATCCACTCATCATGCTGCTACTAGCCTTATGACATTGATTTCATGGCTGAGTGATATTCCATTGTGCCTAAGTACCACAACTTCTTTATCCATTTTTCTCTTTCCTGGGATACTTAAGGTGTAGCTAAGTGGAGGTTCTTGTACACAGAGCAGCCCTAAACTTTGGGGTGCCTGTGTCTTGTTGATTTTTAGTTTTCCCAATTTATACGCCCATGAGTGGAAGTGCCCTATGCTCTGTAAGCTGTGTTTATTACATGTTTCAGGACACACCGTACACTTCTCCAGAGTGGCTGTTGGCAATTGACATCCCACCCCTCAGCCTAGCAAGGCTCCCATGTCTCCATGGCCTGTCCTGCATTTCTGGTGTTTACTCTTTTCGCAGCGTGGCCCTTTTGACCGATGGCAAGCGAGACTTCTTTGTAGTGCTGATTTGCACTTCCGGCTTGCTTGGTTGGCCAAAAAGGGCGTATGCGTTTTTTCCTGAATATATTCAGCAAAAAACGCATACGCCCTTTTTGGCCAAGGGCATCATTGTCAACGTTTTGCCGCTTTTCATGTGCTTTAAAGGCGAGTCGAATCTACCTCCTGAAATCTGTTTCCGGCAATTCTGCCTTGCTTTCAAATCCTCTTCGTTGCCTTCCCTCAATATATTTGTGGACAAGAGTTATCATTTATAACTCTGCAGGTTTGTGAATTGCAGTGGCCCTGAGCTCCATTTGTCCACTCGCTTTTTTGGGAGCTGGCCGCAAAAGCGCAGGATTGCTTCAGGCCCTATTCTGGTTCCGGGGGGCAGGCTGAGCCTGTGCTTCATTCTTCTTCCTGATGGGGAAATAGAGTGACCTGTGCCTGTCCCAACACCTAGAGCTAGTCTCTCGTTGGTTCCCCCTCTTCCCGTTCATCCTCAGGACAAATTGCAACCTGTACGAAAGAAACAGGAGCTTCAAGGTGCTGATTCTCCAAGTAGGGAGATTGTTAGTAAAGCGGCTGGAATGGCGAACCCGAGCACAAGGAGAGGAGAAATGAGGTGCGTTTTAGAAACCTTTCCCGATCACACGCTGTACCATCTTCTGGGTTTCCCATGCACGTTTTCAATGTAGGAAGATGCCCTTGAACCTGGAGATTTGGGACCCATGGGGTGGGTACCCCGCGGTATTACTTTAAAGGGTCTGCGTTTCCTCACCCAACCTCACCAAACCTCTCAGCCCCAAGAGTGTCCAGCCTTATGTCTCATCCAGCTGTGGGTCTAGATATGGTCAATCCAGGTTGCATCAGAGCCTCCGAACGGATTTTGTAAGAATTTCTCTCTCTTTCACTGTCTTTGTTTTATGGCGTTCATTTTAAGTAATTTATTTTGATAATGGGGTTGAGCTGCTTTTCCCTGCTGTGTTTATGCCGCTTTACACCCTCTTGATTCAACTCCAGAGAGATATCAATACATAGGTTTTAAGATTCTTGCTAGTCAGATATATTCTTGTGCGGTGAATAGGGGGTGTTGAGTCCAGTTCACTGAGCAGGGAGGAGGTCTTGTCTGTTACATATTTGGCTTATGGAACGGTATGTGAGCTAATTTCAAACCCTTGTTTTATGCATCACCCCACCTCACCTTTCCCGTTAAGCAGCCATAGTGTGTCTTCTAAATATGTGACTCTGTTCTGTTTTGTAATTCAGTTCAAGTGTAGCGATTTCGACATGCCCTCTATAAGTGATATCTTAGGATAAGAGTCTTTTTCTGTGTGACTTATTTCACTTAGAATCCTCGTCCCTAAATCCACTCATCATGCTGCTACTAGCCTTATGACATTGATTTCATGGCTGAGTGATATTCCATTGTGCCTAAGTACCACAACTTCTTTATCCATTTTTCTCTTTCCTGGCTTGTTTAAGGTGTACCTAAGTGGAGGTTCTTGTACACAGAGCAGCCGGAAACTTTGGGGTGCCTGTGTCTTGTTGATTTTTAGTTTTCCCAATTTATACGCCCATGAGTGGAAGTGCCCTATGCTCTGTAAGCTGTGTTTATTACATGTTTCAGGACACACCGTACACTTCTCCAGAGTGGCTGTTGACAATTGGCATGCTGCCCATCAGCGTAGCAAGGCTCCCATGTCTCCATGGCCTGTCCTGCATTTCTGGTTTTTACACTTTTGGCAGCATGGCCCTTTTGACCGATGGCAAGCGAGACTTCTTTGTAGTGCTGATTTGCACTTCCGGCTTGCTTGGTTGGCCAAAAAGGGCGTATGCGTTTTTTCCTGAATATATTCAGGAAAAAACGCATACGCCCTTTTTGGCCAAGGGCATCATTGTCAACGTTTTGCCGCTTTTCATGTGCTTTAAAGGCGAGTCGAATCTACCTCCTGAAATCTGTTTCCGGCAATTCTGCCTTGCTTTCAAATCCTCTTCGTTGCCTTCCCTCAATATATTTGTGGACGAGAGTTATCATTTATAACTCTGCAGGTTTGTGAATTGCAGTGGCCCTGAGCTCCATTTGTCCACTCGCTTTTTTGGGAGCTGGCCGCAAAAGCGCAGGATTGCTTCAGGCCCTATTCTGGTTCCGGGGGGCAGGCTGAGCCTGTGCTTCATTCTTCTTCCTGATGGGGAAATAGAGTGACCTGTGCCTGTCCCAACACCTAGAGCTAGTCTCTCGTTGGTTCCCCCTATTCCCGTTCATCCTCAGGACAAATTGCAACCTGTACGAAAGAAACAGGAGCTTCAAGGTGCTGATTCTCCAAGCAGGGAGATTGTTAGTAAAGCGGCTGGAATGGCGAACCCGAGCACAAGGAGAGGAGAAATGAGGTGCGTTTTAGAAACCTTTCCCGATCACACGCTGTACCATCTTCTGGGTTTCCCAGGCATGTTTTCGATGTAGGAAGATGCCCTTGAACCTGGAGATTTGGGACCCATGGCGTGGGTACCACTCGGTATTACTTTAAACGGTCTGCGTTTGCTCACCCAACCTCACCAATCCTCTCAGCCCCAAGATTGTCCAGCCTTTTGTCTCATCCAGCTGTGGGTCTAGATATGGTCAATCCAGGTTGCATCAGAGCCTCCGAACGGATTTTGTAAGAATTTCTCTCTCTTTCACTGTCTTTGTTTTATGGCGTTCATTTTAAGTAATTTATTTTGATAATGGGGTTGAGCTGCTTTTCCCTGCTGTGTTTATGCCGCTTTACACCCTCTTGATTCAACTCCAGAGAGATATCAATACATAGGTTTTAAGATTCTTGCTAGTCAGATATATTCTTGTGCGGTGAATAGAGGGTGTTGAGTCCAGTTCACTGAGCAGGAAGGAGGTCTTGTCTGTTACATATTTGGCTTATGGAACGGTATGTGAGCTAATTTCAAACCCTTGTTTTATGCATCACCCCACCTCACCTTTCCCGTTAAGCAGCCATAGTGTGTCTTCTAAATGTGTGACTCTGTTCTGTTTTGTAATTCAGTTCAAGTGTAGCGATTTCGACATGCCCTCTATAAGTGATAACTTAGGATAAGAGTCTTTTTCTGTGTGACTTATTTCACTTAGAATCCTCGTCCCTAAATCCACTCATCATGCTGCTACTAGCCTTATGACATTGATTTCATGGCTGAGTGATATTCCATTGTGCCTAAGTACCACAACTTCTTTATCCATTTTTCTCTTTCCTGGGATACTTAAGGTGTAGCTAAGTGGAGGTTCTTGTACACAGAGCAGCCCTAAACTTTGGGGTGCCTGTGTCTTGTTGATTTTTAGTTTTCCCAATTTATACGCCCATGAGTGGAAGTGCCCTATGCTCTGTAAGCTGTGTTTATTACATGTTTCAGGACACACCGTACACTTCTCCAGAGTGGCTGTTGGCAATTGACATCCCACCCCTCAGCCTATTAAGGCTCCCATGTCTCCATGGCCTGTCCTGCATTTCTGGTGTTTACTCTTTTCGCAGCATGGCCCTTTTGACCGATGGCAAGCGAGACTTCTTTGTAGTGCTGATTTGCACTTCCGGCTTGCTTGGTTGGCCAAAAAGGGCGTATGCGTTTTTTCCTGAATATATTCAGCAAAAAACGCATACGCCCTTTTTGGCCAAGGGCATCATTGTCAACGTTTTGCCGCTTTTCATGTGCTTTAAAGGCGAGTCGAATCTACCTCCTGAAATCTGTTTCCTGCAATTCTGCCTTGCTTTCAAATCCTCTTCGTTGCCTTCCCTCAATATATTTGTGGACAAGAGTTATCATTTATAACTCTGCAGGTTTGTGAATTGCAGTGGCCCTGAGCTCCATTTGTCAACTCGCTTTTTTGGGAGCTGGCCGCAAAAGCGCAGGATTGCTTCAGGCCCTATTCTGGTTCCGGGGGGCAGGCTGAGCCTGTGCTTCATTCTTCTTCCTGATGGGGAAATAGAGTGACCTGTGCCTGTCCCAACACCTAGAGCTAGTCTCTCGTTGGTTCCCCCTCTTCCCGTTCATCCTCAGGACAAATTGCAACCTGTACGAAAGAAACAGGAGCTTCAAGGTGCTGATTCTCCAAGTAGGGAGATTGTTAGTAAAGCGGCTGGAATGGCGAACCCGAGCACAAGGAGAGGAGAAATGAGGTGCGTTTTAGAAACCTTTCCCGATCACACGCTGTACCATCTTCTGGGTTTCCCATGCACGTTTTCAATGTAGGAAGATGCCCTTGAACCTGGAGATTTGGGACCCATGGGGTGGGTACCCCGCGGTATTACTTTAAAGGGTCTGCGTTTCCTCACCCAACCTCACCAAACCTCTCAGCCCCAAGAGTGTCCAGCCTTATGTCTCATCCAGCTGTGGGTCTAGATATGGTCAATCCAGGTTGCATCAGAGCCTCCGAACGGATTTTGTAAGAATTTCTCTCTCTTTCACTGTCTTTCTTTTATGGCGTTCATTTTAAGTAATTTATTTTGATAATGGGGTTGAGCTGCTTTTCCCTGCTGTGTTTATGCCGCTTTACACCCTCTTGATTCAACTCCAGAGAGATATCAATACATAGGTTTTAAGATTCTTGCTAGTCAGATATATTCTTGTGCGGTGAATAGGGGGTGTTGAGTCCAGTTCACTGAGCAGGGAGGAGGTCTTGTCTGTTACATATTTGGCTTATGGAACGGTATGTGAGCTAATTTCAAACCCTTGTTTTATGCATCACCCCACCTCACCTTTCCCGTTAAGCAGCCATAGTGTGTCTTCTAAATATGTGACTCTGTTCTGTTTTGTAATTCACTTCAAGTGTAGCGATTTTCACATGCCCTCTATAAGTGATATCTTAGGATAACTGTCTTTTTCTGTGTGACTTATTTCACTTAGAATCCTCGTCCCTAAATCCACTCATCATGCTGCTACTAGCCTTATGACATTGATTTCATGGCTGAGTGATATTCCATTGTGCCTAAGTACCACAACTTCTTTATCCATTTTTCTCTTTCCTGGCATGTCTAAGGTGTACCTAAGTGGAGGTTCTTGTACACAGAGCAGCCGGAAACTTTGGGGTGCCTGTGTCTTGTTGCTTTTTAGTTTTCCCAATTTATACGCCCATGAGTGGAAGTGCCCTATGCTCTGTAAGCTGTGTTTATTACATGATTCAGGACACACCGTACACTTCTCCAGAGTGGCTGTTGACAATTGGCATGCTGCCCATCAGCGTAGCAAGGCTCCCATGTCTCCATGGCCTGTCCTGAATTTCTGGTTTTTACACTTTTGGCAGCATGGCCCTTTTGACCGATGGCAAGCGAGACTTCTTTGTAGTGCTGATTTGCACTTCCGGCTTGCTTGGTTGGCCAAAAAGGGCGTATGCGTTTTTTCCTGAATATATTCAGCAAAAAACGCATACGCCCTTTTTGGCCAAGGGCATCATTGTCAACGTTTTGCTGCTTTTCATGTGCTTTAAAGGCGAGTCGAATCTACCTCCTGAAATCTGTTTCCTGCAATTCTGCCTTGCTTTCAAATCTTCTTCATTGCCTTCCCTCAATATATTTGTGGACGAGAGTTATCATTTATAACTCTGCAGGTTTGTGAATTGCAGTGGCCCTGAGCTCCATTTGTCAACTCGCTTTTTTGGGAGCTGGCCGCAAAAGCGCAGGATTGCTTCAGGCCCTATTCTGGTTCCGGGAGGCAGGCTGAGCCTGTGCTTCATTCTTCTTCCTGATGGGGAAATAGAGTGACCTGTGCCTGTCCCAACACCTAGAGCTAGACTCTCGTTGGTTCCCCGTCTTCCCGTTCATCCTCAGGACAAATTGCAACCTGTACGAAACAAACAGGAGGTTCCAGGTGCTGATTCTCCAAGTAGGGAGATTGTTTGTAAAGCGGCTGGAATGGCGAACCCGAGCACAAGGAGAGGAGAAATGAGGTGCGTTTTAGAAACCTTTCCCGATCACACGGTGTACCATCTTCTGGGTTTCCCAGGCATGTTTTCGATGTAGGAAGATGCCCTTGAACCTGGAGATTTGGGACGCATGGGGTGGGTACCACGCGGTATTACTTTAAACAGTCTGCGTTTGCTCACCCAACCTCACCAATCCTCTCAGCCCCAAGATTGTCCAGCCTTTTGTCTCATCCAGCTGTGGGTCTAGATATGGTCAATCCAGGTTGCATCAGAGCCTCCGAACGGATTTTGTAAGAATTTCTATCTCTTTCACTGTCTTTGTTTTATGGCGTTCATTTTAAGTAATTTATTTTGATAATGGGGTTGAGCTGCTTTTCCCTGCTGTGTTTATGCCGCTTTACACCCTCTTGATTCAACTCCAGAGAGATATCAATACATAGGTTTTAAGATTCTTGCTAGTCAGATATATTCTTGTGCGGTGAATAGGGGGTGTTGAGTCCAGTTCACTGAGCAGGGAGGAGGTCTTGTCTGTTACATATTTGGCTTATGGAACGGTATGTGAGCTAATTTCAAACCCTTGTTTTATGCATCACCCCACCTCACCTTTCCCGTTAAGCAGCCATAGTGTGTCTTCTAAATGTGTGACTCTGTTCTGTTTTGTAATTCAGTTCAAGTGTAGCGATTTCGACATGCCCTCTATAAGTGATATCTTAGGATAAGAGTCTTTTTCTGTGTGACTTATTTCACTTAGAATCCTCGTCCCTAAATCCACTCATCATGCTGCTACTAGCCTTATGACATTGATTTCATGGCTGAGTGATATTCCATTGTGCCTAAGTACCACAACTTCTTTATCCATTTTTCTCTTTCCTGGGATACTTAAGGTGTAGCTAAGTGGAGGTTCTTGTACACAGAGCAGCCCTAAACTTTGGGGTGCCTGTGTCTTGTTGATTTTTAGTTTTCCCAATTTATACGCCCATGAGTGGAAGTGCCCTATGCTCTGTAAGCTGTGTTTATTACATGTTTCAGGACACACCGTACACTTCTCCAGAGTGGCTGTTGGCAATTGACATCCCACCCCTCAGCCTAGCAAGGCTCCCATGTCTCCATGGCCTGTCCTGCATTTCTGGTGTTTACTCTTTTCGCAGCGTGGCCCTTTTGACCGATGGCAAGCGAGACTTCTTTGTAGTGCTGATTTGCACTTCCGGCTTGCTTGGTTGGCCAAAAAGGGCGTATGCGTTTTTTCCTGAATATATTCAGCAAAAAACGCATACGCCCTTTTTGGCCAAGGGCATCATTGTCAACGTTTTGCCGCTTTTCATGTGCTTTAAAGGCGAGTCGAATCTACCTCCTGAAATCTGTTTCCTGCAATTCTGCCTTGCTTTCAAATCCTCTTCGTTGCCTTCCCTCAATATATTTGTGGACAAGAGTTATCATTTATAACTCTGCAGGTTTGTGAATTGCAGTGGCCCTGAGCTCCATTTGTCAACTCGCTTTTTTGGGAGCTGGCCGCAAAAGCGCAGGATTGCTTCAGGCCCTATTCTGGTTCCGGGGGGCAGGCTGAGCCTGTGCTTCATTCTTCTTCCTGATGGGGAAATAGAGTGACCTGTGCCTGTCCCAACACCTAGAGCTAGTCTCTCGTTGGTTCCCCCTCTTCCCGTTCATCCTCAGGACAAATTGCAACCTGTACGAAAGAAACAGGAGCTTCAAGGTGCTGATTCTCCAAGTAGGGAGATTGTTAGTAAAGCGGCTGGAATGGCGAACCCGAGCACAAGGAGAGGAGAAATGAGGTGCGTTTTAGAAACCTTTCCCGATCACACGGTGTACCATCTTCTGGGTTTCCCAGGCATGTTTTCGATGTAGGAAGATGCCCTTGAACCTGGAGATTTGGGACCCATGGCGTGGGTACCACGCGGTATTACTTTAAACGGTCTGCGTTTGCTCACCCAACCTCACCAATCCTCTCAGCCCCAAGATTGTCCAGCCTTTTGTCTCATCCAGCTGTGGGTCTAGATATGGTCAATCCAGGTTGCATCAGAGCCTCCGAACGGATTTTGTAAGAATTTCTCTCTCTTTCACTGTCTTTGTTTTATGGCGTTCATTTTAAGTAATTTATTTTGATAATGGGGTTGAGCTGCTTTTCCCTGCTGTGTTTATGCCGCTTTACACCCTCTTGATTCAACTCCAGAGAGATATCAATACATAGGTTTTAAGATTCTTGCTAGTCAGATATATTCTTGTGCGGTGAATAGGGGGTGTTGAGTCCAGTTCACTGAGCAGGGAGGAGGTCTTGTCTGTTACATATTTGGCTTATGGAACGGTATGTGAGCTAATTTCAAACCCTTGTTTTATGCATCACCCCACCTCACCTTTCCCGTTAAGCAGCCATAGTGTGTCTTCTAAATGTGTGACTCTGTTCTGTTTTGTAATTCAGTTCAAGTGTAGCGATTTCGACATGCCCTCTATAAGTGATATCTTAGGATAAGAGTCTTTTTCTGTGTGACTTATTTCACTTAGAATCCTCGTCCCTAAATCCACTCATCATGCTGCTACTAGCCTTATGACATTGATTTCATGGCTGAGTGATATTCCATTGTGCCTAAGTACCACAACTTCTTTATCCATTTTTCTCTTTCCTGGGATACTTAAGGTGTAGCTAAGTGGAGGTTCTTGTACACAGAGCAGCCCTAAACTTTGGGGTGCCTGTGTCTTGTTGATTTTTAGTTTTCCCAATTTATACGCCCATGAGTGGAAGTGCCCTATGCTCTGTAAGCTGTGTTTATTACATGTTTCAGGACACACCGTACACTTCTCCAGAGTGGCTGTTGGCAATTGACATCCCACCCCTCAGCCTAGCAAGGCTCCCATGTCTCCATGGCCTGTCCTGCATTTCTGGTGTTTACTCTTTTCGCAGCGTGGCCCTTTTGACCGATGGCAAGCGAGACTTCTTTGTAGTGCTGATTTGCACTTCCGGCTTGCTTGGTTGGCCAAAAAGGGCGTATGCGTTTTTTCCTGAATATATTCAGGAAAAAACGCATACGCCCTTTTTGGCCAAGGGCATCATTGTCAACGTTTTGCTGCTTTTCATGTGCTTTAAAGGCGAGTCGAATCTACCTCCTGAAATCTGTTTCCTGCAATTCTGCCTTGCTTTCAAATCCTCTTCATTGCCTTCCCTCAATATATTTGTGGACGAGAGTTATCATTTATAACTCTGCAGGTTTGTGAATTGCAGTGGCCCTGAGCTCCATTTGTCAACTCGCATTTTTGGGAGCTGGCCGCAAAAGCGCAGGATTGCTTCAGGCCCTATTCTGGTTCCGGGAGGCAGGCTGAGCCTGTGCTTCATTCTTCTTCCTGATGGGGAAATAGAGTGACCTGTGCCTGTCCCAACACCTAGAGCTAGTCTCTCGTTGGTTCCCCATCTTCCCGTTCATCCTCAGGACAAATTGCAACCTGTACGAAACAAACAGGAGGTTCCAGGTGCTGATTCTCCAAGTAGGGAGATTGTTAGTAAAGCGGCTGGAATGGCGAACCCGAGCACAAGGAGAGGAGAAATGAGGTGCGTTTTAGAAACCTTTCCCGATCACACGGTGTACCATCTTCTGGGTTTCCCAGGCATGTTTTCGATGTAGGAAGATGCCCTTGAACCTGGAGATTTGGGACGCATGGGGTGGGTACCACGCGGTATTACTTTAAACAGTCTGCGTTTGCTCACCCAACCTCACCAATCCTCTCAGCCCCAAGATTGTCCAGCCTTTTGTCTCATCCAGCTGTGGGTCTAGATATGGTCAATCCAGGTTGCATCAGAGCCTCCGAACGGATTTTGTAAGAATTTCTCTCTCTTTCACTGTCTTTGTTTTATGGCGTTCATTTTAAGTAATTTATTTTGATAATGGGGTTGAGCTGCTTTTCCCTGCTGTGTTTATGCCGCTTTACACCCTCTTGATTCAACCCCAGAGAGATATCAATACATAGGTTTTAAGATTCTTGCTAGTCAGATATATTCTTGTGCGGTGAATAGGGGGTGTTGAGTCCAGTTCACTGAGCAGGGAGGAGGTCTTGTCTGTTACATATTTGGCTTATGGAACGGTATGTGAGCTAATTTCAAACCCTTGTTTTATGCATCAGCCCACCTCACCTTTCCCGTTAAGCAGCCATAGTGTGTCTTCTAAATGTGTGACTCTGTTCTGTTTTGTAATTCAGTTCAAGTGTAGCGATTTCGACATGCCCTCTATAAGTGATATCTTAGGATAAGAGTCTTTTTCTGTGTGACTTATTTCACTTAGAATCCTCGTCCCTAAATCCACTCATCATGCTGCTACTAGCCTTATGACATTGATTTCATGGCTGAGTGATATTCCATTGTGCCTAAGTACCACAACTTCTTTATCCATTTTTCTCTTTCCTGGGATACTTAAGGTGTAGCTAAGTGGAGGTTCTTGTACACAGAGCAGCCCTAAACTTTGGGGTGCCTGTGTCTTGTTGATTTTTAGTTTTCCCAATTTATACGCCCATGAGTGGAAGTGCCCTATGCTCTGTAAGCTGTGTTTATTACATGTTTCAGGACACACCGTACACTTCTCCAGAGTGGCTGTTGGCAATTGACATCCCACCCCTCAGCCTAGCAAGGCTCCCATGTCTCCATGGCCTGTCCTGCATTTCTGGTGTTTACTCTTTTTGCAGCGTGGCCCTTTTGACCGATGGCAAGCGAGACTTCTTTGTAGTGCTGATTTGCACTTCCGGCTTGCTTGGTTGGCCAAAAAGGGCGTATGCGTTTTTTCCTGAATATATTCAGCAAAAAACGCATACGCCCTTTTTGGCCAAGGGCATCATTGTCAACGTTTTGCCGCTTTTCATGTGCTTTAAAGGCGAGTCGAATCTACCTCCTGAAATCTGTTTCCTGCAATTCTGCCTTGCTTTCAAATCCTCTTCGTTGCCTTCCCTCAATATATTTGTGGACAAGAGTTATCATTTATAACTCTGCAGGTTTGTGAATTGCAGTGGCCCTGAGCTCCATTTGTCAACTCGCTTTTTTGGGAGCTGGCCGCAAAAGCGCAGGATTGCTTCAGGCCCTATTCTGGTTCCGTGGGGCAGGCTGAGCCTGTGCTTCATTCTTCTTCCTGATGGGGAAATAGAGTGACCTGTGCCTGTCCCAACACCTAGAGCTAGTCTCTCGTTGGTTCCCCCTCTTCCCGTTCATCCTCAGGACAAATTGCAACCTGTACGAAAGAAACAGGAGCTTCAAGGTGCTGATTCTCCAAGTAGGGAGATTGTTAGTAAAGCGGCTGGAATGGCGAACCCGAGCACAAGGAGAGGAGAAATGAGGTGCGTTTTAGAAACCTTTCCCGATCACACGGTGTACCATCTTCTGGGTTTCCCAGGCATGTTTTCGATGTAGGAAGATGCCCTTGAACCTGGAGATTTGGGACCCATGGCGTGGGTACCACGCGGTATTACTTTAAACGGTCTGCGTTTGCTCACCCAACCTCACCAATCCTCTCAGCCCCAAGATTGTCCAGCCTTTTGTCTCATCCAGCTGTGGGTGTAGATATGGTCAATCCAGGTTGCATCAGAGCCTCCGAACGGATTTTGTAAGAATTTCTCTCTCTTTCACTGTCTTTGTTTTATGGCGTTCATTTTAAGTAATTTATTTTGATAATGGGGTTGAGCTGCTTTTCCCTGCTGTGTTTATGCCGCTTTACACCCTCTTGATTCAACTCCAGAGAGATATCAATACATAGGTTTTAAGATTCTTGCTAGTCAGATATATTCTTGTGCGGTGAATAGGGGGTGTTGAGTCCAGTTCACTGAGCAGGGAGGAGGTCTTGTCTGTTACATATTTGGCTTATGGAACGGTATGTGAGCTAATTTCAAACCCTTGTTTTATGCATCACCCCACCTCACCTTTCCCGTTAAGCAGCCATAGTGTGTCTTCTAAATGTGTGACTCTGTTCTGTTTTGTAATTCAGTTCAAGTGTAGCGATTTCGACATGCCCTCTATAAGTGATAACTTAGGATAAGAGTCTTTTTCTGTGTGACTTATTTCACTTAGAATCCTCGTCCCTAAATCCACTCATCATGCTGCTACTAGCCTTATGACATTGATTTCATGGCTGAGTGATATTCCATTGTGCCTAAGTACCACAACTTCTTTATCCATTTTTCTCTTTCCTGGGATACTTAAGGTGTAGCTAAGTGGAGGTTCTTGTACACAGAGCAGCCCTAAACTTTGGGGTGCCTGTGTCTTGTTGATTTTTAGTTTTCCCAATTTATACGCCCATGAGTGGAAGTGCCCTATGCTCTGTAAGCTGTGTTTATTACATGTTTCAGGACACACCGTACACTTCTCCAGAGTGGCTGTTGGCAATTGACATCCCACCCCTCAGCCTAGCAAGGCTCCCATGTCTCCATGGCCTGTCCTGCATTTCTGGTGTTTACTCTTTTCGCAGCATGGCCCTTTTGACCGATGGCAAGCGAGACTTCTTTGTAGTGCTGATTTGCACTTCCGGCTTGCTTGGTTGGCCAAAAAGGGCGTATGCGTTTTTTCCTGAATATATTCAGCAAAAAACGCATACGCCCTTTTTGGCCAAGGGCATCATTGTCAACGTTTTGCCGCTTTTCATGTGCTTTAAAGGCGAGTCGAATCTACCTCCTGAAATCTGTTTCCGGCAATTCTGCCTTGCTTTCAAATCCTCTTCGTTGCCTTCCCTCAATATATTTGTGGACAAGAGTTATCATTTATAACTCTGCAGGTTTGTGAATTGCAGTGGCCCTGAGCTCCATTTGTCAACTCGCTTTTTTGGGAGCTGGCCGCAAAAGCGCAGGATTGCTTCAGGCCCTATTCTGGTTCCGGGGGGCAGGCTGAGCCTGTGCTTCATTCTTCTTCCTGATGGGGAAATAGAGTGACCTGTGCCTGTCCCAACACCTAGAGCTAGTCTCTCGTTGGTTCCCCCTCTTCCCGTTCATCCTCAGGACAAATTGCAACCTGTACGAAAGAAACAGGAGCTTCAAGGTGCTGATTCTCCAAGTAGGGAGATTGTTAGTAAAGCGGCTGGAATGGCGAACCCGAGCACAAGGAGAGGAGAAATGAGGTGCGTTTTAGAAACCTTTCCCGATCACACGCTGTACCATCTTCTGGGTTTCCCATGCACGTTTTCAATGTAGGAAGATGCCCTTGAACCTGGAGATTTGGGACCCATGGGGTGGGTACCCCGCGGTATTACTTTAAAGGGTCTGCGTTTCCTCACCCAACCTCACCAAACCTCTCAGCCCCAAGAGTGTCCAGCCTTATGTCTCATCCAGCTGTGGGTCTAGATATGGTCAATCCAGGTTGCATCAGAGCCTCCGAACGGATTTTGTAAGAATTTCTCTCTCTTTCACTGTCTTTCTTTTATGGCGTTCATTTTAAGTAATTTATTTTGATAATGGGGTTGAGCTGCTTTTCCCTGCTGTGTTTATGCCGCTTTACACCCTCTTGATTCAACTCCAGAGAGATATCAATACATAGGTTTTAAGATTCTTGCTAGTCAGATATATTCTTGTGCGGTGAATAGGGGGTGTTGAGTCCAGTTCACTGAGCAGGGAGGAGGTCTTGTCTGTTACATATTTGGCTTATGGAACGGTATGTGAGCTAATTTCAAACCCTTGTTTTATGCATCACCCCACCTCACCTTTCCCGTTAAGCAGCCATAGTGTGTCTTCTAAATATGTGACTCTGTTCTGTTTTGTAATTCACTTCAAGTGTAGCGATTTTCACATGCCCTCTATAAGTGATATCTTAGGATAACTGTCTTTTTCTGTGTGACTTATTTTACTTAGAATCCTCGTCCCTAAATCCACTCATCATGCTGCTACTAGCCTTATGACATTGATTTCATGGCTGAGTGATATTCCATTGTGCCTAAGTACCACAACTTCTTTATCCATTTTTCTCTTTCCTGGCATGTTTAAGGTGTACCTAAGTGGAGGTTCTTGTACACAGAGCAGCCGGAAACTTTGGGGTGCCTGTGTCTTGTTGCTTTTTAGTTTTCCCAATTTATACGCCCATGAGTGGAAGTGCCCTATGCTCTGTAAGCTGTGTTTATTACATGATTCAGGACACACCGTACACTTCTCCAGAGTGGCTGTTGACAATTGGCATGCTGCCCATCAGCGTAGCAAGGCTCCCATGTCTCCATGGCCTGTCCTGAATTTCTGGTTTTTACACTTTTGGCAGCATGGCCCTTTTGACCGATGGCAAGCGAGACTTCTTTGTAGTGCTGATTTGCACTTCCGGCTTGCTTGGTTGGCCAAAAAGGGCGTATGCGTTTTTTCCTGAATATATTCAGGAAAAAACGCATACGCCCTTTTTGGCCAAGGGCATCATTGTCAACGTTTTGCTGCTTTTCATGTGCTTTAAAGGCGAGTCGAATCTACCTCCTGAAATCTGTTTCCTGCAATTCTGCCTTGCTTTCAAATCTTCTTCATTGCCTTCCCTCAATATATTTGTGGACGAGAGTTATCATTTATAACTCTGCAGGTTTGTGAATTGCAGTGGCCCTGAGCTCCATTTGTCAACTCGCTTTTTTGGGAGCTGGCCGCAAAAGCGCAGGATTGCTTCAGGCCCTATTCTGGTTCCGGGAGGCAGGCTGAGCCTGTGCTTCATTCTTCTTCCTGATGGGGAAATAGAGTGACCTGTGCCTGTCCCAACACCTAGAGCTAGACTCTCGTTGGTTCCCCGTCTTCCCGTTCATCCTCAGGACAAATTGCAACCTGTACGAAACAAACAGGAGGTTCCAGGTGCTGATTCTCCAAGTAGGGAGATTGTTAGTAAAGCGGCTGGAATGGCGAACCCGAGCACAAGGAGAGGAGAAATGAGGTGCGTTTTAGAAACCTTTCCCGATCACACGGTGTACCATCTTCTGGGTTTCCCAGGCATGTTTTCGATGTAGGAAGATGCCCTTGAACCTGGAGATTTGGGACGCATGGGGTGGGTACCACGCGGTATTACTTTAAACAGTCTGCGTTTGCTCACCCAACCTCACCAATCCTCTCAGCCCCAAGATTGTCCAGCCTTTTGTCTCATCCAGCTGTGGGTCTAGATATGGTCAATCCAGGTTGCATCAGAGCCTCCGAACGGATTTTGTAAGAATTTCTATCTCTTTCACTGTCTTTGTTTTATGGCGTTCATTTTAAGTAATTTATTTTGATAATGGGGTTGAGCTGCTTTTCCCTGCTGTGTTTATGCCGCTTTACACCCTCTTGATTCAACTCCAGAGAGATATCAATACATAGGTTTTAAGATTCTTGCTAGTCAGATATATTCTTGTGCGGTGAATAGGGGGTGTTGAGTCCAGTTCACTGAGCAGGGAGGAGGTCTTGTCTGTTACATATTTGGCTTATGGAACGGTATGTGAGCTAATTTCAAACCCTTGTTTTATGCATCACCCCACCTCACCTTTCCCGTTAAGCAGCCATAGTGTGTCTTCTAAATGTGTGACTCTGTTCTGTTTTGTAATTCAGTTCAAGTGTAGCGATTTCGACATGCCCTCTATAAGTGATATCTTAGGATAAGAGTCTTTTTCTGTGTGACTTATTTCACTTAGAATCCTCGTCCCTAAATCCACTCATCATGCTGCTACTAGCCTTATGACATTGATTTCATGGCTGAGTGATATTCCATTGTGCCTAAGTACCACAACTTCTTTATCCATTTTTCTCTTTCCTGGGATACTTAAGGTGTAGCTAAGTGGAGGTTCTTGTACACAGAGCAGCCCTAAACTTTGGGGTGCCTGTGTCTTGTTGATTTTTAGTTTTCCCAATTTATACGCCCATGAGTGGAAGTGCCCTATGCTCTGTAAGCTGTGTTTATTACATGTTTCAGGACACACCGTACACTTCTCCAGAGTGGCTGTTGGCAATTGACATCCCACCCCTCAGCCTAGCAAGGCTCCCATGTCTCCATGGCCTGTCCTGCATTTCTGGTGTTTACTCTTTTCGCAGCGTGGCCCTTTTGACCGATGGCAAGCGAGACTTCTTTGTAGTGCTGATTTGCACTTCCGGCTTGCTTGGTTGGCCAAAAAGGGCGTATGCGTTTTTTCCTGAATATATTCAGCAAAAAACGCATACGCCCTTTTTGGCCAAGGGCATCATTGTCAACGTTTTGCCGCTTTTCATGTGCTTTAAAGGCGAGTCGAATCTACCTCCTGAAATCTGTTTCCTGCAATTCTGCCTTGCTTTCAAATCCTCTTCGTTGCCTTCCCTCAATATATTTGTGGACAAGAGTTATCATTTATAACTCTGCAGGTTTGTGAATTGCAGTGGCCCTGAGCTCCATTTGTCAACTCGCTTTTTTGGGAGCTGGCCGCAAAAGCGCAGGATTGCTTCAGGCCCTATTCTGGTTCCGGGGGGCAGGCTGAGCCTGTGCTTCATTCTTCTTCCTGATGGGGAAATAGAGTGACCTGTGCCTGTCCCAACACCTAGAGCTAGTCTCTCGTTGGTTCCCCCTCTTCCCGTTCATCCTCAGGACAAATTGCAACCTGTACGAAAGAAACAGGAGCTTCAAGGTGCTGATTCTCCAAGTAGGGAGATTGTTAGTAAAGCGGCTGGAATGGCGAACCCGAGCACAAGGAGAGGAGAAATGAGGTGCGTTTTAGAAACCTTTCCCGATCACACGGTGTACCATCTTCTGGGTTTCCCAGGCATGTTTTCGATGTAGGAAGATGCCCTTGAACCTGGAGATTTGGGACCCATGGCGTGGGTACCACGCGGTATTACTTTAAACGGTCTGCGTTTGCTCACCCAACCTCACCAATCCTCTCAGCCCCAAGATTGTCCAGCCTTTTGTCTCATCCAGCTGTGGGTCTAGATATGGTCAATCCAGGTTGCATCAGAGCCTCCGAACGGATTTTGTAAGAATTTCTCTCTCTTTCACTGTCTTTGTTTTATGGCGTTCATTTTAAGTAATTTATTTTGATAATGGGGTTGAGCTGCTTTTCCCTGCTGTGTTTATGCCTCTTTACACCCTCTTGATTCAACTCCAGAGAGATATCAATACATAGGTTTTAAGATTCTTGATAGTCAGATATATTCTTGTGCGGTGAATAGGGGGTGTTGAGTCCAGTTCACTGAGCAGGGAGGAGGTCTTGTCTGTTACATATTTGGCTTATGGAACGGTATGTGAGCTAATTTCAAACCCTTGTTTTATGCATCACCCCACCTCACCTTTCCCGTTAAGCAGCCATAGTGTGTCTTCTAAATGTGTGACTCTGTTCTGTTTTGTAATTCAGTTCAAGTGTAGCGATTTCGACATGCCCTCTATAAGTGATATCTTAGGATAAGAGTCTTTTTCTGTGTGACTTATTTCACTTAGAATCCTCGTCCCTAAATCCACTCATCATGCTGCTACTAGCCTTATGACATTGATTTCATGGCTGAGTGATATTCCATTGTGCCTAAGTACCACAACTTCTTTATCCATTTTTCTCTTTCCTGGGATACTTAAGGTGTAGCTAAGTGGAGGTTCTTGTACACAGAGCAGCCCTAAACTTTGGGGTGCCTGTGTCTTGTTGATTTTTAGTTTTCCCAATTTATACGCCCATGAGTGGAAGTGCCCTATGCTCTGTAAGCTGTGTTTATTACATGTTTCAGGACACACCGTACACTTCTCCAGAGTGGCTGTTGGCAATTGACATCCCACCCCTCAGCCTAGCAAGGCTCCCATGTCTCCATGGCCTGTCCTGCATTTCTGGTGTTTACTCTTTTCGCAGCGTGGCCCTTTTGACCGATGGCAAGCGAGACTTCTTTGTAGTGCTGATTTGCACTTCCGGCTTGCTTGGTTGGCCAAAAAGGGCGTATGCGTTTTTTCCTGAATATATTCAGGAAAAAACGCATACGCCCTTTTTGGCCAAGGGCATCATTGTCAACGTTTTGCTGCTTTTAATGTGCTTTAAAGGCGAGTCGAATCTACCTCCTGAAATCTGTTTCCTGCAATTCTGCCTTGCTTTCAAATCCTCTTCATTGCCTTCCCTCAATATATTTGTGGACGAGAGTTATCATTTATAACTCTGCAGGTTTGTGAATTGCAGTGGCCCTGAGCTCCATTTGTCAACTCGCATTTTTGGGAGCTGGCCGCAAAAGCGCAGGATTGCTTCAGGCCCTATTCTGGTTCCGGGAGGCAGGCTGAGCCTGTGCTTCATTCTTCTTCCTGATGGGGAAATAGAGTGACCTGTGCCTGTCCCAACACCTAGAGCTAGTCTCTCGTTGGTTCCCCATCTTCCCGTTCATCCTCAGGACAAATTGCAACCTGTACGAAACAAACAGGAGGTTCCAGGTGCTGATTCTCCAAGTAGGGAGATTGTTAGTAAAGCGGCTGGAATGGCGAACCCGAGCACAAGGAGAGGAGAAAAGAGGTGCGTTTTAGAAACCTTTCCCGATCACACGGTGTACCATCTTCTGGGTTTCCCAGGCATGTTTTCGATGTAGGAAGATGCCCTTGAACCTGGAGATTTGGGACGCATGGGGTGGGTACCACGCGGTATTACTTTAAACAGTCTGCGTTTGCTCACCCAACCTCACCAATCCTCTCAGCCCCAAGATTGTCCAGCCTTTTGTCTCATCCAGCTGTGGGTCTAGATATGGTCAATCCAGGTTGCATCAGAGCCTCCGAACGGATTTTGTAAGAATTTCTCTCTCTTTCACTGTCTTTCTTTTATGGCGTTCATTTTAAGTAATTTATTTTGATAATGGGGTTGAGCTGCTTTTCCCTGCTGTGTTTATGCCGCTTTACACCCTCTTGATTCAACTCCAGAGAGATATCAATACATAGGTTTTAAGATTCTTGCTAGTCAGATATATTCTTGTGCGGTGAATAGGGGGTGTTGAGTCCAGTTCACTGAGCAGGGAGGAGGTCTTGTCTGTTACATATTTGGCTTATGGAACGGTATGTGAGCTAATTTCAAACCCTTGTTTTATGCATCACCCCACCTCACCTTTCCCGTTAAGCAGCCATAGTGTGTCTTCTAAATATGTGACTCTGTTCTGTTTTGTAATTCACTTCAAGTGTAGCGATTTTCACATGCCCTCTATAAGTGATATCTTAGGATAACTGTCTTTTTCTGTGTGACTTATTTCACTTAGAATCCTCGTCCCTAAATCCACTCATCATGCTGCTACTAGCCTTATGACATTGATTTCATGGCTGAGTGATATTCCATTGTGCCTAAGTACCACAACTTCTTTATCCATTTTTCTCTTTCCTGGCATGTTTAAGGTGTACCTAAGTGGAGGTTCTTGTACACAGAGCAGCCGGAAACTTTGGGGTGCCTGTGTCTTGTTGCTTTTTAGTTTTCCCAATTTATACGCCCATGAGTGGAAGTGCCCTATGCTCTGTAAGCTGTGTTTATTACATGATTCAGGACACACCGTACACTTCTCCAGAGTGGCTGTTGACAATTGGCATGCTGCCCATCAGCGTAGCAAGGCTCCCATGTCTCCATGGCCTGTCCTGAATTTCTGGTTTTTACACTTTTGGCAGCATGGCCCTTTTGACCGATGACAAGCGAGACTTCTTTGTAGTGCTGATTTGCACTTCCGGCTTGCTTGGTTGGCCAAAAAGGGCGTATGCGTTTTTTCCTGAATATATTCAGGAAAAAACGCATACGCCCTTTTTGGCCAAGGGCATCATTGTCAACGTTTTGCTGCTTTTCATGTGCTTTAAAGGCGAGTCGAATCTACCTCCTGAAATCTGTTTCCTGCAATTCTGCCTTGCTTTCAAATCTTCTTCATTGCCTTCCCTCAATATATTTGTGGACGAGAGTTATCATTTATAACTCTGCAGGTTTGTGAATTGCAGTGGCCCTGAGCTCCATTTGTCAACTCGCTTTTTTGGGAGCTGGCCGCAAAAGCGCAGGATTGCTTCAGGCCCTATTCTGGTTCCGGGAGGCAGGCTGAGCCTGTGCTTCATTCTTCTTCCTGATGGGGAAATAGAGTGACCTGTGCCTGTCCCAACACCTAGAGCTAGACTCTCGTTGGTTCCCCGTCTTCCCGTTCATCCTCAGGACAAATTGCAACCTGTACGAAACAAACAGGAGGTTCCAGGTGCTGATTCTCCAAGTAGGGAGATTGTTAGTAAAGCGGCTGGAATGGCGAACCCGAGCACAAGGAGAGGAGAAATGAGGTGCGTTTTAGAAACCTTTCCCGATCACACGGTGTACCATCTTCTGGGTTTCCCAGGCATGTTTTCGATGTAGGAAGATGCCCTTGAACCTGGAGATTTGGGACGCATGGGGTGGGTACCACGCGGTATTACTTTAAACAGTCTGCGTTTGCTCACCCAACCTCACCAATCCTCTCAGCCCCAAGATTGTCCAGCCTTTTGTCTCATCCAGCTGTGGGTCTAGATATGGTCAATCCAGGTTGCATCAGAGCCTCCGAACGGATTTTGTAAGAATTTCTATCTCTTTCACTGTCTTTGTTTTATGGCGTTCATTTTAAGTAATTTATTTTGATAATGGGGTTGAGCTGCTTTTCCCTGCTGTGTTTATGCCGCTTTACACCCTCTTGATTCAACTCCAGAGAGATATCAATACATAGGTTTTAAGATTCTTGCTAGTCAGATATATTCTTGTGCGGTGAATAGGGGGTGTTGAGTCCAGTTCACTGAGCAGGGAGGAGGTCTTGTCTGTTACATATTTGGCTTATGGAACGGTATGTGAGCTAATTTCAAACCCTTGTTTTATGCATCACCCCACCTCACCTTTCCCGTTAAGCAGCCATAGTGTGTCTTCTAAATGTGTGACTCTGTTCTGTTTTGTAATTCAGTTCAAGTGTAGCGATTTCGACATGCCCTCTATAAGTGATATCTTAGGATAAGAGTCTTTTTCTGTGTGACTTATTTCACTTAGAATCCTCGTCCCTAAATCCACTCATCATGCTGCTACTAGCCTTATGACATTGATTTCATGGCTGAGTGATATTCCATTGTGCCTAAGTACCACAACTTCTTTATCCATTTTTCTCTTTCCTGGGATACTTAAGGTGTAGCTAAGTGGAGGTTCTTGTACACAGAGCAGCCCGAAACTTTGGGGTGCCTGTGTCTTGTTGATTTTTAGTTTTCCCAATTTATACGCCCATGAGTGGAAGTGCCCTATGCTCTGTAAGCTGTGTTTATTACATGTTTCAGGACACACCGTACACTTCTCCAGAGTGGCTGTTGGCAATTGACATCCCACCCCTCAGCCTAGCAAGGCTCCCATGTCTCCATGGCCTGTCCTGCATTTCTGGTGTTTACTCTTTTCGCAGCGTGGCCCTTTTGACCGATGGCAAGCGAGACTTCTTTGTAGTGCTGATTTGCACTTCCGGCTTGCTTGGTTGGCCAAAAAGGGCGTATGCGTTTTTTCCTGAATATATTCAGCAAAAAACGCATACGCCCTTTTTGGCCAAGGGCATCATTGTCAACGTTTTGCCGCTTTTCATGTGCTTTAAAGGCGAGTCGAATCTACCTCCTGAAATCTGTTTCCTGCAATTCTGCCTTGCTTTCAAATCCTCTTCGTTGCCTTCCCTCAATATATTTGTGGACAAGAGTTATCATTTATAACTCTGCAGGTTTGTGAATTGCAGTGGCCCTGAGCTCCATTTGTCCACTCGCTTTTTTGGGAGCTGGCCGCAAAAGCGCAGGATTGCTTCAGGCCCTATTCTGGTTCCGGGGGGCAGGCTGAGCCTGTGCTTCATTCTTCTTCCTGATGGGGAAATAGAGTGACCTGTGCCTGTCCCAACACCTAGAGCTAGTCTCTCGTTGGTTCCCCCTCTTCCCGTTCATCCTCAGGACAAATTGCAACCTGTACGAAAGAAACAGGAGCTTCAAGGTGCTGATTCTCCAAGTAGGGAGATTGTTAGTAAAGCGGCTGGAATGGCGAACCCGAGCACAAGGAGAGGAGAAATGAGGTGCGTTTTAGAAACCTTTCCCGATCACACGGTGTACCATCTTCTGGGTTTCCCAGGCATGTTTTCGATGTAGGAAGATGCCCTTGAACCTGGAGATTTGGGACCCATGGCGTGGGTACCACGCGGTATTACTTTAAACGGTCTGCGTTTGCTCACCCAACCTCACCAATCCTCTCAGCCCCAAGATTGTCCAGCCTTTTGTCTCATCCAGCTGTGGGTCTAGATATGGTCAATCCAGGTTGCATCAGAGCCTCCGAACGGATTTTGTAAGAATTTCTCTCTCTTTCACTGTCTTTGTTTTATGGCGTTCATTTTAAGTAATTTATTTTGATAATGGGGTTGAGCTGCTTTTCCCTGCTGTGTTTATGCCGCTTTACACCCTCTTGATTCAACTCCAGAGAGATATCAATACATAGGTTTTAAGATTCTTGCTAGTCAGATATATTCTTGTGCGGTGAATAGGGGGTGTTGAGTCCAGTTCACTGAGCAGGGAGGAGGTCTTGTCTGTTACATATTTGGCTTATGGAACGGTATGTGAGCTAATTTCAAACCCTTGTTTTATGCATCACCCCACCTCACCTTTCCCGTTAAGCAGCCATAGTGTGTCTTCTAAATGTGTGACTCTGTTCTGTTTTGTAATTCAGTTCAAGTGTAGCGATTTCGACATGCCCTCTATAAGTGATATCTTAGGATAAGAGTCTTTTTCTGTGTGACTTATTTCACTTAGAATCCTCGTCCCTAAATCCACTCATCATGCTGCTACTAGCCTTATGACATTGATTTCATGGCTGAGTGATATTCCATTGTGCCTAAGTACCACAACTTCTTTATCCATTTTTCTCTTTCCTGGGATACTTAAGGTGTAGCTAAGTGGAGGTTCTTGTACACAGAGCAGCCCTAAACTTTGGGGTGCCTGTGTCTTGTTGATTTTTAGTTTTCCCAATTTATACGCCCATGAGTGGAAGTGCCCTATGCTCTGTAAGCTGTGTTTATTACATGTTTCAGGACACACCGTACACTTCTCCAGAGTGGCTGTTGGCAATTGACATCCCACCCCTCAGCCTAGCAAGGCTCCCATGTCTCCATGGCCTGTCCTGCATTTCTGGTGTTTACTCTTTTCGCAGCGTGGCCCTTTTGACCGATGGCAAGCGAGACTTCTTTGTAGTGCTGATTTGCACTTCCGGCTTGCTTGGTTGGCCAAAAAGGGCGTATGCGTTTTTTCCTGAATATATTCAGGAAAAAACGCATACGCCCTTTTTGGCCAAGGGCATCATTGTCAACGTTTTGCTGCTTTTCATGTGCTTTAAAGGCGAGTCGAATCTACCTCCTGAAATCTGTTTCCTGCAATTCTGCCTTGCTTTCAAATCCTCTTCATTGCCTTCCCTCAATATATTTGTGGACGAGAGTTATCATTTATAACTCTGCAGGTTTGTGAATTGCAGTGGCCCTGAGCTCCATTTGTCAACTCGCATTTTTGGGAGCTGGCCGCAAAAGCGCAGGATTGCTTCAGGCCCTATTCTGGTTCCGGGAGGCAGGCTGAGCCTGTGCTTCATTCTTCTTCCTGATGGGGAAATAGAGTGACCTGTGCCTGTCCCAACACCTAGAGCTAGTCTCTCGTTGGTTCCCCATCTTCCCGTTCATCCTCAGGACAAATTGCAACCTGTACGAAACAAACAGGAGGTTCCAGGTGCTGATTCTCCAAGTAGGGAGATTGTTAGTAAAGCGGCTGGAATGGCGAACCCGAGCACAAGGAGAGGAGAAATGAGGTGCGTTTTAGAAACCTTTCCCGATCACACGGTGTACCATCTTCTGGGTTTCCCAGGCATGTTTTCGATGTAGGAAGATGCCCTTGAACCTGGAGATTTGGGACGCATGGGGTGGGTACCACGCGGTATTACTTTAAACAGTCTGCGTTTGCTCACCCAACCTCACCAATCCTCTCAGCCCCAAGATTGTCCAGCCTTTTGTCTCATCCAGCTGTGGGTCTAGATATGGTCAATCCAGGTTGCATCAGAGCCTCCGAACGGATTTTGTAAGAATTTCTCTCTCTTTCACTGTCTTTGTTTTATGGCGTTCATTTTAAGTAATTTATTTTGATAATGGGGTTGAGCTGCTTTTCCCTGCTGTGTTTATGCCGCTTTACACCCTCTTGATTCAACCCCAGAGAGATATCAATACATAGGTTTTAAGATTCTTGCTAGTCAGATATATTCTTGTGCGGTGAATAGGGGGTGTTGAGTCCAGTTCACTGAGCAGGGAGGAGGTCTTGTCTGTTACATATTTGGCTTATGGAACGGTATGTGAGCTAATTTCAAACCCTTGTTTTATGCATCAGCCCACCTCACCTTTCCCGTTAAGCAGCCATAGTGTGTCTTCTAAATGTGTGACTCTGTTCTGTTTTGTAATTCAGTTCAAGTGTAGCGATTTCGACATGCCCTCTATAAGTGATATCTTAGGATAAGAGTCTTTTTCTGTGTGACTTATTTCACTTAGAATCCTCGTCCCTAAATCCACTCATCATGCTGCTACTAGCCTTATGACATTGATTTCATGGCTGAGTGATATTCCATTGTGCCTAAGTACCACAACTTCTTTATCCATTTTTCTCTTTCCTGGGATACTTAAGGTGTAGCTAAGTGGAGGTTCTTGTACACAGAGCAGCCCTAAACTTTGGGGTGCCTGTGTCTTGTTGATTTTTAGTTTTCCCAATTTATACGCCCATGAGTGGAAGTGCCCTATGCTCTGTAAGCTGTGTTTATTACATGTTTCAGGACACACCGTACACTTCTCCAGAGTGGCTGTTGGCAATTGACATCCCACCCCTCAGCCTAGCAAGGCTCCCATGTCTCCATGGCCTGTCCTGCATTTCTGGTGTTTACTCTTTTTGCAGCGTGGCCCTTTTGACCGATGGCAAGCGAGACTTCTTTGTAGTGCTGATTTGCACTTCCGGCTTGCTTGGTTGGCCAAAAAGGGCGTATGCGTTTTTTCCTGAATATATTCAGCAAAAAACGCATACGCCCTTTTTGGCCAAGGGCATCATTGTCAACGTTTTTGCCGCTTTTCATGTGCTTTAAAGGCGAGTCGAATCTACCTCCTGAAATCTGTTTCCTGCAATTCTGCCTTGCTTTCAAATCCTCTTCGTTGCCTTCCCTCAATATATTTGTGGACAAGAGTTATCATTTATAACTCTGCAGGTTTGTGAATTGCAGTGGCCCTGAGCTCCATTTGTCAACTCGCTTTTTTGGGAGCTGGCCGCAAAAGCGCAGGATTGCTTCAGGCCCTATTCTGGTTCCGTGGGGCAGGCTGAGCCTGTGCTTCATTCTTCTTCCTGATGGGGAAATAGAGTGACCTGTGCCTGTCCCAACACCTAGAGCTAGTCTCTCGTTGGTTCCCCCTCTTCCCGTTCATCCTCAGGACAAATTGCAACCTGTACGAAAGAAACAGGAGCTTCAAGGTGCTGATTCTCCAAGTAGGGAGATTGTTAGTAAAGCGGCTGGAATGGCGAACCCGAGCACAAGGAGAGGAGAAATGAGGTGCGTTTTAGAAACCTTTCCCGATCACACGCTGTACCATCTTCTGGGTTTCCCATGCACGTTTTCGATGTAGGAAGATGCCCTTGAACCTGGAGATTTGGGACCCATGGGGTGGGTACCCCGCGGTATTACTTTAAAGGGTCTGCGTTTCCTCACCCAACCTCACCAAACCTCTCAGCCCCAAGAGTGTCCAGCCTTATGTCTCATCCAGCTGTGGGTCTAGATATGGTCAATCCAGGTTGCATCAGAGCCTCCGAACGGATTTTGTAAGAATTTCTCTCTCTTTCACTGTCTTTCTTTTATGGCGTTCATTTTAAGTAATTTATTTTGATAATGGGGTTGAGCTGCTTTTCCCTGCTGTGTTTATGCCGCTTTACACCCTCTTGATTCAACTCCAGAGAGATATCAATACATAGGTTTTAAGATTCTTGCTAGTCAGATATATTCTTGTGCGGTGAATAGGGGGTGTTGAGTCCAGTTCACTGAGCAGGGAGGAGGTCTTGTCTGTTACATATTTGGCTTATGGAACGGTATGTGAGCTAATTTCAAACCCTTGTTTTATGCATCACCCCACCTCACCTTTCCCGTTAAGCAGCCATAGTGTGTCTTCTAAATATGTGACTCTGTTCTGTTTTGTAATTCACTTCAAGTGTAGCGATTTTCACATGCCCTCTATAAGTGATATCTTAGGATAACTGTCTTTTTCTGTGTGACTTATTTCACTTAGAATCCTCGTCCCTAAATCCACTCATCATGCTGCTACTAGCCTTATGACATTGATTTCATGGCTGAGTGATATTCCATTGTGCCTAAGTACCACAACTTCTTTATCCATTTTTCTCTTTCCTGGCATGTTTAAGGTGTACCTAAGTGGAGGTTCTTGTACACAGAGCAGCCGGAAACTTTGGGGTGCCTGTGTCTTGTTGCTTTTTAGTTTTCCCAATTTATACGCCCATGAGTGGAAGTGCCCTATGCTCTGTAAGCTGTGTTTATTACATGATTCAGGACACACCGTACACTTCTCCAGAGTGGCTGTTGACAATTGGCATGCTGCCCATCAGCGTAGCAAGGCTCCCATGTCTCCATGGCCTGTCCTGAATTTCTGGTTTTTACACTTTTGGCAGCATGGCCCTTTTGACCGATGGCAAGCGAGACTTCTTTGTAGTGCTGATTTGCACTTCCGGCTTGCTTGGTTGGCCAAAAAGGGCGTATGCGTTTTTTCCTGAATATATTCAGGAAAAAACGCATACGCCCTTTTTGGCCAAGGGCATCATTGTCAACGTTTTGCTGCTTTTCATGTGCTTTAAAGGCGAGTCGAATCTACCTCCTGAAATCTGTTTCCTGCAATTCTGCCTTGCTTTCAAATCTTCTTCATTGCCTTCCCTCAATATATTTGTGGACGAGAGTTATCATTTATAACTCTGCAGGTTTGTGAATTGCAGTGGCCCTGAGCTCCATTTGTCAACTCGCTTTTTTGGGAGCTGGCCGCAAAAGCGCAGGATTGCTTCAGGCCCTATTCTGGTTCCGGGAGGCAGGCTGAGCCTGTGCTTCATTCTTCTTCCTGATGGGGAAATAGAGTGACCTGTGCCTGTCCCAACACCTAGAGCTAGACTCTCGTTGGTTCCCCGTCTTCCCGTTCATCCTCAGGACAAATTGCAACCTGTACGAAACAAACAGGAGGTTCCAGGTGCTGATTCTCCAAGTAGGGAGATTGTTAGTAAAGCGGCTGGAATGGCGAACCCGAGCACAAGGAGAGGAGAAATGAGGTGCGTTTTAGAAACCTTTCCCGATCACACGGTGTACCATCTTCTGGGTTTCCCAGGCATGTTTTCGATGTAGGAAGATGCCCTTGAACCTGGAGATTTGGGACGCATGGGGTGGGTACCACGCGGTATTACTTTAAACAGTCTGCGTTTGCTCACCCAACCTCACCAATCCTCTCAGCCCCAAGATTGTCCAGCCTTTTGTCTCATCCAGCTGTGGGTCTAGATATGGTCAATCCAGGTTGCATCAGAGCCTCCGAACGGATTTTGTAAGAATTTCTATCTCTTTCACTGTCTTTGTTTTATGGCGTTCATTTTAAGTAATTTATTTTGATAATGGGGTTGAGCTGCTTTTCCCTGCTGTGTTTATGCCGCTTTACACCCTCTTGATTCAACTCCAGAGAGATATCAATACATAGGTTTTAAGATTCTTGCTAGTCAGATATATTCTTGTGCGGTGAATAGGGGGTGTTGAGTCCAGTTCACTGAGCAGGGAGGAGGTCTTGTCTGTTACATATTTGGCTTATGGAACGGTATGTGAGCTAATTTCAAACCCTTGTTTTATGCATCAGCCCACCTCACCTTTCCCGTTAAGCAGCCATAGTGTGTCTTCTAAATGTGTGACTCTGTTCTGTTTTGTAATTCAGTTCAAGTGTAGCGATTTCGACATGCCCTCTATAAGTGATATCTTAGGATAAGTGTCTTTTTCTGTGTGACTTATTTCACTTAGAATCCTCGTCCCTAAATCCACTCATCATGCTGCTACTAGCCTTATGACATTGATTTCATGGCTGAGTGATATTCCATTGTGCCTAAGTACCACAACTTCTTTATCCATTTTTCTCTTTCCTGGGATACTTAAGGTGTAGCTAAGTGGAGGTTCTTGTACACAGAGCAGCCCTAAACTTTGGGGTGCCTGTGTCTTGTTGATTTTTAGTTTTCCCAATTTATACGCCCATGAGTGGAAGTGCCCTATGCTCTGTAAGCTGTGTTTATTACATGTTTCAGGACACACCGTACACTTCTCCAGAGTGGCTGTTGGCAATTGACATCCCACCCCTCAGCCTAGCAAGGCTCCCATGTCTCCATGGCCTGTCCTGCATTTCTGGTGTTTACTCTTTTCGCAGCGTGGCCCTTTTGACCGATGGCAAGCGAGACTTCTTTGTAGTGCTGATTTGCACTTCCGGCTTGCTTGGTTGGCCAAAAAGGGCGTATGCGTTTTTTCCTGAATATATTCAGGAAAAAACGCATACGCCCTTTTTGGCCAAGGGCATCATTGTCAACGTTTTGCTGCTTTTCATGTGCTTTAAAGGCGAGTCGAATCTACCTCCTGAAATCTGTTTCCTGCAATTCTGCCTTGCTTTCAAATCCTCTTCATTGCCTTCCCTCAATATATTTGTGGACGAGAGTTATCATTTATAACTCTGCAGGTTTGTGAATTTCAGTGGCCCTGAGCTCCATTTGTCAACTCGCATTTTTGGGAGCTGGCCGCAAAAGCGCAGGATTGCTTCAGGCCCTATTCTGGTTCCGGGAGGCAGGCTGAGCCTGTGCTTCATTCTTCTTCCTGATGGGGAAATAGAGTGACCTGTGCCTGTCCCAACACCTAGAGCTAGTCTCTCGTTGGTTCCCCGTCTTCCCGTTCATCCTCAGGACAAATTGCAACCTGTACGAAACAAACAGGAGGTTCCAGGTGCTGATTCTCCAAGTAGGGAGATTGTTAGTAAAGCGGCTGGAATGGCGAACCCGAGCACAAGGAGAGGAGAAATGAGGTGCGTTTTAGAAACCTTTCCCGATCACACGGTGTACCATCTTCTGGGTTTCCCAGGCATGTTTTCGATGTAGGAAGATGCCCTTGAACCTGGAGATTTGGGACCCATGGGGTGGGTACCACGCGGTATTACTTTAAACAGTCTGCGTTTGCTCACCCAACCTCACCAATCCTCTCAGCCCCAAGATTGTCCAGCCTTTTGTCTCATCCAGCTGTGGGTCTAGATATGGTCAATCCAGGTTGCATCAGAGCCTCCGAACGGATTTTGTAAGAATTTCTCTCTCTTTCACTGTCTTTGTTTTATGGCGTTCATTTTAAGTAATTTATTTTGATAATGGGGTTGAGCTGCTTTTCCCTGCTGTGTTTATGCCGCTTTACACCCTCTTGATTCAACCCCAGAGAGATATCAATACATAGGTTTTAAGATTCTTGCTAGTCAGATATATTCTTGTGCGGTGAATAGGGGGTGTTGAGTCCAGTTCACTGAGCAGGGAGGAGGTCTTGTCTGTTACATATTTGGCTTATGGAACGGTATGTGAGCTAATTTCAAACCCTTGTTTTATGCATCAGCCCACCTCACCTTTCCCGTTAAGCAGCCATAGTGTGTCTTCTAAATGTGTGACTCTGTTCTGTTTTGTAATTCAGTTCAAGTGTAGCGATTTCGACATGCCCTCTATAAGTGATATCTTAGGATAAGAGTCTTTTTCTGTGTGACTTATTTCACTTAGAATCCTCGTCCCTAAATCCACTCATCATGCTGCTACTAGCCTTATGACATTGATTTCATGGCTGAGTGATATTCCATTGTGCCTAAGTACCACAACTTCTTTATCCATTTTTCTCTTTCCTGGGATACTTAAGGTGTAGCTAAGTGGAGGTTCTTGTACGCAGAGCAGCCCTAAACTTTGGGGTGCCTGTGTCTTGTTGATTTTTAGTTTTCCCAATTTATACGCCCATGAGTGGAAGTGCCCTATGCTCTGTAAGCTGTGTTTATTACATGTTTCAGGACACACCGTACACTTCTCCAGAGTGGCTGTTGGCAATTGACATCCCACCCCTCAGCCTAGCAAGGCTCCCATGTCTCCATGGCCTGTCCTGCATTTCTGGTGTTTACTCTTTTTGCAGCGTGGCCCTTTTGACCGATGGCAAGCGAGACTTCTTTGTAGTGCTGATTTGCACTTCCGGCTTGCTTGGTTGGCCAAAAAGGGCGTATGCGTTTTTTCCTGAATATATTCAGCAAAAAACGCATACGCCCTTTTTGGCCAAGGGCATCATTGTCAACGTTTTGCCGCTTTTCATGTGCTTTAAAGGCGAGTCGAATCTACCTCCTGAAATCTGTTTCCTGCAATTCTGCCTTGCTTTCAAATCCTCTTCGTTGCCTTCCCTCAATATATTTGTGGACAAGAGTTATCATTTATAACTCTGCAGGTTTGTGAATTGCAGTGGCCCTGAGCTCCATTTGTCAACTCGCTTTTTTGGGAGCTGGCCGCAAAAGCGCAGGATTGCTTCAGGCCCTATTCTGGTTCCGTGGGGCAGGCTGAGCCTGTGCTTCATTCTTCTTCCTGATGGGGAAATAGAGTGACCTGTGCCTGTCCCAACACCTAGAGCTAGTCTCTCGTTGGTTCCCCCTCTTCCCGTTCATCCTCAGGACAAATTGCAACCTGTACGAAAGAAACAGGAGCTTCAAGGTGCTGATTCTCCAAGTAGGGAGATTGTTAGTAAAGCGGCTGGAATGGCGAACCCGAGCACAAGGAGAGGAGAAATGAGGTGCGTTTTAGAAACCTTTCCCGATCACACGGTGTACCATCTTCTGGGTTTCCCAGGCATGTTTTCGATGTAGGAAGATGCCCTTGAACCTGGAGATTTGGGACCCATGGCGTGGGTACCACGCGGTATTACTTTAAACGGTCTGCGTTTGCTCACCCAACCTCACCAATCCTCTCAGCCCCAAGATTGTCCAGCCTTTTGTCTCATCCAGCTGTGGGTCTAGATATGGTCAATCCAGGTTGCATCAGAGCCTCCGAACGGATTTTGTAAGAATTTCTCTCTCTTTCACTGTCTTTGTTTTATGGCGTTCATTTTAAGTAATTTATTTTGATAATGGGGTTGAGCTGCTTTTCCCTGCTGTGTTTATGCCGCTTTACACCCTCTTGATTCAACTCCAGAGAGATATCAATACATAGGTTTTAAGATTCTTGCTAGTCAGATATATTCTTGTGCGGTGAATAGGGGGTGTTGAGTCCAGTTCACTGAGCAGGGAGGAGGTCTTGTCTGTTACATATTTGGCTTATGGAACGGTATGTGAGCTAATTTCAAACCCTTGTTTTATGCATCAGCCCACCTCACCTTTCCCGTTAAGCAGCCATAGTGTGTCTTCTAAATGTGTGACTCTGTTCTGTTTTGTAATTCAGTTCAAGTGTAGCGATTTCGACATGCCCTCTATAAGTGATATCTTAGGATAAGAGTCTTTTTCTGTGTGACTTATTTCACTTAGAATCCTCGTCCCTAAATCCACTCATCATGCTGCTACTAGCCTTATGACATTGATTTCATGGCTGAGTGATATTCCATTGTGCCTAAGTACCACAACTTCTTTATCCATTTTTCTCTTTCCTGGGATACTTAAGTTGTACCTAAGTGGAGGTTCTTGTACACAGAGCAGCCCTAAACTTTGGGGTGCCTGTGTCTTGTTGATTTTTAGTTTTCCCAATTTATACGCCCATGAGTGGAAGTGCCCTATGCTCTGTAAGCTGTGTTTATTACATGTTTCAGGACACACCGTACACTTCTCCAGAGTGGCTGTTGGCAATTGACATCCCACCCATCAGCCTAGCAAGGCTCCCATGTCTCCATGGCCTGTCCTGCATTTCTGGTGTTTACTCTTTTTGCAGCGTGGCCCTTTTGACCGATGGCAAGCGAGACTTGTTTGTAGTGCTGATTTGCACTTCTGGCTTGCTTGGTTGGCCAAAAAGGGCGTATGCGTTTTTTCCTGAATATATTCAGCAAAAAACGCATACGCCCTTTTTGGCCAAGGGCATCATTGTCAACGTTTTGCCGCTTTTCATGTGCTTTAAAGGCGAGTCGAATCTACCTCCTGAAATCTGTTTCCTGCAATTCTGCCTTGCTTTCAAATCCTCTTCGTTGCCTTCCCTCAATATATTTGTGGACAAGAGTTATCTTTTAAACTCTGCAGGTTTGTGAATTGCAGTGGCCCTGAGCTCCATTTGTCAACTCGCTTTTTTGGGAGCTGGCCGCAAAAGCGCAGGATTGCTTCAGGCCCTATTCTGGTTCCGGGGGGCAGGCTGAGCCTGTGCTTCATTCTTCTTCCTGATGGGGAAATAGAGTGACCTGTGCCTGTCCCAACACCTAGAGCTAGTCTCTCGTTGGTTCCCCCTCTTCCCGTTCATCCTCAGGACAAATTGCAACCTGTACGAAAGAAACAGGAGCTTCAAGGTGCTGATTCTCCAAGTAGGGAGATTGTTAGTAAAGCGGCTGGAATGGCGAACCCGAGCACAAGGAGAGGAGAAATGAGGTGCGTTTTAGAAACCTTTCCCGATCACACGGTGTACCATCTTCTGGGTTTCCCAGGCATGTTTTCGATGTAGGAAGATGCCCTTGAACCTGGAGATTTGGGACCCATGGGGTGGGTACCACGCGGTATTACTTTAAACGGTCTGCGTTTGCTCACCCAACCTCACCAATCCTCTCAGCCCCATGATTGTCCAGCCTTTTGTCTCATCCAGCTGTGGGTGTAGATATGGTCAATCCAGGTTGTATCAGAGCCTCCGAACGGATTTTGTAAGAATTTCTCTCTCTTTCACTGTCTTTGTTTTATGGCGTTCATTTTAAGTAATTTATTTTGATAATGGGGTTGAGCTGCTTTTCCCTGCTGTGTTTATGCCGCTTTACACCCTCTTGATTCAACTCCAGAGAGATATCAATACATAGGTTTTAAGATTCTTGATAGTCAGATATATTCTTGTGCGGTGAATAGGGGGTGTTGAGTCCAGTTCACTGAGCAGGGAGGAGGTCTTGTCTGTTACATATTTGGCTTATGGAACGGTATGTGAGCTAATTTCAAACCCTTGTTTTATGCATCAGCCCACCTCACCTTTCCCGTTAAGCAGCCATAGTGTGTCTTCTAAATGTGTGACTCTGTTCTGTTTTGTAATTCAGTTCAAGTGTAGCGATTTCGACATGCCCTCTATAAGTGATATCTTAGGATAAGAGTCTTTTTCTGTGTGACTTATTTCACTTAGAATCCTCGTCCCTAAATCCACTCATCATGCTGCTACTAGCCTTATGACATTGATTTCATGGCTGAGTGATATTCCATTGTGCCTAAGTACCACAACTTCTTTATCCATTTTTCTCTTTCCTGGGATACTTAAGGTGTAGCTAAGTGGAGGTTCTTGTACACAGAGCAGCCCTAAACTTTGGGGTGCCTGTGTCTTGTTGATTTTTAGTTTTCCCAATTTATACGCCCATGAGTGGAAGTGCCCTATGCTCTGTAAGCTGTGTTTATTACATGTTTCAGGACACACCGTACACTTCTCCAGAGTGGCTGTTGGCAATTGACATCCCACCCCTCAGCCTAGCAAGGCTCCCATGTCTCCATGGCCTGTCCTGCATTTCTGGTGTTTACTCTTTTTGCAGCGTGGCCCTTTTGACCGATGGCAAGCGAGACTTGTTTGTAGTGCTGATTTGCACTTCCGGCTTGCTTGGTTGGCCAAAAAGGGCGTATGCGTTTTTTCCTGAATATATTCAGCAAAAAACGCATACGCCCTTTTTGGCCAAGGGCATCATTGTCAACGTTTTGCCGCTTTTCATGTGCTTTAAAGGCGAGTCGAATCTACCTCCTGAAATCTGTTTCCTGCAATTCTGCCTTGCTTTCAAATCCTCTTCGTTGCCTTCCCTCAATATATTTGTGGACGAGAGTTATCATTTATAACTCTGCAGGTTTGTGAATTGCAGTGGCCCTGAGCTCCATTTGTCAACTCGCTTTTTTGGGAGCTGGCCGCAAAAGCGCAGGATTGCTTCAGGCCCTATTCTGGTTCCGGGGGGCAGGCTGAGCCTGTGCTTCATTCTTCTTCCTGATGGGGAAATAGAGTGACCTGTGCCTGTCCCAACACCTAGAGCTAGTCTCTCGTTGGTTCCCCCTCTTCCCGTTCATCCTCAGGACAAATTGCAACCTGTACGAAAGAAACAGGAGCTTCAAGGTGCTGATTCTCCAAGTAGGGAGATTGTTAGTAAAGCGGCTGGAATGGCGAACCCGAGCACAAGGAGAGGAGAAATGAGGTGCGTTTTAGAAACCTTTCCCGATCACACGGTGTACCATCTTCTGGGTTTCCCAGGCATGTTTTCGATGTAGGAAGATGCCCTTGAACCTGGAGATTTGGGACCCATGGCGTGGGTACCACGCGGTATTACTTTAAACGGTCTGCGTTTGCTCACCCAACCTCACCAATCCTCTCAGCCCCAAGATTGTCCAGCCTTTTGTCTCATCCAGCTGTGGGTCTAGATATGGTCAATCCAGGTTGCATCAGAGCCTCCGAACGGATTTTGTAAGAATTTCTCTCTCTTTCACTGTCTTTGTTTTATGGCGTTCATTTGAAGTAATTTATTTTGATAATGGGGTTGAGCTGCTTTTCCCTGCTGTGTTTATGCCGCTTTACACCCTCTTGATTCAACTCCAGAGAGATATCAATACATAGGTTTTAAGATTCTTGCTAGTCAGATATATTCTTGTGCGGTGAATAGGGGGTGTTGAGTCCAGTTCACTGAGCAGGGAGGAGGTCTTGTCTGTTACATATTTGGCTTATGGAACGGTATGTGAGCTAATTTCAAACCCTTGTTTTATGCATCAGCCCACCTCACCTTTCCCGTTAAGCAGCCATAGTGTGTCTTCTAAATGTGTGACTCTGTTCTGTTTTGTAATTCAGTTCAAGTGTAGCGATTTCGACATGCCCTCTATAAGTGATATCTTAGGATAAGAGTCTTTTTCTGTGTGACTTATTTCACTTAGAATCCTCGTCCCTAAATCCACTCATCATGCTGCTACTAGCCTTATGACATTGATTTCATGGCTGAGTGATATTCCATTGTGCCTAAGTACCACAACTTCTTTATCCATTTTTCTCTTTCCTGGTATACTTAAGGTGTAGCTAAGTGGAGGTTCTTGTACACAGAGCAGCCCTAAACTTTGGGGTGCCTGTGTCTTGTTGATTTTTAGTTTTCCCAATTTATACGCCCATGAGTGGAAGTGCCCTATGCTCTGTAAGCTGTGTTTATTACATGTTTCAGGACACACCGTACACTTCTCCAGAGTGGCTGTTGGCAATTGACATCCCACCCCTCAGCCTAGCAAGGCTCCCATGTCTCCATGGCCTGTCCTGCATTTCTGGTGTTTACTCTTTTTGCAGCGTGGCCCTTTTGACCGATGGCAAGCGAGACTTCTTTGTAGTGCTGATTTGCACTTCCGGCTTGCTAGGTTGGCCAAAAAGGGCGTATGCGTTTTTTCCTGAATATATTCAGCAAAAAACGCATACGCCCTTTTTGGCCAAGGGCATCATTGTCAACGTTTTGCCGCTTTTCATGTGCTTTAAAGGCGAGTCGAATCTACCTCCTGAAATCTGTTTCCTGCAATTCTGCCTTGCTTTCAAATCCTCTTCGTTGCCTTCCCTCAATATATTTGTGGACAAGAGTTATCATTTATAACTCTGCAGGTTTGTGAATTGCAGTGGCCCTGAGCTCCATTTGTCAACTCGCTTTTTTGGGAGCTGGCCGCAAAAGCGCAGGATTGCTTCAGGCCCTATTCTGGTTCCGGGAGGCAGGCTGAGCCTGTGCTTCATTCTTCTTCCTGATGGGGAAATAGAGTGACCTGTGCCTGTCCCAACACCTAGAGCTAGTCTCTCGTTGGTTCCCCCTCTTCCCGTTCATCCTCAGGACAAATTGCAACCTGTACGAAAGAAACAGGAGCTTCAAGGTGCTGATTCTCCAAGTAGGGAGATTGTTAGTAAAGCGGCTGGAATCGGGAACCCGAGCACAAGGAGAGGAGAAATGAGGTGCGTTTTAGAAACCTTTCCCGATCACACGGTGTACCATCTTCTGGGTTTCCCAGGCATGTTTTCGATGTAGGAAGATGCCCTTGAACCTGGAGATTTGGGACCCATGGGATGGGTAACACGCGGTATTACTTTAAACGGTCTGCGTTTGCTCACCCAACCTCACCAATCCTCTCAGCCCCAAGATTGTCCAGCCTTTTGTCTCATCCAGCTGTGGGTCTAGATATGGTCAATCCAGGTTGCATCAGAGCCTCCGAACGGATTTTGTAAGAATTTCTCTCTCTTTCACTGTCTTTGTTTTATGGCGTTCATTTTAAGTAATTTATTTTGATAATGGGGTTGAGCTGCTTTTCCCTGCTGTGTTTATGCCGCTTTACACCCTCTTGATTCAACTCCAGAGAGATATCAATACATAGGTTTTAAGATTCTTGCTAGTCAGATATATTCTTGTGCGGTGAATAGGGGGTGTTGAGTCCAGTTCACTGAGCAGGAAGGAGGTCTTGTCTGTTACATATTTGGCTTATGGAACGGTATGTGAGCTAATTTCAAACCCTTGTTTAATGCATCACCCCACCTCACATTTTCCGTTAAGCAGCCATAGTGTGTCTTCTAAATGTGTGACTCTGTTCTGTTTTGTAATTCAGTTCAAGTGTAGCGATTTCGACATGCCCTCTATAAGTGATATCTTAGGATAAGAGTCTTTTTCTGTGTGACTTATTTCACTTAGAATCCTCGTCCCTAAATCCACTCATCATGCTGCTACTAGCCTTATGACATTGATTTCATGGCTGAGTGATATTCCATTGTGCCTAAGTACCACAACTTCTTTATCCATTTTTCTCTTTCCTGGCATGTTTAAGGTGTACCTAAGTGGAGGTTCTTGTACACAGAGCAGCCGGAAACTTTGGGGTGCCTGTGTCTTGTTGATTTTTAGTTTTCCCAATTTATACGCCCATGAGTGGAAGTGCCCTATGCTCTGTAAGCTGTGTTTATTACATGTTTCAGGACACACCGTACACTTCTCCAGAGTGGCTGTTGACAATTGGCATGCTGCCCATCAGCGTAGCAAGGCTCCCATGTCTCCATGGCCTGTCCTGAATTTCTGGTTTTTACACTTTTGGCAGCATGGCCCTTTTGACCGATGGCAAGCGAGACTTCTTTGTAGTGCTGATTTGCACTTCCGGCTTGCTTGGTTGGCCAAAAAGGGCGTATGCGTTTTTTCCTGAATATATTCAGGAAAAAACGCATACGCCCTTTTTGGCCAAGGGCATCATTGTCAACGTTTTGCTGCTTTTCATGTGCTTTAAAGGCGAGTCGAATCTACCTCCTGAAATCTGTTTCCTGCAATTCTGCCTTGCTTTCAAATCTTCTTCATTGCCTTCCCTCAATATATTTGTGGACGAGAGTTATCATTTATAACTCTGCAGGTTTGTGAATTGCAGTGGCCCTGAGCTCCATTTGTCAACTCGCTTTTTTGGGAGCTGGCCGCAAAAGCGCAGGATTGCTTCAGGCCCTATTCTGGTTCCGGGGGGCAGGCTGAGCCTGTGCTTCATTCTTCTTCCTGATGGGGAAATAGAGTGACCTGTGCCTGTCCCAACACCTAGAGCTAGTCTCTCGTTGGTTCCCCCTCTTCCCGTTCATCCTCAGGACAAATTGCAACCTGTACGAAAGAAACAGGAGCTTCAAGGTGCTGATTCTCCAAGTAGGGAGATTGTTAGTAAAGCGGCTGGAATGGCGAACCCGAGCACAAGGAGAGGAGAAATGAGGTGCGTTTTAGAAACCTTTCCCGATCACACGGTGTACCATCTTCTGGGTTTCCCAAGCACGTTTTCAATGTAGGAAGATGCCCTTGAACCTGGAGATTTGGGACCCATGGGGTGGGTACCCCGCGGTATTACTTTAAAGGGTCTGCGTTTCCTCACCCAACCTCACCAAACCTCTCAGCCCCAAGAGTGTCCAGCCTTATGTCTCATCCAGCTGTGGGTCTAGATATGGTCAATCCAGGTTGCATCAGAGCCTCCGAACGGATTTTGTAAGAATTTCTCTCTCTTTCACTGTCTTTGTTTTATGGCGTTCATTTTAAGTAATTTATTTTGATAATGGGGTTGAGCTGCTTTTCCCTGCTGTGTTTATGCCGCTTTACACCCTCTTGATTCAACTCCAGAGAGATATCAATACATAGGTTTTAAGATTCTTGCTAGTCAGGTATATTCTGGTGCGGTGAATAGGGGGTGTTGAGTCCAGTTCACTGAGCAGGGAGGAGGTCTTGTCTGTTACATATTTGGCTTATGGAACGGTATGTGAGCTAATTTCAAACCCTTGTTTTATGCATCACCCCACCTCACCTTTCCCGTTAAGCAGCCATAGTGTGTCTTCTAAATATGTGACTCTGTTCTGTTTTGTAATTCACTTCAAGTGTAGCGATTTTCACATGCCCTCTATAAGTGATATCTTAGGATAAGAGTCTTTTTCTGTGTGACTTATTTCACTTAGAATCCTCGTCCCTAAATCCACTCATCATGCTGCTACTAGCCTTATGACATTGATTTCATGGCTGAGTGATATTCCATTGTGCCTAAGTACCACAACTTCTTTATCCATTTTTCTCTTTCCTGGCATGTTTAAGGTGTACCTAAGTGGAGGTTCCTGTACACAGAGCAGCCGGAAACTTTGGGGTGCCTGTGTCTTGTTGATTTTTAGTTTTCCCAATTTATACGCCCATGAGTGGAAGTGCCCTATGCTCTGTAAGCTGTGTTTATTACATGTTTCAGGACACACCGTACACTTCTCCAGAGTGGCTGTTGACAATTGGCATGCTGCCCATTAGCGTAGCAAGGCTCCCATGTCTCCATGGCCTGTCCTGAATTTCTGGTTTTTACACTTTTGGCAGCATGGCCCTTTTGACCGATGGCAAGCGAGACTTCTTTGTAGTGCTGATTTGCACTTCCGGCTTGCTTGGTTGGCCAAAAAGGGCGTATGCGTTTTTTCCTGAATATATTCAGCAAAAAACGCATACGCCCTTTTTGGCCAAGGGCATCATTGTCAACGTTTTGCCGCTTTTCATGTGCTTTAAAGGCGAGTCGAATCTACCTCCTGAAATCTGTTTCCTGCAATTCTGCCTTGCTTTCAAATCCTCTTCGTTGCCTTCCCTCAATATATTTGTGGACGAGAGTTATCATTTATAACTCTGCAGGTTTGTGAATTGCAGTGGCCCTGAGCTCCATTTGTCAACTCGCTTTTTTGGGAGCTGGCCGCAAAAGCGCAGGATTGCTTCAGGCCCTATTCTGGTTCCGGGGGGCAGGCTGAGCCTGTGCTTCATTCTTCTTCCTGATGGGGAAATAGAGTGACCTGTGCCTGTCCCAACACCTAGAGCTAGTCTCTCGTTGGTTCCCCCTCTTCCCGTTCATCCTCAGGACAAATTGCAACCTGTACGAAAGAAACAGTAGCTTCAAGGTGCTGATTCTCCAAGTAGGGAGATTGTTAGTAAAGCAGCTGGAATGGCGAACCTGAGCACAAGGAGAGGAGCAATGAGGTGCGTTTTAGAAACCTTTCCCGATCACACGCTGTACCATCTTCTGGGTTTCCCATGCACGTTTTCAATGTAGGAAGATGCCCTTGAAACTGGAGATTTGGGACCCATGGGGTGGGTACCCCGCGGTATTACTTTAAAGAGTCTGCGTTTCCTCACCCAACCTCACCAAACCTCTCAGCCCCAAGAGTGTCCAGCCTTATGTCTCATCCAGCTGTGGGTCTAGATATGGTCAATCCAGGTTGCATCAGAGCCTCCGAACGGATTTTGTAAGAATTTCTCTCTCTTTCACTGTCTTTGTTTTATGGCGTTCATTTTAAGTAATTTATTTTGATAATGGGGTTGAGCTGCTTTTCCCTGCTGTGTTTATGCCGCTTTACACCCTCTTGATTCAACTCCAGAGAGATATCAATACATAGGTTTTAAGATTCTTGCTAGTCAGGTATATTCTGGTGCGGTGAATAGGGGGTGTTGAGTCCAGTTCACTGAGCAGGGAGGAGGTCTTGTCTGTTACATATTTGGCTTATGGAACGGTATGTGAGCTAATTTCAAACCCTTGTTTTATGCATCACCCCACCTCACCTTTCCCGTTAAGCAGCCATAGTGTGTCTTCTAAATATGTGACTCTGTTCTGTTTTGTAATTCAGTTCAAGTGTAGCGATTTTGACATGCCCTCTATAAGTGATATCTTAGGATAATTGTCTTTTTCTGTGTGACTTATTTCACTTAGAATCCTCGTCCCTAAATCCACTCATCATGCTGCTACTAGCCTTATGACATTGATTTCATGGCTGAGTGATATTCCATTGTGCCTAAGTACCACAACTTCTTTATCCATTTTTCTCTTTCCTGGCATGTTTAAGGTGTACCTAAGTGGAGGTTCTTGTACACAGAGCAGCCGGAAACTTTGGGGTGCCTGTGTCTTGTTGATTTTTAGTTTTCCCAATTTATACGCCCATGAGTGGAAGTGCCCTATGCTCTGTAAGCTGTGTTTATTACATGTTTCAGGACACACCGTACACTTCTCCAGAGTGGCTGTTGGCAATTGACATCCCACCCCTCAGCCTAGCAAGGCTCCCATGTCTCCATGGCCTGTCCTGCATTTCTGGTGTTTACTCTTTTCGCAGCGTGGCCCTTTTGACCGATGGCAAGCGAGACTTCCTTGTAGTGCTGATTTGCACTTCCGGCTTGCTTGGTTGGCCAAAAAGGGCGTATGCGTTTTTTCCTGAATATATTCAGCAAAAAACGCATACGCCCTTTTTGGCCAAGGGCATCATTGTCAACGTTTTGCTGCTTTTCATGTGCTTTAAAGGCGAGTCGAATCTACCTCCTGAAATCTGTTTCCTGCAATTCTGCCTTGCTTTCAAATCCTCTTCATTGCCTTCCCTCAATATATTTGTGGACGAGAGTTATCATTTATAACTCTGCAGGTTTGTGAATTGCAGTGGCCCTGAGCTCCATTTGTCAACTCGCATTTTTGGGAGCTGGCCGCAAAAGCGCAGGATTGCTTCAGGCCCTATTCTGGTTCCGGGGGGCAGGCTGAGCCTGTGCTTCATTCTTCTTCCTGATGGGGAAATAGAGTGACCTGTGCCTGTCCCAACACCTAGAGCTAGTCTCTCGTTGGTTCCCCCTCTTCCCGTTCATCCTCAGGACAAATTGCAACCTGTACGAAACAAACAGGAGGTTCCAGGTGCTGATTCTCCAAGTAGGGAGATTGTTAGTAAAGCGGCTGGAATGGCGAACCCGAGCACAAGGAGAGGAGAAATGAGGTGCGTTTTAGAAACCTTTCCCGATCACACGGTGTACCATCTTCTGGGTTTCCCAGGCATGTTTTCGATGTAGGAAGATGCCCTTGAACCTGGAGATTTGGGACCCATGGGGTGGGTACCACGCGGTATTACTTTAAACAGTCTGCGTTTGCTCACCCAACCTCACCAATCCTCTCAGCCCCAAGATTGTCCAGCCTTTTGTCTCATCCAGCTGTGGGTCTAGATATGGTCAATCCAGGTTGCATCAGAGCCTCCGAACGGATTTTGTAAGAATTTCTATCTCTTTCACTGTCTTTGTTTTATGGCGTTCATTTTAAGTAATTTATTTTGATAATGGGGTTGAGCTGCTTTTCCCTGCTGTGTTTATGCCGCTTTACACCCTCTTGATTCAACTCCAGAGAGATATCAATACATAGGTTTTAAGATTCTTGCTAGTCAGATATATTCTTGTGCGGTGAATAGGGGGTGTTGAGTCCAGTTCACTGAGCAGGGAGGAGGTCTTGTCTGTTACATATTTGGCTTATGGAACGGTATGTGAGCTAATTTCAAACCCTTGTTTTATGCATCAGCCCACCTCACCTTTCCCGTTAAGCAGCCATAGTGTGTCTTCTAAATGTGTGACTCTGTTCTGTTTTGTAATTCAGTTCAAGTGTAGCGATTTTGACATGCCCTCTATAAGTGATATCTTAGGATAAGAGTCTTTTTCTGTGTGACTTATTTCACTTAGAATCCTCGTCCCTAAATCCACTCATCATGCTGCTACTAGCCTTATGACATTGATTTCATGGCTGAGTGATATTCCATTGTGCCTAAGTACCACAACTTCTTTATCCATTTTTCTCTTTCCTGGGATACTTAAGGTGTAGCTAAGTGGAGGTTCTTGTACACAGAGCAGCCCTAAACTTTGGGGTGCCTGTGTCTTGTTGATTTTTAGTTTTCCCAATTTATACGCCCATGAGTGGAAGTGCCCTATGCTCTGTAAGCTGTGTTTATTACATGTTTCAGGACACACCGTACACTTCTCCAGAGTGGCTGTTGGCAATTGACATCCCACCCCTCAGCCTAGCAAGGCTCCCATGTCTCCATGGCCTGTCCTGCATTTCTGGTGTTTACTCTTTTCGCAGCGTGGCCCTTTTGACCGATGGCAAGCGAGACTTCTTTGTAGTGCTGATTTGCACTTCCGGCTTGCTTGGTTGGCCAAAAAGGGCGTATGCGTTTTTTCCTGAATATATTCAGCAAAAAATGCATACGCCCTTTTTGGCCAAGGGCATCATTGTCAACGTTTTGCCGCTTTTCATGCGCTTTAAAGGCGAGTCGAATCTACCTCCTGAAATCTGTTTCCTGCAATTCTGCCTTGCTTTCAAATCCTCTTCGTTGCCTTCCCTCAATATATTTGTGGACGAGAGTTATCATTTATAACTCTGCAGGTTTGTGAATTGCAGTGGCCCTGAGCTCCATTTGTCAACTCGCTTTTTTGGGAGCTGGCCGCAAAAGCGCAGGATTGCTTCAGGCCCTATTCTGGTTCCGGGGGGCAGGCTGAGCCTGTGCTTCATTCTTCTTCCTGATGGGGAAATAGAGTGACCTGTGCCTGTCCCAACACCTAGAGCTAGTCTCTCGTTGGTTCCCCCTCTTCCCGTTCATCCTCAGGACAAATTGCAACCTGTACGAAACAAACAGGAGGTTCCAGGTGCTGATTCTCCAAGTAGGGAGATTGTTAGTAAAGCGGCTGGAATGGCGAACCCGAGCACAAGGAGAGGAGAAATGAGGTGCGTTTTAGAAACCTTTCCCGATCACACGGTGTACCATCTTCTGGGTTTCCCAGGCATGTTTTCGATGTAGGAAGATGCCCTTGAACCTGGAGATTTGGGACCCATGGCGTGGGTACCACGCGGTATTACTTTAAACGGTCTGCGTTTGCTCACCCAACCTCACCAATCCTCTCAGCCCCAAGATTGTCCAGCCTTTTGTCTCATCCAGCTGTGGGTCTAGATATGGTCAATCCAGGTTGCATCAGAGCCTCCGAACGGATTTTGTAAGAATTTCTCTCTCTTTCACTGTCTTTGTTTTATGGCGTTCATTTTAAGTAATTTATTTTGATAATGGGGTTGAGCTGCTTTTCCCTGCTGTGTTTATGCCGCTTTACACCCTCTTGATTCAACTCCAGAGAGATATCAATACATAGGTTTTAAGATTCTTGCTAGTCAGATATATTCTTGTGCGGTGAATAGGGGGTGTTGAGTCCAGTTCACTGAGCAGGGAGGAGGTCTTGTCTGTTACATATTTGGCTTATGGAACGGTATGTGAGCTAATTTCAAACCCTTGTTTTATGCATCAGCCCACCTCACCTTTCCCGTTAAGCAGCCATAGTGTGTCTTCTAAATGTGTGACTCTGTTCTGTTTTGTAATTCAGTTCAAGTGTAGCGATTTTGACATGCCCTCTATAAGTGATATCTTAGGATAAGAGTCTTTTTCTGTGTGACTTATTTCACTTAGAATCCTCGTCCCTAAATCCACTCATCATGCTGCTACTAGCCTTATGACATTGATTTCATGGCTGAGTGATATTCCATTGTGCCTAAGTACCACAACTTCTTTATCCATTTTTCTCTTTCCTGTTATACTTAAGGTGTAGCTAAGTGGAGGTTCTTGTACGCAGAGCAGCCCTAAACTTTGGGGTGCCTGTGTCTTGTTGATTTTTAGTTTTCCCAATTTATACGCCCATGAGTGGAAGTGCCCTATGCTCTGTAAGCTGTGTTTATTACATGTTTCAGGACACACCGTACACTTCTCCAGAGTGGCTGTTGGCAATTGACATCCCACCCCTCAGCCTAGCAAGGCTCCCATGTCTCCATGGCCTGTCCTGCATTTCTGGTGTTTACTCTTTTCGCAGCGTGGCCCTTTTGACCGATGGCAAGCGAGACTTCTTTGTAGTGCTGATTTGCACTTCCGGCTTGCTTGGTTGGCCAAAAAGGGCGTATGCGTTTTTTCCTGAATATATTCAGCAAAAAACGCATACGCCCTTTTTGGCCAAGGGCATCATTGTCAACGTTTTGCCGCTTTTCATGCGCTTTAAAGGCGAGTCGAATCTACCTCCTGAAATCTGTTTCCTGCAATTCTGCCTTGCTTTCAAATCCTCTTCGTTGCCTTCCCTCAATATATTTGTGGACGAGAGTTATCATTGATAACTCTGCAGGTTTGTGAATTGCAGTGGCCCTGAGCTCCATTTGTCAACTCGCTTTTTTGGGAGCTGGCCGCAAAAGCGCAGGATTGCTTCAGGCCCTATTCTGGTTCCGGGGGGCAGGCTGAGCCTGTGCTTCATTCTTCTTCCTGATGGGGAAATAGAGTGACCTGTGCCTGTCCCAACACCTAGAGCTAGTCTCTCGTTGGTTCCCCCTCTTCCCGTTCATCCTCAGGACAAATTGCAACCTGTACGAAAGAAACAGGAGCTTCAAGGTGCTGATTCTCCAAGTAGGGAGATTGTTAGTAAAGCGGCTGGAATGGCGAACCCGAGCACAAGGAGAGGAGAAATGAGGTGCGTTTTAGAAACCTTTCCCGATCACACGGTGTACCATCTTCTGGGTTTCCCAGGCATGTTTTCGATGTAGGAAGATGCCCTTGAACCTGGAGATTTGGGACCCATGGCGTGGGTACCACGCGGTATTACTTTAAACGGTCTGCGTTTGCTCACCCAACCTCACCAATCCTCTCAGCCCCAAGATTGTCCAGCCTTTTGTCTCATCCAGCTGTGGGTCTAGATATGGTCAATCCAGGTTGCATCAGAGCCTCCGAACGGATTTTGTAAGAATTTCTCTCTCTTTCACTGTCTTTGTTTTATGGCGTTCATTTTAAGTAATTTATTTTGATAATGGGGTTGAGCTGCTTTTCCCTGCTGTGTTTATGCCGCTTTACACCCTCTTGATTCAACTCCAGAGAGATATCAATACATAGGTTTTAAGATTCTTGCTAGTCAGATATATTCTTGTGCGGTGAATAGGGGGTGTTGAGTCCAGTTCACTGAGCAGGGAGGAGGTCTTGTCTGTTACATATATGGCTTATGGAACGGTATGTGAGCTAATTTCAAACCCTTGTTTTATGCATCAGCCCACCTCACCTTTCCCGTTAAGCAGCCATAGTGTGTCTTCTAAATGTGTGACTCTGTTCTGTTTTGTAATTCAGTTCAAGTGTAGCGATTTCGACATGCCCTCTATAAGTGATATCTTAGGATAAGAGTCTTTTTCTGTGTGACTTATTTCACTTAGAATCCTCGTCCCTAAATCCACTCATCATGCTGCTACTAGCCTTATGACATTGATTTCATGGCTGAGTGATATTCCATTGTGCCTAAGTACCACAACTTCTTTATCCATTTTTCTCTTTCCTGGGATACTTAAGGTGTAGCTAAGTGGAGGTTCTTGTACACAGAGCAGCCCTAAACTTTGGGGTGCCTGTGTCTTGTTGATTTTTAGTTTTCCCAATTTATACGCCCATGAGTGGAAGTGCCCTATGCTCTGTAAGCTGTGTTTATTACATGTTTCAGGACACACCGTACACTTCTCCAGAGTGGCTGTTGGCAATTGACATCCCACCCCTCAGCCTAGCAAGGCTCCCATGTCTCCATGGCCTGTCCTGCATTTCTGGTGTTTACTCTTTTTGCAGCATGGCCCTTTTGACCGATGGCAAGCGAGACTTCTTTGTAGTGCTGATTTGCACTTCCGGCTTGCTTGGTTGGCCAAAAAGGGCGTATGCGTTTTTTCCTGAATATATTCAGGAAAAAACGCATACGCCCTTTTTGGCCAAGGGCATCATTGTCAACGTTTTGCTGCTTTTCATGTGCTTTAAAGGCGAGTCGAATCTACCTCCTGAAATCTGTTTCCTGCAATTCTGCCTTGCTTTCAAATCCTCTTCATTGCCTTCCCTCAATATATTTGTGGACGAGAGTTATCATTTATAACTCTGCAGGTTTGTGAATTGCAGTGGCCCTGAGCTCCATTTGTCAACTCGCATTTTTGGGAGCTGGCCGCAAAAGCGCAGGATTGCTTCAGGCCCTATTCTGGTTCCGGGGGGCAGGCTGAGCCTGTGCTTCATTCTTCTTCCTGATGGGGAAATAGAGTGACCTGTGCCTGTCCCAACACCTAGAGCTAGTCTCTCGTTGGTTCCCCGTCTTCCCGTTCATCCTCAGGACAAATTGCAACCTGTACGAAACAAACAGGAGGTTCCAGGTGCTGATTCTCCAAGTAGGGAGATTGTTAGTAAAGCGGCTGGAATGGCGAACCCGAGCACAAGGAGAGGAGAAATGAGGTGCGTTTTAGAAACCTTTCCCGATCACACGGTGTACCATCTTCTGGGTTTCCCAGGCATGTTTTCGATGTAGGAAGATGCCCTTGAACCTGGAGATTTGGGACCCATGGCGTGGGTACCACGCGGTATTACTTTAAACAGTCTGCGTTTGCTCACCCAACCTCACCAATCCTCTCAGCCCCAAGATTGTCCAGCCTTTTGTCTCATCCAGCTGTGGGTCTAGATATGGTCAATCCAGGTTGCATCAGAGCCTCCGAACGGATTTTGTAAGAATTTCTCTCTCTTTCACTGTCTTTGTTTTATGGCGTTCATTTTAAGTAATTTATTTTGATAATGGGGTTGAGCTGCTTTTCCCTGCTGTGTTTATGCCGCTTTACACCCTCTTGATTCAACTCCAGAGAGATATCAATACATAGGTTTTAAGATTCTTGCTAGTCAGATATATTCTTGTGCGGTGAATAGGGGGTGTTGAGTCCAGTTCACTGAGCAGGGAGGAGGTCTTGTCTGTTACATATTTGGCTTATGGAACGGTATGTGAGCTAATTTCAAACCCTTGTTTTATGCATCAGCCCACCTCACCTTTCCCGTTAAGCAGCCATAGTGTGTCTTCTAAATGTGTGACTCTGTTCTGTTTTGTAATTCAGTTCAAGTGTAGCGATTTTGACATGCCCTCTATAAGTGATATCTTAGGATAAGAGTCTTTTTCTGTGTGACTTATTTCACTTAGAATCCTCGTCCCTAAATCCACTCATCATGCTGCTACTAGCCTTATGACATTGATTTCATGGCTGAGTGATATTCCATTGTGCCTAAGTACCACAACTTCTTTATCCATTTTTCTCTTTCCTGGGATACTTAAGGTGTAGCTAAGTGGAGGTTCTTGTACGCAGAGCAGCCCTAAACTTTGGGGTGCCTGTGTCTTGTTGATTTTTAGTTTTCCCAATTTATACGCCCATGAGTGGAAGTGCCCTATGCTCTGTAAGCTGTGTTTATTACATGTTTCAGGACACACCGTACACTTCTCCAGAGTGGCTGTTGGCAATTGACATCCCACCCCTCAGCCTAGCAAGGCTCCCATGTCTCCATGGCCTGTCCTGCATTTCTGGTGTTTACTCTTTTCGCAGCGTGGCCCTTTTGACCGATGGCAAGCGAGACTTCTTTGTAGTGCTGATTTGCACTTCCGGCTTGCTTGGTTGGCCAAAAAGGGCGTATGCGTTTTTTCCTGAATATATTCAGCAAAAAACGCATACGCCCTTTTTGGCCAAGGGCATCATTGTCAACGTTTTGCCGCTTTTCATGCGCTTTAAAGGCGAGTCGAATCTACCTCCTGAAATCTGTTTCCTGCAATTCTGCCTTGCTTTCAAATCCTCTTCGTTGCCTTCCCTCAATATATTTGTGGACGAGAGTTATCATTTATAACTCTGCAGGTTTGTGAATTGCAGTGGCCCTGAGCTCCATTTGTCAACTCGCTTTTTTGGGAGCTGGCCGCAAAAGCGCAGGATTGCTTCAGGCCCTATTCTGGTTCCGGGGGGCAGGCTGAGCCTGTGCTTCATTCTTCTTCCTGATGGGGAAATAGAGTGACCTGTGCCTGTCCCAACACCTAGAGCTAGTCTCTCGTTGGTTCCCCCTCTTCCCGTTCATCCTCAGGACAAATTGCAACCTGTACGAAACAAACAGGAGGTTCCAGGTGCTGATTCTCCAAGTAGGGAGATTGTTAGTAAAGCGGCTGGAATGGCGAACCCGAGCACAAGGAGAGGAGAAATGAGGTGCGTTTTAGAAACCTTTCCCGATCACACGGTGTACCATCTTCTGGGTTTCCCAGGCATGTTTTCGATGTAGGAAGATGCCCTTGAACCTGGAGATTTGGGACCCATGGCGTGGGTACCACGCGGTATTACTTTAAACGGTCTGCGTTTGCTCACCCAACCTCACCAAACCTCTCAGCCCCAAGAGTGTCCAGCCTTTTGTCTCATCCAGCTGTGGGTCTAGATATGGTCAATCCAGGTTGCATCAGAGCCTCCGAACGGATTTTGTAAGAATTTCTCTCTCTTTCACTGTCTTTGTTTTATGGCCTTCATTTTAAGTAATTTATTTTGATAATGGGGTTGAGCTGCTTTTCCCTGCTGTGTTTATGCCGCTTTACACCCTCTTGATTCAACTCCAGAGAGATATCAATACATAGGTTTTAAGATTCTTGCTAGTCAGATATATTCTTGTGCGGTGAATAGGGGGTGTTGAGTCCAGTTCACTGAGCAGGGAGGAGGTCTTGTCTGTTACATATTTGGCTTATGGAACGGTATGTGAGCTAATTTCAAACCCTTGTTTTATGCATCAGCCCACCTCACCTTTCCCGTTAAGCAGCCATAGTGTGTCTTCTAAATGTGTGACTCTGTTCTGTTTTGTAATTCAGTTCAAGTGTAGCGATTTCGACATGCCCTCTATAAGTGATATCTTAGGATAAGAGTCTTTTTCTGTGTGACTTATTTCACTTAGAATCCTCGTCCCTAAATCCACTCATCATGCTGCTACTAGCCTTATGACATTGATTTCATGGCTGAGTGATATTCCATTGTGCCTAAGTACCACAACTTCTTTATCCATTTTTCTCTTTCCTGGGATACTTAAGGTGTAGCTAAGTGGAGGTTCTTGTACACAGAGCAGCCCTAAACTTTGGGGTGCCTGTGTCTTGTTGATTTTTAGTTTTCCCAATTTATACGCCCATGAGTGGAAGTGCCCTATGCTCTGTAAGCTGTGTTTATTACATGTTTCAGGACACACCGTACACTTCTCCAGAGTGGCTGTTGGCAATTGACATCCCACCCCTCAGCCTAGCAAGGCTCCCATGTCTCCATGGCCTGTCCTGCATTTCTGGTGTTTACTCTTTTCGCAGCGTGGCCCTTTTGACCGATGGCAAGCGAGACTTCTTTGTAGTGCTGATTTGCACTTCCGGCTTGCTTGGTTGGCCAAAAAGGGCGTATGCGTTTTTTCCTGAATATATTCAGCAAAAAACGCATACGCCCTTTTTGGCCAAGGGCATCATTGTCAACGTTTTGCCGCTTTTCATGCGCTTTAAAGGCGAGTCGAATCTACCTCCTGAAATCTGTTTCCTGCAATTCTGCCTTGCTTTCAAATCCTCTTCGTTGCCTTCCCTCAATATATTTGTGGACGAGAGTTATCATTTATAACTCTGCAGGTTTGTGAATTGCAGTGGCCCTGAGCTCCATTTGTCAACTCGCTTTTTTGGGAGCTGGCCGCAAAAGCGCAGGATTTCTTCAGGCCCTATTCTGGTTCCGGGGGGCAGGCTGAGCCTGTGCTTCATTCTTCTTCCTGATGGGGAAATAGAGTGACCTGTGCCTGTCCCAACACCTAGAGCTAGTCTCTCATTGGTTCCCCCTCTTCCCGTTCATCCTCAGGACAAATTGCAACCTGTACGAAACAAACAGGAGGTTCCAGGTGCTGATTCTCCAAGTAGGGAGATTGTTAGTAAAGCGGCTGGAATGGCGAACCCGAGCACAAGGAGAGGAGAAATGAGGTGCGTTTTAGAAATCTTTCCCGATCACACGGTGTACCATCTTCTGGGTTTCCCAGGCATGTTTTCGATGTAGGAAGATGCCCTTGAACCTGGAGATTTGGGACCCATGGCGTGGGTACCACGCGGTATTACTTTAAACGGTCTGCGTTTGCTCACCCAACCTCACCAATCCTCTCAGCCCCAAGATTGTCCAGCCTTTTGTCTCATCCAGCTGTGGGTCTAGATATGGTCAATCCAGGTTGCATCAGAGCCTCCGAACGGATTTTGTAAGAATTTCTCTCTCTTTCACTGTCTTTGTTTTATGGCGTTCATTTTAAGTAATTTATTTTGATAATGGGGTTGAGCTGCTTTTCCCTGCTGTGTTTATGCCGCTTTACACCCTCTTGATTCAACTCCAGAGAGATATCAATACATAGGTTTTAAGATTCTTGCTAGTCAGATATATTCTTGTGCGGTGAATAGGGGGTGTTGAGTCCAGTTCACTGAGCAGGGAGGAGGTCTTGTCTGTTACATATATGGCTTATGGAACGGTATGTGAGCTAATTTCAAACCCTTGTTTTATGCATCAGCCCACCTCACCTTTCCCGTTAAGCAGCCATAGTGTGTCTTCTAAATGTGTGACTCTGTTCTGTTTTGTAATTCAGTTCAAGTGTAGCGATTTCGACATGCCCTCTATAAGTGATATCTTAGGATAAGAGTCTTTTTCTGTGTGACTTATTTCACTTAGAATCCTCGTCCCTAAATCCACTCATCATGCTGCTACTAGCCTTATGACATTGATTTCATGGCTGAGTGATATTCCATTGTGCCTAAGTACCACAACTTCTTTATCCATTTTTCTCTTTCCTGGGATACTTAAGGTGTAGCTAAGTGGAGGTTCTTGTACACAGAGCAGCCCGAAACTTTGGGGTGCCTGTGTCTTGTTGATTTTTAGTTTTCCCAATTTATACGCCCATGAGTGGAAGTGCCCTATGCTCTGTAAGCTGTGTTTATTACATGTTTCAGGACACACCGTACACTTCTCCAGAGTGGCTGTTGACAATTGGCATGCTGCCCATCAGCGTAGCAAGGCTCCCATGTCTCCATGGCCTGTCCTGAATTTCTGGTTTTTACACTTTTGGCAGCATGGCCCTTTTGACCGATGGCAAGCGAGACTTCTTTGTAGTGCTGATTTGCACTTCCGGCTTGCTTGGTTGGCCAAAAAGGGCGTATGCGTTTTTTCCTGAATATATTCAGCAAAAAACGCATACGCCCTTTTTGGCCAAGGGCATCATTGTCAACGTTTTGCTGCTTTTCATGTGCTTTAAAGGCGAGTCGAATCTACCTCCTGAAATCTGTTTCCTGCAATTCTGCCTTGCTTTCAAATCTTCTTCATTGCCTTCCCTCAATATATTTGTGGACGAGAGTTATCATTTATAACTCTGCAGGTTTGTGAATTGCAGTGGCCCTGAGCTCCATTTGTCAACTCGCTTTTTTGGGAGCTGGCCGCAAAAGCGCAGGATTGCTTCAGGCCCTATTCTGGTTCCGGGGGGCAGGCTGAGCCTGTGCTTCATTCTTCTTCCTGATGGGGAAATAGAGTGACCTGTGCCTGTCCCAACACCTAGAGCTAGTCTCTCATTGGTTCCCCGTCTTCCCGTTCATCCTCAGGACAAATTGCAACCTGTACGAAACAAACAGGAGGTTCCAGGTGCTGATTCTCCAGTAGGGAGATTGTTAGTAAAGCGGCTGGAATGGCGAACCCGAGCACAAGGAGAGGAGAAATGAGGTGCGTTTTAGAAACCTATCCCGATCACACGGTGTACCATCTTCTGGGTTTCCCAGGCATGTTTTCGATGTAGGAAGATGCCCTTGAACCTGGAGATTTGGGACCCATGGGGTGGGTACCACGCGGTATTACTTTAAACGGTCTGCGTTTGCTCACCCAACCTCACCAATCCTCTCAGCCGCAAGATTGTCCAGCCTTTTGTCTCATCCAGCTGTGGGTGTAGATATGGTCAATCCAGGTTGTATCAGAGCCTCCGAACGGATTTTGTAAGAATTTCTCTCTCTTTCACTGTCTTTGTTTTATGGCGTTCATTTTAAGTAATTTATTTTGATAATGGGGTTGAGCTGCTTTTCCCTGCTGTGTTTATGCCGCTTTACACCCTCTTGATTCAACTCCAGAGAGATATCAATACATAGGTTTTAAGATTCTTGCTAGTCAGATATATTCTTGTGCGGTGAATAGGGGGTGTTGAGTCCAGTTCACTGAGCAGGGAGGAGGTCTTGTCTGTTACATATTTGGCTTATGGAACGGTATGTGAGCTAATTTCAAACCCTTGTTTTATGCATCAGCCCACCTCACCTTTCCCGTTAAGCAGCCATAGTGTGTCTTCTAAATGTGTGACTCTGTTCTGTTTTGTAATTCAGTTCAAGTGTAGCGATTTCGACATGCCCTCTATAAGTGATATCTTAGGATAAGAGTCTTTTTCTGTGTGACTTATTTCACTTAGAATCCTCGTCCCTAAATCCACTCATCATGCTGCTACTAGCCTTATGACATTGATTTCATGGCTGAGTGATATTCCATTGTGCCTAAGTACCACAACTTCTTTATCCATTTTTCTCTTTCCTGGGATACTTAAGGTGTAGCTAAGTGGAGGTTCTTGTACACAGAGCAGCCCTAAACTTTGGGGTGCCTGTGTCTTGTTGATTTTTAGTTTTCCCAATTTATACGCCCATGAGTGGAAGTGCCCTATGCTCTGTAAGCTGTGTTTATTACATGTTTCAGGACACACCGTACACTTCTCCAGAGTGGCTGTTGGCAATTGACATCCCACCCCTCAGCCTAGCAAGGCTCCCATGTCTCCATGGCCTGTCCTGCATTTCTGGTGTTTACACTTTTTGCAGCGTGGCCCTTTTGACCGATGGCAAGCGAGACTTCTTTGTAGTGCTGATTTGCACTTCCGGCTTGCTTGGTTGGCCAAAAAGGGCGTATGCGTTTTTTCCTGAATATATTCAGCAAAAAACGCATACGCCCTTTTTGGCCAAGGGCATCATTGTCAACGTTTTGCCGCTTTTCATGTGCTTTAAAGGCGAGTCGAATCTACCTCCTGAAATCTGTTTCCTGCAATTCTGCCTTGCTTTCAAATCCTCTTCGTTGCCTTCCCTCAATATATTTGTGGACAAGAGTTATCATTTATAACTCTGCAGGTTTGTGAATTGCAGTGGCCCTGAGCTCCATTTGTCAACTCGCTTTTTTGGGAGCTGGCCGCAAAAGCGCAGGATTGCTTCAGGCCCTATTCTGGTTCCGGGGGGCAGGCTGAGCCTGTGCTTCATTCTTCTTCCTGATGGGGAAATAGAGTGACCTGTGCCTGTCCCAACACCTAGAGCTAGTCTCTCGTTGGTTCCCCCTCTTCCCGTTCATCCTCAGGACAAATTGCAACCTGTACGAAAGAAACAGGAGCTTCAAGGTGCTGATTCTCCAAGTAGGGAGATTGTTAGTAAAGCGGCTGGAATGGCGAACCCGAGCACAAGGAGAGGAGAAATGAGGTGCGTTTTAGAAACCTTTCCCGATCACACGCTGTACCATCTTCTGGGTTTCCCATGCACGTTTTCAATGTAGGAAGATGCCCTTGAACCTGGAGATTTGGGACCCATGGGGTGGGTACCCTGCGGTATTACTTTAAAGGGTCTGCGTTTCCTCACCCAACCTCACCAAACCTCTCAGCCCCAAGAGTGTCCAGCCTTATGTCTCATCCAGCTGTGGGTCTAGATATGGTCAATCCAGGTTGCATCAGAGCCTCCGAACGGATTTTGTAAGAATTTCTCTCTCTTTCACTGTCTTTGTTTTATGGCGTTCATTTTAAGTAATTTATTTTGATAATGGGGTTGAGCTGCTTTTCCCTGCTGTGTTTATGCCGCTTTACACCCTCTTGATTCAACTCCAGAGAGATATCAATACATAGGTTTTAAGATTCTTGCTAGTCAGATATATTCTTGTGCGGTGAATAGGGGGTGTTGAGTCCAGTTCACTGAGCAGGGAGGAGGTCTTGTCTGTTACATATTTGGCTTATGGAACGGTATGTGAGCTAATTTCAAACCCTTGTTTTATGCATCAGCCCACCTCACCTTTCCCGTTAAGCAGCCATAGTGTGTCTTCTAAATATGTGACTCTGTTCTGTTTTGTAATTCACTTCAAGTGTAGCGATTTTCACATGCCCTCTATAAGTGATATCTTAGGATAAGAGTCTTTTTCTGTGTGACTTATTTCACTTAGAATCCTCGTCCCTAAATCCACTCATCATGCTGCTACTAGGCTTATGACATTGATTTCATGGCTGAGTGATATTCCATTGTGCCTAAGTACCACAACTTCTTTATCCATTTTTCTCTTTCCTGGGATACTTAAGGTGTAGCTAAGTGGAGGTTCTTGTACACAGAGTAGCCCTAAATTTTGGGGTGCCTGTGTCTTGTTGATTTTTAGTTTTCCCAATTTATATGCCCATGAGTGGAAGTGCCCTATGCTCTGTAAGCTGTGTTTATTACATGTTTCAGGACACACCGTACACTTCTCCAGAGTGGCTGTTGGCAATTGACATCCCGCCCATCAGCGTAGCAAGGCTCCCATGTCTCCACGGCCTATCCTGCATTTCTGGTTTTTACACATTTTGCAGCATGGCCCTTATGACCGATGGCAAGCGAGACTTCTTTGTAGTGCTGATTTGCACTTCCGGCTTGCTTGGTTGGCCAAAAAGGGCGTATGCGTTTTTTCCTGAATATATTCAGGAAAAAACGCATACGCCCTTTTTGGCCAAGGGCATCATTGTCAACGTTTTGCTGCTTTTCATGTGCTTTAAAGGCGAGTCGAATCTACCTCCTGAAATCTGTTTCCTGCAATTCTGCCTTGCTTTCAAATCCTCTTCATTGCCTTCCCTCAATATATTTGTGGACGAGAGTTATCATTTATAACTCTGCAGGTTTGTGAATTGCAGTGGCCCTGGGCTCCATTTGTCAACTCGCATTTTTGGGAGCTGGCCGCAAAAGCGCAGGATTGCTTCAGGCCCTATTCTGGTTCCGGGAGGCAGGCTGAGCCTGTGCTTCATTCTTCTTCCTGATGGGGAAATAGAGTGACCTGTGCCTGTCCCAACACCTAGAGCTAGTCTCTCGTTGGTTCCCCGTCTTCCCGTTCATCCTCAGGACAAATTGCAACCTGTACGAAACAAACAGGAGGTTCCAGGTGCTGATTCTCCAAGTAGGGAGATTGTTAGTAAAGCGGCTGGAATGGCGAACCCGAGCACAAGGAGAGGAGAAATGAGGTGCGTTTTAGAAACCTATCCCGATCACACGGTGTACCATCTTCTGGGTTTCCCAGGCATGTTTTCGATGTAGGAAGATGCCCTTGAACCTGGAGATTTGGGACCCATGGGGTGGGTACCACGCGGTATTACTTTAAACAGTCTGCGTTTGCTCACCCAACCTCACCAATCCTCTCAGCCCCAAGATTGTCCAGCCTTTTGTCTCATCCAGCTGTGGGTCTAGATATGGTCAATCCAGGTTGCATCAGAGCCTCCGAACGGATTTTGTAAGAATTTCTCTCTCTTTCACTGTCTTTGTTTTATGGCGTTCATTTGAAGTAATTTATTTTGATAATGGGGTTGAGCTGCTTTTCCCTGCTGTGTTTATGCCGCTTTACACCCTCTTGATTCAACTCCAGAGAGATATCAATACATAGGTTTTAAGATTCTTGCTAGTCAGATATATTCTTGTGCGGTGAATAGGGGGTGTTGAGTCCAGTTCACTGAGCAGGGAGGAGGTCTTGTCTGTTACATATTTGGCTTATGGAACGGTATGTGAGCTAATTTCAAACCCTTGTTTTATGCATCACCCCACCTCACCTTTCCCGTTAAGCAGCCATAGTGTGTCTTCTAAATGTGTGACTCTGTTCTGTTTTGTAATTCAGTTCAAGTGTAGCGATTTCGACATGCCCTCTATAAGTGATATCTTAGGATAAGAGTCTTTTTCTGTGTGACTTATTTCACTTAGAATCCTCGTCCCTAAATCCACTCATCATGCTGCTACTAGCCTTATGACATTGATTTCATGGCTGAGTGATATTCCATTGTGCCTAAGTACCACAACTTCTTTATCCATTTTTCTCTTTCCTGGCATGTTTAAGGTGTACCTAAGTGGAGGTTCTTGTACACAGAGCAGCCGGAAACTTTGGGGTGCCTGTGTCTTGTTGATTTTTAGTTTTCCCAATTTATACGCCCATGAGTGGAAGTGCCCTATGCTCTGTAAGCTGTGTTCATTACATGTTTCAGGACACACCGTACACTTCTCCAGAGTGGCTGTTGACAGTTGGCATGCTGCCCATCAGTGTAGCAAGGCTCCCATGTCTCCATGGCCTGTCCTGCATTTCTGGTTTTTACACTTTTGGCAGCATGGCCCTTTTGACCGATGGCAAGCGAGACTTCTTTGTAGTGCTGATTTGCACTTCCGGCTTGCTTGGTTGGCCAAAAAGGGCGTATGCGTTTTTTCCTGAATATATTCAGGAAAAAACGCATACGCCCTTTTTGGCCAAGGGCATCATTGTCAACGTTTTGCTGCTTTTCATGTGCTTTAAAGGCGAGTCGAATCTACCTCCTGAAATCTGTTTCCTGCAATTCTGCCTTGCTTTCAAATCCTCTTCATTGCCTTCCCTCAATATATTTGTGGACGAGAGTTATCATTTATAACTCTGCAGGTTTGTGAATTGCAGTGGCCCTGGGCTCCATTTGTCAACTCGCATTTTTGGGAGCTGGCCGCAAAAGCGCAGGATTGCTTCAGGCCCTATTCTGGTTCCGGGAGGCAGGCTGAGCCTGTGCTTCATTCTTCTTCCTGATGGGGAAATAGAGTGACCTGTGCCTGTCCCAACACCTAGAGCTAGTCTCTCGTTGGTTCCCCGTCTTCCCGTTCATCCTCAGGACAAATTGCAACCTGTACGAAACAAACAGGAGGTTCCAGGTGCTGATTCTCCAAGTAGGGAGATTGTTAGTAAAGCGGCTGGAATGGCGAACCCGAGCACAAGGAGAGGAGAAATGAGGTGCGTTTTAGAAACCTATCCCGATCACACGGTGTACCATCTTCTGGGTTTCCCAGGCATGTTTTCGATGTAGGAAGATGCCCTTGAACCTGGAGATTTGGGACCCATGGGGTGGGTACCACGCGGTATTACTTTAAACAGTCTGCGTTTGCTCACCCAACCTCACCAATCCTCTCAGCCCCAAGATTGTCCAGCCTTTTGTCTCATCCAGCTGTGGGTCTAGATATGGTCAATCCAGGTTGCATCAGAGCCTCCGAACGGATTTTGTAAGAATTTCTCTCTCTTTCACTGTCTTTGTTTTATGGCGTTCATTTTAAGTAATTTATTTTGATAATGGGGTTGAGCTGCTTTTCCCTGCTGTGTTTATGCCGCTTTACACCCTCTTGATTCAACTCCAGAGAGATATCAATACATAGGTTTTAAGATTCTTGCTAGTCAGATATATTCTTGTGCGGTGAATAGGGGGTGTTGAGTCCAGTTCACTGAGCAGGGAGGAGGTCTTGTCTGTTACATATTTGGCTTATGGAACGGTATGTGAGCTAATTTCAAACCCTTGTTTTATGCATCACCCCACCTCACCTTTCCCGTTAAGCAGCCATAGTGTGTCTTCTAAATGTGTGACTCTGTTCTGTTTTGTAATTCAGTTCAAGTGTAGCGATTTCGACATGCCCTCTATAAGTGATATCTTAGGATAAGAGTCTTTTTCTGTGTGACTTATTTCACTTAGAATCCTCGTCCCTAAATCCACTCATCATGCTGCTACTAGCCTTATGACATTGATTTCATGGCTGAGTGATATTCCATTGTGCCTAAGTACCACAACTTCTTTATCCATTTTTCTCTTTCCTGGCATGTTTAAGGTGTACCTAAGTGGAGGTTCTTGTACACAGAGCAGCCGGAAACTTTGGGGTGCCTGTGTCTTGTTGATTTTTAGTTTTCCCAATTTATACGCCCATGAGTGGAAGTGCCCTATGCTCTGTAAGCTGTGTTCATTACATGTTTCAGGACACACCGTACACTTCTCCAGAGTGGCTGTTGACAGTTGGCATGCTGCCCATCAGTGTAGCAAGGCTCCCATGTCTCCATGGCCTGTCCTGCATTTCTGGTTTTTACACTTTTGGCAGCATGGCCCTTTTGACCGATGGCAAGCGAGACTTCTTTGTAGTGCTGATTTGCACTTCCGGCTTGCTTGGTTGGCCAAAAAGGGCGTATGCGTTTTTTCCTGAATATATTCAGGAAAAAACGCATACGCCCTTTTTGGCCAAGGGCATCATTGTCAACGTTTTGCTGCTTTTCATGTGCTTTAAAGGCGAGTCGAATCTACCTCCTGAAATCTGTTTCCTGCAATTCTGCCTTGCTTTCAAATCTTCTTCATTGCCTTCCCTCAATATATTTGTGGACAAGAGTTATCATTTATAACTCTGCAGGTTTGTGAATTGCAGTGGCCCTGAGCTCCATTTGTCAACTCGCTTTTTTGGGAGCTGGCCGCAAAAGCGCAGGATTGCTTCAGGCCCTATTCTGGTTCCGGGGGGCAGGCTGAGCCTGTGCTTCATTCTTCTTCCTGATGGGGAAATAGAGTGACCTGTGCCTGTCCCAACACCTAGAGCTAGTCTCTCGTTGGTTCCCCGTCTTCCCGTTCATCCTCAGGACAAATTGCAACCTGTACGAAACAAACAGGAGGTTCCAGGTGCTGATTCTCCAAGTAGGGAGATTGTTAGTAAAGCGGCTGGAATGGCGAACCCGAGCACAAGGAGAGGAGAAATGAGGTGCGTTTTAGAAACCTTTCCCGATCACACGGTGTACCATCTTCTGGGTTTCCCAGGCATGTTTTCGATGTAGGAAGATGCCCTTGAACCTGGAGATTTGGGACCCATGGCGTGGGTACCACGCGGTATTACTTTAAACGGTCTGCGTTTGCTCACCCAACCTCACCAATCCTCTCAGCCCCAAGATTGTCCAGCCTTTTGTCTCATCCAGCTGTGGGTCTAGATATGGTCAATCCAGGTTGCATCAGAGCCTCCGAACGGATTTTGTAAGAATTTCTCTCTCTTTCACTGTCTTTGTTTTATGGCGTTCATTTTAAGTAATTTATTTTGATAATGGGGTTGAGCTGCTTTTCCCTGCTGTGTTTATGCCGCTTTACACCCTCTTGATTCAACTCCAGAGAGATATCAATACATAGGTTTTAAGATTCTTGCTAGTCAGATATATTCTTGTGCGGTGAATAGGGGGTGTTGAGTCCAGTTCACTGAGCAGGGAGGAGGTCTTGTCTGTTACATATTTGGCTTATGGAACGGTATGTGAGCTAATTTCAAACCCTTGTTTTATGCATCAGCCCACCTCACCTTTCCCGTTAAGCAGCCATAGTGTGTCTTCTAAATGTGTGACTCTGTTCTGTTTTGTAATTCACTTCAAGTGTGGCGATTTCGACATGCCTTCTATAAGTGATATCTTAGGATAAGAGTCTTTTTCTGTGTGACTTATTTCACTTAGAATCCTCGTCCCTAAATCCACTCATCATGCTGCTACTAGGCTTATGACATTGATTTCATGGCTGAGTGATATTCCATTGTGCCTAAGTACCACAACTTCTTTATCCATTTTTCTCTTTCCTGGGATACTTAAGGTGTAGCTAAGTGGAGGTTCTTGTACACAGAGTAGCCCTAAACTTTGGGGTGCCTGTGTCTTGTTGATTTTTAGTTTTCCCAATTTATATGCCCATGAGTGGAAGTGCCCTATGCTCTGTAAGCTGTGTTTATTACATGTTTCAGGACACACCGTACACTTCTCCAGAGTGGCTGTTGGCAATTGACATCCCGCCCCTCAGGGTAGCAAGGCTCCCATGTCTCCACGGCCTGTCCTGCATTTCTGGTTTTTACACATTTTGCAGCATGGCCCTTATGACCGATGGCAAGCGAGACTTCTTTGTAGTGCTGATTTGCACTTCCGGCTTGCTTGGTTGGCCAAAAAGGGCGTATGCGTTTTTTCCTGAATATATTCACGAAAAAACGCATACGCCCTTTTTGGCCAAGGGCATCATTGTCAACGTTTTGCTGCTTTTCATGTGCTTTAAAGGCGAGTCGAATCTACCTCCTGAAATCTGTTTCCTGCAATTCTGCCTTGCTTTCAAATCCTCTTCATTGCCTTCCCTCAATATATTTGTGGACGAGAGTTATCATTTATAACTCTGCAGGTTTGTGAATTGCAGTGGCCCTGAGCTCCATTTGTCAACTCGCATTTTTGGGAGCTGGCCGCAAAAGCGCAGGATTGCTTCAGGCCCTATTCTGGTTCCGGGAGGCAGGCTGAGCCTGTGCTTCATTCTTCTTCCTGATGGGGAAATAGAGTGACCTGTGCCTGTCCCAACACCTAGAGCTAGTCTCTCGTTGGTTCCCCGTCTTCCCGTTCATCCTCAGGACAAATTGCAACCTGTACGAAACAAACAGGAGGTTCCAGGTGCTGATTCTCCAAGTAGGGAGATTGTTAGTAAAGCGGCTGGAATGGCGAACCCGAGCACAAGGAGAGGAGAAATGAGGTGCGTTTTAGAAACCTTTCCCGATCACACGGTGTACCATCTTCTGGGTTTCCCAGGCATGTTTTCGATGTAGGAAGATGCCCTTGAACCTGGAGATTTGGGACCCATGGGGTGGGTACCACGCGGTATTACTTTAAACAGTCTGCGTTTGCTCACCCAACCTCACCAATCCTCTCAGCCCCAAGATTGTCCAGCCTTTTGTCTCATCCAGCTGTGGGTCTAGATATGGTCAATCCAGGTTGCATCAGAGCCTCCGAACGGATTTTGTAAGAATTTCTCTCTCTTTCACTGTCTTTGTTTTATGGCGTTCATTTGAAGTAATTTATTTTGATAATGGGGTTGAGCTGCTTTTCCCTGCTGTGTTTATGCCGCTTTACACCCTCTTGATTCAACTCCAGAGAGATATCAATACATAGGTTTTAAGATTCTTGCTAGTCAGATATATTCTTGTGCGGTGAATAGGGGGTGTTGAGTCCAGTTCACTGAGCAGGGAGGAGGTCTTGTCTGTTACATATTTGGCTTATGGAACGGTATGTGAGCTAATTTCAAACCCTTGTTTTATGCATCAGCCCACCTCACCTTTCCCGTTAAGCAGCCATAGTGTGTCTTCTAAATGTGTGACTCTGTTCTGTTTTGTAATTCAGTTCAAGTGTAGCGATTTCGACATGCCCTCTATAAGTGATATCTTAGGATAAGAGTCTTTTTCTGTGTGACTTATTTCACTTAGAATCCTCGTCCCTAAATCCACTCATCATGCTGCTACTAGCCTTATGACATTGATTTCATGGCTGAGTGATATTCCATTGTGCTTAAGTACCACAACTTCTTTATCCATTTTTCTCTTTCCTGGGATACTTAAGGTGTAGCTAAGTGGAGGTTCTTGTACACAGAGCAGCCCTAAACTTTGGGGTGCCTGTGTCTTGTTGATTTTTAGTTTTCCCAATTTATACGCCCATGAGTGGAAGTGCCCTATGCTCTGTAAGCTGTGTTTATTACATGTTTCAGGACACACCGTACACTTCTCCAGAGTAGCTGTTGGCAATTGACATCCCACCCCTCAGCCTAGCAAGGCTCCCATGTCTCCATGGCCTGTCCTGCATTTCTGGTGTTTACTCTTTTCGCAGCGTGGCCCTTTTGACCGATGGCAAGCGAGACTTCTTTGTAGTGCTGATTTGCACTTCCGGCTTGCTTGGTTGGCCAAAAAGGGCGTATGCGTTTTTTCCTGAATATATTCAGGAAAAAACGCATACGCCCTTTTTGGCCAAGGGCATCATTGTCAACGTTTTGCTGCTTTTCATGTGCTTTAAAGGCGAGTCGAATCTACCTCCTGAAATCTGTTTCCTGCAATTCTGCCTTGCTTTCAAATCCTCTTCATTGCCTTCCCTCAATATATTTGTGGACGAGAGTTATCATTTATAACTCTGCAGGTTTGTGAATTGCAGTGGCCCTGAGCTCCATTTGTCAACTCGCATTTTTGGGTGCTGGCCGCAAAAGCGCAGGATTGCTTCAGGCCCTATTCTGGTTCCGGGAGGCAGGCTGAGCCTGTGCTTCATTCTTCTTCCTGATGGGGAAATAGAGTGACCTGTGCCTGTCCCAACACCTAGAGCTAGTCTCTCGTTGGTTCCCCGTCTTCCCGTTCATCCTCAGGACAAATTGCAACCTGTACGAAACAAACAGGAGGTTCCAGGTGCTGATTCTCCAAGTAGGGAGATTGTTAGTAAAGCGGCTGGAATGGCGAACCCGAGCACAAGGAGAGGAGAAATGAGGTGCGTTTTAGAAACCTTCCCGATCACACGGTGTACCATCTTCTGGGTTTCCCAGGCATGTTTTCGATGTAGGAAGATGCCCTTGAACCTGGAGATTTGGGACCCATGGGGTGGGTACCACGCGGTATTACTTTAAACAGTCTGCGTTTGCTCACCCAACCTCACCAATCCTCTCAGCCCCAAGATTGTCCAGCCTTTTGTCTCATCCAGCTGTGGGTCTAGATATGGTCAATCCAGGTTGCATCAGAGCCTCCGAACGGATTTTGTAAGAATTTCTCTCTCTTTCACTGTCTTTGTTTTATGGCGTTCATTTTAAGTAATTTATTTTGATAATGGGGTTGAGCTGCTTTTCCCTGCTGTGTTTATGCCGCTTTACACCCTCTTGATTCAACTCCAGAGAGATATCAATACATAGGTTTTAAGATTCTTGCTAGTCAGATATATTCTTGTGCGGTGAATAGGGGGTGTTGAGTCCAGTTCACTGAGCAGGGAGGAGGTCTTGTCTGTTACATATTTGGCTTATGGAACGGTATGTGAGCTAATTTCAAACCCTTGTTTTATGCATCAGCCCACCTCACCTTTCCCGTTAAGCAGCCATAGTGTGTCTTCTAAATGTGTGACTCTGTTCTGTTTTGTAATTCAGTTCAAGTGTAGCGATTTCGACATGCCCTCTATAAGTGATATCTTAGGATAAGAGTCTTTTTCTGTGTGACTTATTTCACTTAGAATCCTCGTCCCTAAATCCACTCATCATGCTGCTACTAGCCTTATGACATTGATTTCATGGCTGAGTGATATTCCATTGTGCCTAAGTACCACAACTTCTTTATCCATTTTTCTCTTTCCTGGGATACTTAAGGTGTAGCTAAGTGGAGGTTCTTGTACACAGAGCAGCCCTAAACTTTGGGGTGCCTGTGTCTTGTTGATTTTTAGTTTTCCCAATTTATACGCCCATGAGTGGAAGTGCCCTATGCTCTGTAAGCTGTGTTTATTACATGTTTCAGGACACACCGTACACTTCTCCAGAGTGGCTGTTGGCAATTGACATCCCGCCCATCAGCGTAGCAAGGCTCCCATGTCTCCACGGCCTATCCTGCATTTCTGGTTTTTACACATTTTGCAGCATGGCCCTTATGACCGATGGCAAGCGAGACTTCTTTGTAGTGCTGATTTGCACTTCCGGCTTGCTTGGTTGGCCAAAAAGGGCGTATGCGTTTTTTCCTGAATATATTCAGGAAAAAACGCATACGCCCTTTTTGGCCAAGGGCATCATTGTCAACGTTTTGCTGCTTTTCATGTGCTTTAAAGGCGAGTCGAATCTACCTCCTGAAATCTGTTTCCTGCAATTCTGCCTTGCTTTCAAATCCTCTTCATTGCCTTCCCTCAATATATTTGTGGACGAGAGTTATCATTTATAACTCTGCAGGTTTGTGAATTGCAGTGGCCCTGGGCTCCATTTGTCAACTCGCATTTTTGGGAGCTGGCCGCAAAAGCGCAGGATTGCTTCAGGCCCTATTCTGGTTCCGGGAGGCAGGCTGAGCCTGTGCTTCATTCTTCTTCCTGATGGGGAAATAGAGTGACCTGTGCCTGTCCCAACACCTAGAGCTAGTCTCTCGTTGGTTCCCCGTCTTCCCGTTCATCCTCAGGACAAATTGCAACCTGTACGAAACAAACAGGAGGTTCCAGGTGCTGATTCTCCAAGTAGGGAGATTGTTAGTAAAGCGGCTGGAATGGCGAACCCGAGCACAAGGAGAGGAGAAATGAGGTGCGTTTTAGAAACCTTTCCCGATCACACGGTGTACCATCTTCTGGGTTTCCCAGGCATGTTTTCGATGTAGGAAGATGCCCTTGAACCTGGAGATTTGGGACCCATGGGGTGGGTACCACGCGGTATTACTTTAAACAGTCTGCGTTTGCTCACCCAACCTCACCAATCCTCTCAGCCCCAAGATTGTCCAGCCTTTTGTCTCATCCAGCTGTGCGTCTAGATATGGTCAATCCAGGTTGCATCAGAGCCTCCGAACGGATTTTGTAAGAATTTCTCTCTCTTTCACTGTCTTTGTTTTATGGCGTTCATTTGAAGTAATTTATTTTGATAATGGGGTTGAGCTGCTTTTCCCTGCTGTGTTTATGCCGCTTTACACCCTCTTGATTCAACTCGAGAGAGATATCAATACATAGGTTTTAAGATTCTTGCTAGTCAGATATATTCTTGTGCGGTGAATAGGGGGTGTTGAGTCCAGTTCACTGAGCAGGGAGGAGGTCTTGTCTGTTACATATTTGGCTTATGGAACGGTATGTGAGCTAATTTCAAACCCTTGTTTTATGCATCACCCCACCTCACCTTTCCCGTTAAGCAGCCATAGTGTGTCTTCTAAATGTGTGACTCTGTTCTGTTTTGTAATTCAGTTCAAGTGTAGCGATTTCGACATGCCCTCTATAAGTGATATCTTAGGATAAGAGTCTTTTTCTGTGTGACTTATTTCACTTAGAATCCTCGTCCCTAAATCCACTCATCATGCTGCTACTAGCCTTATGACATTGATTTCATGGCTGAGTGATATTCCATTGTGCCTAAGTACCTCAACTTCTTTATCCATTTTTCTCTTTCCTGGGATACTTAAGGTGTACCTAAGTGGAGGTTCTTGTACACAGAGCAGCCGGAAACTTTGGGGTGCCTGTGTCTTGTTGATTTTTAGTTTTCCCAATTTATACGCCCATGAGTGGAAGTGCCCTATGCTCTGTAAGCTGTGTTCATTACATGTTTCAGGACACACCGTACACTTCTCCAGAGTGGCTGTTGACAGTTGGCATGCTGCCCATCAGTGTAGCAAGGCTCCCATGTCTCCATGGCCTGTCCTGCATTTCTGGTTTTTACACTTTTGGCAGCATGGCCCTTTTGACCGATGGCAAGGGAGACTTCTTTGTAGTGCTGATTTGCACTTCCGGCTTGCTTGGTTGGCCAAAAAGGGCGTATGCTTTTTTTCCTGAATATATTCAGGAAAAAACGCATACGCCCTTTTTGGCCAAGGGCATCATTGTCAACGTTTTGCTGCTTTTCATGTGCTTTAAAGGCGAGTCGAATCTACCTCCTGAAATCTGTTTCCTGCAATTCTGCCTTGCTTTCAAATCTTCTTCATTGCCTTCCCTCAATATATTTGTGGACGAGAGTTATCATTTATAACTCTGCAGGTTTGTGAATTGCAGTGGCCCTGAGCTCCATTTGTCAACTCGCTTTTTTGGGAGCTGGCCGCAAAAGCGCAGGATTGCTTCAGGCCCTATTCTGGTTCCGGGGGGCAGGCTGAGCCTGTGCTTCATTCTTCTTCCTGATGGGGAAATAGAGTGACCTGTGCCTGTCCCAACACCTAGAGCTAGTCTCTCGTTGGTTCCCCGTCTTCCCGTTCATCCTCAGGACAAATTGCAACCTGTACGAAACAAACAGGAGGTTCCAGGTGCTGATTCTCCAAGTAGGGAGATTGTTAGTAAAGCGGCTGGAATGGCGAACCCGAGCACAAGGAGAGGAGAAATGAGGTGCGTTTTAGAAACCTTTCCCGATCACACGGTGTACCATCTTCTGGGTTTCCCAGGCATGTTTTCGATGTAGGAAGATGCCCTTGAACCTGGAGATTTGGGACCCATGGCGTGGGTACCACGCGGTATTACTTTAAACGGTCTGCGTTTGCTCACCCAACCTCACCAATCCTCTCAGCCCCAAGATTGTCCAGCCTTTTGTCTCATCCAGCTGTGGGTCTAGATATGGTCAATCCAGGTTGCATCAGAGCCTCCGAACGGATTTTGTAAGAATTTCTCTCTCTTTCACTGTCTTTGTTTTATGGCGTTCATTTTAAGTAATTTATTTTGATAATGGGGTTGAGCTGCTTTTCCCTGCTGTGTTTATGCCGCTTTACACCCTCTTGATTCAACTCCAGAGAGATATCAATACATAGGTTTTAAGATTCTTGCTAGTCAGATATATTCTTGTGCGGTGAATAGGGGGTGTTGAGTCCAGTTCACTGAGCAGGGAGGAGGTCTTGTCTGTTACATATTTGGCTTATGGAACGGTATGTGAGCTAATTTCAAACCCTTGTTTTATGCATCAGCCCACCTCACCTTTCCCGTTAAGCAGCCATAGTGTGTCTTCTAAATGTGTGACTCTGTTCTGTTTTGTAATTCACTTCAAGTGTGGCGATTTCGACATGCCTTCTATAAGTGATATCTTAGGATAAGAGTCTTTTTCTGTGTGACTTATTTCACTTAGAATCCTCGTCCCTAAATCCACTCATCATGCTGCTACTAGGCTTATGACATTGATTTCATGGCTGAGTGATATTCCATTGTGCCTAAGTACCACAACTTCTTTATCCATTTTTCTCTTTCCTGGGATACTTAAGGTGTAGCTAAGTGGAGGTTCTTGTACACAGAGTAGCCCTAAACTTTGGGGTGCCTGTGTCTTGTTGATTTTTAGTTTTCCCAATTTATATGCCCATGAGTGGAAGTGCCCTATGCTCTGTAAGCTGTGTTTATTACATGTTTCAGGACACACCGTACACTTCTCCAGAGTGGCTGTTGGCAATTGACATCCCGCCCCTCAGGGTAGCAAGGCTCCCATGTCTCCACGGCCTGTCCTGCATTTCTGGTTTTTACACATTTTGCAGCATGGCCCTTATGACCGATGGCAAGCGAGACTTCTTTGTAGTGCTGATTTGCACTTCCGGCTTGCTTGGTTGGCCAAAAAGGGCGTATGCGTTTTTTCCTGAATATATTCACGAAAAAACGCATACGCCCTTTTTGGCCAAGGGCATCATTGTCAACGTTTTGCTGCTTTTCATGTGCTTTAAAGGCGAGTCGAATCTACCTCCTGAAATCTGTTTCCTGCAATTCTGCCTTGCTTTCAAATCCTCTTCATTGCCTTCCCTCAATATATTTGTGGACGAGAGTTATCATTTATAACTCTGCAGGTTTGTGAATTGCAGTGGCCCTGAGCTCCATTTGTCAACTCGCATTTTTGGGAGCTGGCCGCAAAAGCGCAGGATTGCTTCAGGCCCTATTCTGGTTCCGGGAGGCAGGCTGAGCCTGTGCTTCATTCTTCTTCCTGATGGGGAAATAGAGTGACCTGTGCCTGTCCCAACACCTAGAGCTAGTCTCTCGTTGGTTCCCCGTCTTCCCGTTCATCCTCAGGACAAATTGCAACCTGTACGAAACAAACAGGAGGTTCCAGGTGCTGATTCTCCAAGTAGGGAGATTGTTAGTAAAGCGGCTGGAATGGCGAACCCGAGCACAAGGAGAGGAGAAATGAGGTGCGTTTTAGAAACCTTTCCCGATCACACGGTGTACCATCTTCTGGGTTTCCCAGGCATGTTTTCGATGTAGGAAGATGCCCTTGAACCTGGAGATTTGGGACCCATGGGGTGGGTACCACGCGGTATTACTTTAAACAGTCTGCGTTTGCTCACCCAACCTCACCAATCCTCTCAGCCCCAAGATTGTCCAGCCTTTTGTCTCATCCAGCTGTGGGTCTAGATATGGTCAATCCAGGTTGCATCAGAGCCTCCGAACGGATTTTGTAAGAATTTCTCTCTCTTTCACTGTCTTTGTTTTATGGCGTTCATTTTAAGTAATTTATTTTGATAATGGGGTTGAGCTGCTTTTCCCTGCTGTGTTTATGCCGCTTTACACCCTCTTGATTCAACTCCAGAGAGATATCAATACATAGGTTTTAAGATTCTTGCTAGTCAGATATATTCTTGTGCGGTGAATAGGGGGTGTTGAGTCCAGTTCACTGAGCAGGGAGGAGGTCTTGTCTGTTACATATTTGGCTTATGGAACGGTATGTGAGCTAATTTCAAACCCTTGTTTTATGCATCAGCCCACCTCACCTTTCCCGTTAAGCAGCCATAGTGTGTCTTCTAAATGTGTGACTCTGTTCTGTTTTGTAATTCAGTTCAAGTGTAGCGATTTCGACATGCCCTCTATAAGTGATATCTTAGGATAAGAGTCTTTTTCTGTGTGACTTATTTCACTTAGAATCCTCGTCCCTAAATCCACTCATCATGCTGCTACTAGCCTTATGACATTGATTTCATGGCTGAGTGATATTCCATTGTGCTTAAGTACCACAACTTCTTTATCCATTTTTCTCTTTCCTGGGATACTTAAGGTGTAGCTAAGTGGAGGTTCTTGTACACAGAGCAGCCCTAAACTTTGGGGTGCCTGTGTCTTGTTGATTTTTAGTTTTCCCAATTTATACGCCCATGAGTGGAAGTGCCCTATGCTCTGTAAGCTGTGTTTATTACATGTTTCAGGACACACCGTACACTTCTCCAGAGTGGCTGTTGGCAATTGACATCCCACCCCTCAGCCTAGCAAGGCTCCCATGTCTCCATGGCCTGTCCTGCATTTCTGGTGTTTACTCTTTTCGCAGCGTGGCCCTTTTGACCGATGGCAAGCGAGACTTCTTTGTAGTGCTGATTTGCACTTCCGGCTTGCTTGGTTGGCCAAAAAGGGCGTATGCGTTTTTTCCTGAATATATTCAGGAAAAAACGCATACGCCCTTTTTGGCCAAGGGCATCATTGTCAACGTTTTGCTGCTTTTCATGTGCTTTAAAGGCGAGTCGAATCTACCTCCTGAAATCTGTTTCCTGCAATTCTGCCTTGCTTTCAAATCCTCTTCATTGCCTTCCCTCAATATATTTGTGGACGAGAGTTATCATTTATAACTCTGCAGGTTTGTGAATTGCAGTGGCCCTGAGCTCCATTTGTCAACTCGCATTTTTGGGAGCTGGCCGCAAAAGCGCAGGATTGCTTCAGGCCCTATTCTGGTTCCGGGAGGCAGGCTGAGCCTGTGCTTCATTCTTCTTCCTGATGGGGAAATAGAGTGACCTGTGCCTGTCCCAACACCTAGAGCTAGTCTCTCGTTGGTTCCCCGTCTTCCCGTTCATCCTCAGGACAAATTGCAACCTGTACGAAACAAACAGGAGGTTCCAGGTGCTGATTCTCCAAGTAGGGAGATTGTTAGTAAAGCGGCTGGAATGGCGAACCCGAGCACAAGGAGAGGAGAAATGAGGTGCGTTTTAGAAACCTTCCCGATCACACGGTGTACCATCTTCTGGGTTTCCCAGGCATGTTTTCGATGTAGGAAGATGCCCTTGAACCTGGAGATTTGGGACCCATGGGGTGGGTACCACGCGGTATTACTTTAAACAGTCTGCGTTTGCTCACCCAACCTCACCAATCCTCTCAGCCCCAAGATTGTCCAGCCTTTTGTCTCATCCAGCTGTGGGTCTAGATATGGTCAATCCAGGTTGCATCAGAGCCTCCGAACGGATTTTGTAAGAATTTCTCTCTCTTTCACTGTCTTTGTTTTATGGCGTTCATTTTAAGTAATTTATTTTGATAATGCGGTTGAGCTGCTTTTCCCTGCTGTGTTTATGCCGCTTTACACCCTCTTGATTCAACTCCAGAGAGATATCAATACATAGGTTTTAAGATTCTTGCTAGTCAGATATATTCTTGTGCGGTGAATAGGGGGTGTTGAGTCCAGTTCACTGAGCAGGGAGGAGGTCTTGTCTGTTACATATTTGGCTTATGGAACGGTATGTGAGCTAATTTCAAACCCTTGTTTTATGCATCAGCCCACCTCACCTTTCCCGTTAAGCAGCCATAGTGTGTCTTCTAAATGTGTGACTCTGTTCTGTTTTGTAATTCAGTTCAAGTGTAGCGATTTCGACATGCCCTCTATAAGTGATATCTTAGGATAAGAGTCTTTTTCTGTGTGACTTATTTCACTTAGAATCCTCGTCCCTAAATCCACTCATCATGCTGCTACTAGCCTTATGACATTGATTTCATGGCTGAGTGATATTCCATTGTGCCTAAGTACCACAACTTCTTTATCCATTTTTCTCTTTCCTGGGATACTTAAGGTGTAGCTAAGTGGAGGTTCTTGTACACAGAGCAGCCCTAAACTTTGGGGTGCCTGTGTCTTGTTGATTTTTAGTTTTCCCAATTTATACGCCCATGAGTGGAAGTGCCCTATGCTCTGTAAGCTGTGTTTATTACATGTTTCAGGACACACCGTACACTTCTCCAGAGTGGCTGTTGGCAATTGACATCCCACCCCTCAGCCTAGCAAGGCTCCCATGTCTCCATGGCCTGTCCTGCATTTCTGGTGTTTACTCTTTTTGCAGCGTGGCCCTTTTGACCGATGGCAAGCGAGACTTCTTTATAGTGCTGATTTGCACTTCCGGCTTGCTTGGTTGGCCAAAAAGGGCGTATGCGTTTTTTCCTGAATATATTCAGCAAAAAACGCATACGCCCTTTTTGGCCAAGGGCATCATTGTCAACGTTTTGCCGCTTTTCATGTGCTTTAAAGGCGAGTCGAATCTACCTCCTGAAATCTGTTTCCTGCAATTCTGCCTTGCTTTTAAATCTTCTTCATTGCCTTCCCTCAATATATTTGTGGACGAGAGTTATCATTTATAACTCTGCAGGTTTGTGAATTGCAGTGACCCTGAGCTCCATTTGTCAACTCGCTTTTTTGGGAGCTGGCCGCAAAAGCGCAGGATTGCTTCAGGCCCTATTCTGGTTCCGGGAGGCAGGCTGAGCCTGTGCTTCATTCTTCTTCCTGATGGGGAAATAGAGTGACCTGTGCCTGTCCCAACACCTAGAGCTAGTCTCTCGTTGGTTCCCCGTCTTCCCGTTCATCCTCAGGACAAATTGCAACCTGTACGAAACAAACAGGAGGTTCCAGGTGCTGATTCTCCAAGTAGGGAGATTGTTAGTAAAGCGGCTGGAATGGCGAACCCGAGCACAAGGAGAGGAGAAATGAGGTGCGTTTTAGAAACCTTTCCCGATCACACGGTGTACCATCTTCTGGGTTTCCCAGGCATGTTTTCGATGTAGGAAGATGCCCTTGAACCTGGAGATTTGGGACCCATGGGGTGGGTACCACGCGGTATTACTTTAAACAGTCTGCGTTTGCTCACCCAACCTCACCAATCCTCTCAGCCCCAAGATTGTCCAGCCTTTTGTCTCATCCAGCTGTGGGTCTAGATATGGTCAATCCAGGTTGCATCAGAGCCTCCGAACGGATTTTGTAAGAATTTCTCTCTCTTTCACTGTCTTTGTTTTATGGCGTTCATTTTAAGTAATTTATTTTGATAATGGGGTTGAGCTGCTTTTCCCTGCTGTGTTTATGCCGCTTTACACCCTCTTGATTCAACTCCAGAGAGATATCAATACATAGGTTTTAAGATTCTTGCTAGTCAGATATATTCTTGTGCGGTGAATAGGGGGTGTTGAGTCCAGTTCACTGAGCAGGGAGGAGGTCTTGTCTGTTACATATTTGGCTTATGGAACGGTATGTGAGCTAATTTCAAACCCTTGTTTTATGCATCACCCCACCTCACCTTTCCCGTTAAGCAGCCATAGTGTGTCTTCTAAATGTGTGACTCTGTTCTGTTTTGTAATTCAGTTCAAGTGTAGCGATTTCGACATGCCCTCTATAAGTGATATCTTAGGATAAGAGTCTTTTTCTGTGTGACTTATTTCACTTAGAATCCTCGTCCCTAAATCCACTCATCATGCTGCTACTAGCCTTATGACATTGATTTCATGGCTGAGTGATATTCCATTGTGCCTAAGTACCACAACTTCTTTATCCATTTTTCTCTTTCCTGGCATGTTTAAGGTGTACCTAAGTGGAGGTTCTTGTACACAGAGCAGCCGGAAACTTTGGGGTGCCTGTGTCTTGTTGATTTTTAGTTTTCCCAATTTATACGCCCATGAGTGGAAGTGCCCTATGCTCTGTAAGCTGTGTTTATTACATGTTTCAGGACACACCGTACACTTCTCCAGAGTGGCTGTTGGCAATTGACATCCCACCCCTCAGCCTAGCAAGGCTCCCATGTCTCCATGGCCTGTCCTGCATTTCTGGTGTTTACTCTTTTTGCAGCGTGGCCCTTTTGACCGATGGCAAGCGAGACTTCTTTGTAGTGCTGATTTGCACTTCCGGCTTGCTTGGTTGGCCAAAAAGGGCGTATGCGTTTTTTCCTGAATATATTCAGGAAAAAACGCATACGCCCTTTTTGGCCAAGGGCATCATTGTCAACGTTTTGCTGCTTTTCATGTGCTTTAAAGGCGAGTCGAATCTACCTCCTGAAATCTGTTTCCTGCAATTCTGCCTTGCTTTCAAATCCTCTTCATTGCCTTCCCTCAATATATTTGTGGACGAGAGTTATCATTTATAACTCTGCAGGTTTGTGAATTGCAGTGGCCCTGAGCTCCATTTGTCAACTCGCATTTTTGGGAGCTGGCCGCAAAAGCGCAGGATTGCTTCAGGCCCTATTCTGGTTCCGGGAGGCGGGCTGAGCCTGTGCTTCATTCTTCTTCCTGATGGGGAAATAGAGTGACCTGTGCCTGTCCCAACACCTAGAGCTAGTCTCTCGTTGGTTCCCCGTCTTCCCGTTCATCCTCAGGACAAATTGCAACCTGTACGAAACAAACAGGAGGTTCCAGGTGCTGATTCTCCAAGTAGGGAAATTGTTAGTAAAGCGGCTGGAATGGCGAACCCGAGCACAAGGAGAGGAGAAATGAGGTGCATTTTAGAAACCTTCCCGATCACACGGTGTACCATCTTCTGGGTTTCCCAGGCATGTTTTCGATGTAGGAAGATGCCCTTGAACCTGGAGATTTGGGACCCATGGGGTGGGTACCACGCGGTATTACTTTAAACAGTCTGCGTTTGCTCACCCAACCTCACCAATCCTCTCAGCCCCAAGATTGTCCAGCCTTTTGTCTCATCCAGCTGTGGGTCTAGATATGGTCAATCCAGGTTGCATCAGAGCCTCCGAACGGATTTTGTAAGAATTTCTCTCTCTTTCACTGTCTTTGTTTTATGGCGTTCATTTTAAGTAATTTATTTTGATAATGGGGTTGAGCTGCTTTTCCCTGCTGTGTTTATGCCGCTTTACACCCTCTTGATTCAACTCCAGAGAGATATCAATACATAGGTTTTAAGATTCTTGCTAGTCAGATATATTCTTGTGCGGTGAATAGGGGGTGTTGAGTCCAGTTCACTGAGCAGGGAGGAGGTCTTGTCTGTTACATATTTGGCTTATGGAACGGTATGTGAGCTAATTTCAAACCCTTGTTTTATGCATCAGCCCACCTCACCTTTCCCGTTAAGCAGCCATAGTGTGTCTTCTAAATGTGTGACTCTGTTCTGTTTTGTAATTCAGTTCAAGTGTAGCGATTTCGACATGCCCTCTATAAGTGATATCTTAGGATAAGAGTCTTTTTCTGTGTGACTTATTTCACTTAGAATCCTCGTCCCTAAATCCACTCATCATGCTGCTACTAGCCTTATGACATTGATTTCATGGCTGAGTGATATTCCATTGTGCCTAAGTACCACAACTTCTTTATCCATTTTTCTCTTTCCTGGGATACTTAAGGTGTAGCTAAGTGGAGGTTCTTGTACACAGAGCAGCCCTAAACTTTGGGGTGCCTGTGTCTTGTTGATTTTTAGTTTTCCCAATTTATACGCCCATGAGTGGAAGTGCCCTATGCTCTGTAAGCTGTGTTTATTACATGTTTCAGGACACACCGTACACTTCTCCAGAGTGGCTGTTGACAGTTGGCATGCTGCCCATCAGTGTAGCAAGGCTCCCATGTCTCCATGGCCTGTCCTGCATTTCTGGTTTTTACACTTTTGGCAGCATGGCCCTTTTGACCGATGGCAAGCGAGACTTCTTTGTAGTGCTGATTTGCACTTCCGGCTTGCTTGGTTGGCCAAAAAGGGCGTATGCGTTTTTTCCTGAATATATTCAGGAAAAAACGCATACGCCCTTTTTGGCCAAGGGCATCATTGTCAACGTTTTGCTGCTTTTCATGTGCTTTAAAGGCGAGTCGAATCTACCTCCTGAAATCTGTTTCCTGCAATTCTGCCTTGCTTTCAAATCTTCTTCATTGCCTTCCCTCAATATATTTGTGGACGAGAGTTATCATTTATAACTCTGCAGGTTTGTGAATTGCAGTGGCCCTGAGCTCCATTTGTCCACTCGCTTTTTTGGGAGCTGGCCGCAAAAGCGCAGGATTGCTTCAGGCCCTATTCTGGTTCCGGGGGGCAGGCTGAGCCTGTGCTTCATTCTTCTTCCTGATGGGGAAATAGAGTGACCTGTGCCTGTCCCAACACCTAGAGCTAGTCTCTCGTTGGTTCCCCGTCTTCCCGTTCATCCTCAGGACAAATTGCAACCTGTACGAAACAAACAGGAGGTTCCAGGTGCTGATTCTCCAAGTAGGGAGATTGTTAGTAAAGCGGCTGGAATGGCGAACCCGAGCACAAGGAGAGGAGAAATGAGGTGCGTTTTAGAAACCTTTCCCGATCACACGGTGTACCATCTTCTGGGTTTCCCAGGCATGTTTTCGATGTAGGAAGATGCCCTTGAACCTGGAGATTTGGGACCCATGGGGTGGGTACCACGCGGTATTACTTTAAACAGTCTGCGTTTGCTCACCCAACCTCACCAATCCTCTCAGCCCCAAGATTGTCCAGCCTTTTGTCTCATCCAGCTGTGGGTCTAGATATGGTCAATCCAGGTTGCATCAGAGCCTCCGAACGGATTTTGTAAGAATTTCTCTCTCTTTCACTGTCTTTGTTTTATGGCGTTCATTTGAAGTAATTTATTTTGATAATGGGGTTGAGCTGCTTTTCCCTGCTGTGTTTATGCCGCTTTACACCCTCTTGATTCAACTCCAGAGAGATATCAATACATAGGTTTTAAGATTCTTGCTAGTCAGATATATTCTTGTGCGGTGAATAGGGGGTGTTGAGTCCAGTTCACTGAGCAGGGAGGAGGTCTTGTCTGTTACATATTTGGCTTATGGAACGGTATGTGAGCTAATTTCAAACCCTTGTTTTATGCATCAGCCCACCTCACCTTTCCCGTTAAGCAGCCATAGTGTGTCTTCTAAATGTGTGACTCTGTTCTGTTTTGTAATTCAGTTCAAGTGTAGCGATTTCAACATGCCCTCTATAAGTGATATCTTAGGATAAGAGTCTTTTTCTGTGTGACTTATTTCACTTAGAATCCTCGTCCCTAAATCCACTCATCATGCTGCTACTAGCCTTATGACATTGATTTCATGGCTGAGTGATATTCCATTGTGCCTAAGTACCACAACTTCTTTATCCATTTTTCTCTTTCCTGGTATACTTAAGGTGTAGCTAAGTGGAGGTTCTTGTACACAGAGCAGCCCTAAACTTTGGGGTGCCTGTGTCTTGTTGATTTTTAGTTTTCCCAATTTATACGCCCATGAGTGGAAGTGCCCTATGCTCTGTAAGCTGTGTTTATTACATGTTTCAGGACACACCGTACACTTCTCCAGAGTGGCTGTTGGCAATTGACATCCCACCCCTCAGCCTAGCAAGGCTCCCATGTCTCCATGGCCTGTCCTGCATTTCTGGTGTTTACTCTTTTCGCAGCGTGGCCCTTTTGACCGATGGCAAGCGAGACTTCTTTGTAGTGCTGATTTGCACTTCCGGCTTGCTTGGTTGGCCAAAAAGGGCGTATGCGTTTTTTCCTGAATATATTCAGGAAAAAACGCATACGCCCTTTTTGGCCAAGGGCATCATTGTCAACGTTTTGCTGCTTTTCATGTGCTTTAAAGGCGAGTCGAATCTACCTCCTGAAATCTGTTTCCTGCAATTCTGCCTTGCTTTCAAATCCTCTTCATTGCCTTCCCTCAATATATTTGTGGACGAGAGTTATCATTTATAACTCTGCAGGTTTGTGAATTGCAGTGGCCCTGAGCTCCATTTGTCAACTCGCATTTTTGGGAGCTGGCCGCAAAAGCGCAGGATTGCTTCAGGCCCTATTCTGGTTCCGGGAGGCAGGCTGAGCCTGTGCTTCATTCTTCTTCCTGATGGGGAAATAGAGTGACCTGTGCCTGTCCCAACACCTAGAGCTAGTCTCTCGTTGGTTCCCCGTCTTCCCGTTCATCCTCAGGACAAATTGCAACCTGTACGAAACAAACAGGAGGTTCCAGGTGCTGATTCTCCAAGTAGGGAAATTGTTAGTAAAGCGGCTGGAATGGCGAACCCGAGCACAAGGAGAGGAGAAATGAGGTGCATTTTAGAAACCTTCCCGATCACACGGTGTACCATCTTCTGGGTTTCCCAGGCATGTTTTCGATGTAGGAAGATGCCCTTGAACCTGGAGATTTGGGACCCATGGGGTGGGTACCACGCGGTATTACTTTAAACAGTCTGCGTTTGCTCACCCAACCTCACCAATCCTCTCAGCCCCAAGATTGTCCAGCCTTTTGTCTCATCCAGCTGTGGGTCTAGATATGGTCAATCCAGGTTGCATCAGAGCCTCCGAACGGATTTTGTAAGAATTTCTCTCTCTTTCACTGTCTTTGTTTTATGGCGTTCATTTTAAGTAATTTATTTTGATAATGGGGTTGAGCTGCTTTTCCCTGCTGTGTTTATGCCGCTTTACACCCTCTTGATTCAACTCCAGAGAGATATCAATACATAGGTTTTAAGATTCTTGCTAGTCAGATATATTCTTGTGCGGTGAATAGGGGGTGTTGAGTCCAGTTCACTGAGCAGGGAGGAGGTCTTGTCTGTTACATATTTGGCTTATGGAACGGTATGTGAGCTAATTTCAAACCCTTGTTTTATGCATCAGCCCACCTCACCTTTCCCGTTAAGCAGCCATAGTGTGTCTTCTAAATGTGTGACTCTGTTCTGTTTTGTAATTCAGTTCAAGTGTAGCGATTTCGACATGCCCTCTATAAGTGATATCTTAGGATAAGAGTCTTTTTCTGTGTGACTTATTTCACTTAGAATCCTCGTCCCTAAATCCACTCATCATGCTGCTACTAGCCTTATGACATTGATTTCATGGCTGAGTGATATTCCATTGTGCCTAAGTACCACAACTTCTTTATCCATTTTTCTCTTTCCTGGGATACTTAAGGTGTAGCTAAGTGGAGGTTCTTGTACACAGAGCAGCCCTAAACTTTGGGGTGCCTGTGTCTTGTTGATTTTTAGTTTTCCCAATTTATACGCCCATGAGTGGAAGTGCCCTATGCTCTGTAAGCTGTGTTTATTACATGTTTCAGGACACACCGTACACTTCTCCAGAGTGGCTGTTGACAGTTGGCATGCTGCCCATCAGTGTAGCAAGGCTCCCATGTCTCCATGGCCTGTCCTGCATTTCTGGTTTTTACACTTTTGGCAGCATGGCCCTTTTGACCGATGGCAAGCGAGACTTCTTTGTAGTGCTGATTTGCACTTCCGGCTTGCTTGGTTGGCCAAAAAGGGCGTATGCGTTTTTTCCTGAATATATTCAGGAAAAAACGCATACGCCCTTTTTGGCCAAGGGCATCATTGTCAACGTTTTGCTGCTTTTCATGTGCTTTAAAGGCGAGTCGAATCTACCTCCTGAAATCTGTTTCCTGCAATTCTGCCTTGCTTTCAAATCTTCTTCATTGCCTTCCCTCAATATATTTGTGGACGAGAGTTATCATTTATAACTCTGCAGGTTTGTGAATTGCAGTGGCCCTGAGCTCCATTTGTCCACTCGCTTTTTTGGGAGCTGGCCGCAAAAGCGCAGGATTGCTTCAGGCCCTATTCTGGTTCCGGGGGGCAGGCTGAGCCTGTGCTTCATTCTTCTTCCTGATGGGGAAATAGAGTGACCTGTGCCTGTCCCAACACCTAGAGCTAGTCTCTCGTTGGTTCCCCGTCTTCCCGTTCATCCTCAGGACAAATTGCAACCTGTACGAAACAAACAGGAGGTTCCAGGTGCTGATTCTCCAAGTAGGGAGATTGTTAGTAAAGCGGCTGGAATGGCGAACCCGAGCACAAGGAGAGGAGAAATGAGGTGCGTTTTAGAAACCTTTCCCGATCACACGGTGTACCATCTTCTGGGTTTCCCAGGCATGTTTTCGATGTAGGAAGATGCCCTTGAACCTGGAGATTTGGGACCCATGGGGTGGGTACCACGCGGTATTACTTTAAACAGTCTGCGTTTGCTCACCCAACCTCACCAATCCTCTCAGCCCCAAGATTGTCCAGCCTTTTGTCTCATCCAGCTGTGGGTCTAGATATGGTCAATCCAGGTTGCATCAGAGCCTCCGAACGGATTTTGTAAGAATTTCTCTCTCTTTCACTGTCTTTGTTTTATGGCGTTCATTTGAAGTAATTTATTTTGATAATGGGGTTGAGCTGCTTTTCCCTGCTGTGTTTATGCCGCTTTACACCCTCTTGATTCAACTCCAGAGAGATATCAATACATAGGTTTTAAGATTCTTGCTAGTCAGATATATTCTTGTGCGGTGAATAGGGGGTGTTGAGTCCAGTTCACTGAGCAGGGAGGAGGTCTTGTCTGTTACATATTTGGCTTATGGAACGGTATGTGAGCTAATTTCAAACCCTTGTTTTATGCATCAGCCCACCTCACCTTTCCCGTTAAGCAGCCATAGTGTGTCTTCTAAATGTGTGACTCTGTTCTGTTTTGTAATTCAGTTCAAGTGTAGCGATTTCGACATGCCCTCTATAAGTGATATCTTAGGATAAGAGTCTTTTTCTGTGTGACTTATTTCACTTAGAATCCTCGTCCCTAAATCCACTCATCATGCTGCTACTAGCCTTATGACATTGATTTCATGGCTGAGTGATATTCCATTGTGCCTAAGTACCACAACTTCTTTATCCATTTTTCTCTTTCCTGGGATACTTAAGGTGTAGCTAAGTGGAGGTTCTTGTACACAGAGCAGCCCTAAACTTTGGGGTGCCTGTGTCTTGTTGATTTTTAGTTTTCCCAATTTATACGCCCATGAGTGGAAGTGCCCTATGCTCTGTAAGCTGTGTTTATTACATGTTTCAGGACACACCGTACACTTCTCCAGAGTGGCTGTTGGCAATTGACATCCCACCCCTCAGCCTAGCAAGGCTCCCATGTCTCCATGGCCTGTCCTGCATTTCTGGTGTTTACTCTTTTCGCAGCGTGGCCCTTTTGACCGATGGCAAGCGAGACTTCTTTGTAGTGCTGATTTGCACTTCCGGCTTGCTTGGTTGGCCAAAAAGGGCGTATGCGTTTTTTCCTGAATATATTCAGGAAAAAACGCATACGCCCTTTTTGGCCAAGGGCATCATTGTCAACGTTTTGCTGCTTTTCATGTGCTTTAAAGGCGAGTGGAATCTACCTCCTGAAATCTGTTTCCTGCAATTCTGCCTTGCTTTCAAATCCTCTTCATTGCCTTCCCTCAATATATTTGTGGACGAGAGTTATCATTTATAACTCTGCAGGTTTGTGAATTGCAGTGGCCCTGAGCTCCATTTGTCAACTCGCATTTTTGGGAGCTGGCCGCAAAAGCGCAGGATTGCTTCAGGCCCTATTCTGGTTCCGGGGGGCAGGCTGAGCCTGTGCTTCATTCTTCTTCCTGATGGGGAAATAGAGTGACCTGTGCCTGTCCCAACACCTAGAGCTAGTCTCTCGTTGGTTCCCCGTCTTCCCGTTCATCCTCAGGACAAATTGCAACCTGTACGAAACAAACAGGAGGTTCCAGGTGCTGATTCTCCAAGTAGGGAAATTGTTAATAAAGCGGCTGGAATGGCGAACCCGAGCACAAGGAGAGGAGAAATGAGGTGCGTTTTAGAAACCTTCCCGATCACACGGTGTACCATCTTCTGGGTTTCCCAGGCATGTTTTCGATGTAGGAAGATGCCCTTGAACCTGGAGATTTGGGACCCATGGGGTGGGTACCACGCGGTATTACTTTAAACAGTCTGCGTTTGCTCACCCAACCTCACCAATCCTCTCAGCCCCAAGATTGTCCAGCCTTTTGTCTCATCCAGCTGTGGGTCTAGATATGGTCAATCCAGGTTGCATCAGAGCCTCCGAACGGATTTTGTAAGAATTTCTCTCTCTTTCACTGTCTTTGTTTTATGGCGTTCATTTTAAGTAATTTATTTTGATAATGGGGTTGAGCTGCTTTTCCCTGCTGTGTTTATGCCGCTTTACACCCTCTTGATTCAACTCCAGAGAGATATCAATACATAGGTTTTAAGATTCTTGCTAGTCAGATATATTCTTGTGCGGTGAATAGGGGGTGTTGAGTCCAGTTCACTGAGCAGGGAGGAGGTCTTGTCTGTTACATATTTGGCTTATGGAACGGTATGTGAGCTAATTTCAAACCCTTGTTTTATGCATCAGCCCACCTCACCTTTCCCGTTAAGCAGCCATAGTGTGTCTTCTAAATGTGTGACTGTTCTGTTTTGTAATTCAGTTCAAGTGTAGCGATTTCGACATGCCCTCTATAAGTGATATCTTAGGATAAGAGTCTTTTTCTGTGTGACTTATTTCACTTAGAATCCTCGTCCCTAAATCCACTCATCATGCTGCTACTAGCCTTATGACATTGATTTCATGGCTGAGTGATATTCCATTGTGCCTAAGTACCACAACTTCTTTATCCATTTTTCTCTTTCCTGGGATACTTAAGGTGTAGCTAAGTGGAGGTTCTTGTACACAGAGCAGCCCTAAACTTTGGGGTGCCTGTGTCTTGTTGATTTTTAGTTTTCCCAATTTATACGCCCATGAGTGGAAGTGCCCTATGCTCTGTAAGCTGTGTTTATTACATGTTTCAGGACACACCGTACACTTCTCCAGAGTGGCTGTTGGCAATTGACATCCCACCCCTCAGCCTAGCAAGGCTCCCATGTCTCCATGGCCTGTCCTGCATTTCTGGTGTTTACTCTTTTCGCAGCGTGGCCCTTTTGACCGATGGCAAGCGAGACTTCTTTGTAGTGCTGATTTGCACTTCCGGCTTGCTTGGTTGGCCAAAAAGGGCGTATGCGTTTTTTCCTGAATATATTCAGGAAAAAACGCATACGCCCTTTTTGGCCAAGGGCATCATTGTCAACGTTTTGCTGCTTTTCATGTGCTTTAAAGGCGAGTGGAATCTACCTCCTGAAATCTGTTTCCTGCAATTCTGCCTTGCTTTCAAATCCTCTTCATTGCCTTCCCTCAATATATTTGTGGACGAGAGTTATCATTTATAACTCTGCAGGTTTGTGAATTGCAGTGGCCCTGAGCTCCATTTGTCAACTCGCATTTTTGGGAGCTGGCCGCAAAAGCGCAGGATTGCTTCAGGCCCTATTCTGGTTCCGGGAGGCAGGCTGAGCCTGTGCTTCATTCTTCTTCCTGATGGGGAAATAGAGTGACCTGTGCCTGTCCCAACACCTAGAGCTAGTCTCTCGTTGGTTCCCCGTCTTCCCGTTCATCTTCAGGACAAATTGCAACCTGTACGAAACAAACAGGAGGTTCCAGGTGCTGATTCTCCAAGTAGGGAAATTGTTAGTAAAGCGGCTGGAATGGCGAACCCGAGCACAAGGAGAGGAGAAATGAGGTGCGTTTTAGAAACCTTCCCGATCACACGGTGTACCATCTTCTGGGTTTCCCAGGCATGTTTTCGATGTAGGAAGATGCCCTTGAACCTGGAGATTTGGGACCCATGGGGTGGGTACCACGCGGTATTACTTTAAACAGTCTGCGTTTGCTCACCCAACCTCACCAATCCTCTCAGCCCCAAGATTGTCCAGCCTTTTGTCTCATCCAGCTGTGGGTCTAGATATGGTCAATCCAGGTTGCATCAGAGCCTCCGAACGGATTTTGTAAGAATTTCTCTCTCTTTCACTGTCTTTGTTTTATGGCGTTCATTTTAAGTAATTTATTTTGATAATGGGGTTGAGCTGCTTTTCCCTGCTGTGTTTATGCCGCTTTACACCCTCTTGATTCAACTCCAGAGAGATATCAATACATAGGTTTTAAGATTCTTGCTAGTCAGATATATTCTTGTGCGGTGAATAGGGGGTGTTGAGTCCAGTTCACTGAGCAGGGAGGAGGTCTTGTCTGTTACATATTTGGCTTATGGAACGGTATGTGAGCTAATTTCAAACCCTTGTTTTATGCATCACCCCACCTCACCTTTCCCGTTAAGCAGCCATAGTGTGTCTTCTAAATGTGTGACTGTTCTGTTTTGTAATTCAGTTCAAGTGTAGCGATTTCGACATGCCCTCTATAAGTGATATCTTAGGATAAGAGTCTTTTTCTGTGTGACTTATTTCACTTAGAATCCTCGTCCCTAAATCCACTCATCATGCTGCTACTAGCCTTATGACATTGATTTCATGGCTGAGTGATATTCCATTGTGCCTAAGTACCACAACTTCTTTATCCATTTTTCTCTTTCCTGGGATACTTAAGGTGTAGCTAAGTGGAGGTTCTTGTACACAGAGCAGCCCTAAACTTTGGGGTGCCTGTGTCTTGTTGATTTTTAGTTTTCCAAATTTATACGCCCATGAGTGGAAGTGCCCTATGCTCTGTAAGCTGTGTTTATTACATGTTTCAGGACACACCGTACACTTCTCCAGAGTGGCTGTTGACAATTGGCATGCTGCCCATCAGCGTAGCAAGGCTCCCATGTCTCCATGGCCTGTCCTGCATTTCTGGTTTTTACACTTTTGGCAGCATGGCCCTTTTGACCGATGGCAAGCGAGACTTCTTTGTAGTGCTGATTTGCACTTCCGGCTTGCTTGGTTGGCCAAAAAGGGCGTATGCGTTTTTTCCTGAATATATTCAGGAAAAAACGCATACGCCCTTTTTGGCCAAGGGCATCATTGTCAACGTTTTGCTGCTTTTCATGTGCTTTAAAGGCGAGTCGAATCTACCTCCTGAAATCTGTTTCCTGCAATTCTGCCTTGCTTTCAAATCTTCTTCATTGCCTTCCCTCAATATATTTGTGGACGAGAGTTATCATTTATAACTCTGCAGGTTTGTGAATTGCAGTGGCCCTGAGCTCCATTTGTCAACTCGCTTTTTTGGGAGCTGGCCGCAAAAGCGCAGGATTGCTTCAGGCCCTATTCTGGTTCCGGGGGGCAGGCTGAGCCTGTGCTTCATTCTTCTTCCTGATGGGGAAATAGAGTGACCTGTGCCTGTCCCAACACCTAGAGCTAGTCTCTCATTGGTTCCCCGTCTTCCCGTTCATCCTCAGGACAAATTGCAACCTGTACGAAACAAACAGGAGGTTCCAGGTGCTGATTCTCCAAGTAGGGAGATTGTTAGTAAAGCGGCTGGAATGGCGAACCCGAGCACAAGGAGAGGAGAAATGAGGTGCGTTTTAGAAACCTTTCCCGATCACACGGTGTACCCATCTTCTGGGTTTCCCAGGCATGTTTTCGATGTAGGAAGATGCCCTTGAACCTGGAGATTTGGGACCCATGGGGTGGGTACCCCGCGGTATTACTTTAAAGGGTCTGCGTTTCCTCACCCAACCTCACCAAACCTCTCAGCCCCAAGAGTGTCCAGCCTTATGTCTCATCCAGCTGTGGGTCTAGATATGGTCAATCCAGGTTGCATCAGAGCCTCCGAACGGATTTTGTAAGAATTTCTCTCTCTTTCACTGTCTTTGTTTTATGGCGTTCATTTTAAGTAATTTATTTTGATAATGGGGTTGAGCTGCTTTTCCCTGCTGTGTTTATGCCGCTTTACACCCTCTTGATTCAACTCCAGAGAGATATCAATACATAGGTTTTAAGATTCTTGCTAGTCAGATATATTCTTGTGCGGTGAATAGGGGGTGTTGAGTCCAGTTCACTGAGCAGGGAGGAGGTCTTGTCTGTTACATATTTGGCTTATGGAACGGTATGTGAGCTAATTTCAAACCCTTGTTTTATGCATCACCCCACCTCACCTTTCCCGTTAAGCAGCCATAGTGTGTCTTCTAAATATGTGACTCTGTTCTGTTTTGTAATTCACTTCAAGTGTAGCGATTTTCACATGCCCTCTATAAGTGATATCTTAGGATAACTGTCTTTTTCTGTGTGACTTATTTCACTTAGAATCCTCGTCCCTAAATCCACTCATCATGCTGCTACTAGCCTTATGACATTGATTTCATGGCTGAGTGATATTCCATTGTGCCTAAGTACCACAACTTCTTTATCCATTTTTCTCTTTCCTGGCATGTTTAAGGTGTACCTAAGTGGAGGTTCTTGTACACAGAGCAGCCGGAAACTTTGGGGTGCCTGTGTCTTGTTGATTTTTAGTTTTCCCAATTTATACGCCCATGAGTGGAAGTGCCCTATGCTCTGTAAGCTGTGTTTATTACATGTTTCAGGACACACCGTACACTTCTCCAGAGTGGCTGTTGACAATTGGCATGCTGCCCATCAGCGTAGCAAGGCTCCCATGTCTCCATGGCCTGTCCTGCATTTCTGGTGTTTACTCTTTTTGCAGCGTGGCCCTTTTGACCGATGGCAAGCGAGACTTCTTTGTAGTGCTGATTTGCACTTCCGGCTTGCTTGGTTGGCCAAAAAGGGCGTATGCGTTTTTTCCTGAATATATTCAGGAAAAAACGCATACGCCCTTTTTGGCCAAGGGCATCATTGTCAACGTTTTGCCGCTTTTCATGTGCTTTAAAGGCGAGTCGAATCTACCTCCTGAAATCTGTTTCCGGCAATTCTGCCTTGCTTTCAAATCCTCTTCGTTGCCTTCCCTCAATATATTTGTGGACGAGAGTTATCATTTATAACTCTGCACGTTTGTGAATTGCAGTGGCCCTGAGCTCCATTTGTCCACTCGCTTTTTTGGGAGCTGGCCGCAAAAGCGCAGGATTGCTTCAGGCCCTATTCTGGTTCCGGGGGGCAGGCTGAGCCTGTGCTTCATTCTTCTTCCTGTTGGGGAAATAGAGTGACCTGTGCCTGTCCCAACACCTAGAGCTAGTCTCTCGTTGGTTCCCCCTCTTCCCGTTCATCCTCAGGACAAATTGCAACCTGTACGAAACAAACAGGAGGTTCCAGGTGCTGATTCTCCAAGTAGGGAAATTGTTAGTAAAGCAGCTGGAATGGCGAACCCGAGCACAAGGAGAGGAGAAATGAGGTGCGTTTTAGAAACCTTTCCCGATCACACGCTGTACCATCTTCTGGGTTTCCCAGGCATGTTTTCGATGTAGGAAGATGCCCTTGAACCTGGAGATTTGGGACCCATGGCGTGGGTACCACGCGGTATTACTTTAAACGGTCTGCGTTTGCTCACCCAACCTCACCAATCCTCTCAGCCCCAAGATTGTCCAGCCTTTTGTCTCATCCAGCTGTGGGTCTAGATATGGTCAATCCAGGTTGCATCAGAGCCTCCGAACGGATTTTGTAAGAATTTCTCTCTCTTTCACTGTCTTTGTTTTATGGCGTTCATTTTAAGTAATTTATTTTGATAATGGGGTTGAGCTGCTTTTCCCTGCTGTGTTTATGCCGCTTTACACCCTCTTGATTCAACTCCAGAGAGATATCAATACATAGGTTTTAAGATTCTTGATAGTCAGATATATTCTTGTGCGGTGAATAGGGGGTGTTGAGTCCAGTTCACTGAGCAGGGAGGAGGTCTTGTCTGTTACATATTTGGCTTATGGAACGGTATGTGAGCTAATTTCAAACCCTTGTTTTATGCATCACCCCACCTCACCTTTCCCGTTAAGCAGCCATAGTGTGTCTTCTAAATGTGTGACTCTGTTCTGTTTTGTAATTCAGTTCAAGTGTAGCGATTTCGACATGCCCTCTATAAGTGATATCTTAGGATAAGAGTCTTTTTCTGTGTGACTTATTTCACTTAGAATCCTCGTCCCTAAATCCACTCATCATGCTGCTACTAGCCTTATGACATTGATTTCATGGCTGAGTGATATTCCATTGTGCCTAAGTACCACAACTTCTTTATCCATTTTTCTCTTTCCTGGGATACTTAAGGTGTAGCTAAGTGGAGGTTCTTGTACACAGAGCAGCCCTACACTTTGGGGTGCCTGTGTCTTGTTGATTTTTAGTTTTCCCAATTTATACGCCCATGAGTGGAAGTGCCCTATGCTCTGTAAGCTGTGTTTATTACATGTTTCAGGACACACCGTACACTTCTCCAGAGTGGCTGTTGGCAATTGACATCCCACCCCTCAGCCTAGCAAGGCTCCCATGTCTCCATGGCCTGTCCTGCATTTCTGGTGTTTACTCTTTTCGCAGCATGGCCCTTTTGACCGATGGCAAGCGAGACTTCTTTGTAGTGCTGATTTGCACTTCCGGCTTGCTTGGTTGGCCAAAAAGGGCGTATGCGTTTTTTCCTGAATATATTCAGCAAAAAACGCATACGCCCTTTTTGGCCAAGGGCATCATTGTCAACGTTTTGCCGCTTTTCATGTGCTTTAAAGGCGAGTCGAATCTACCTCCTGAAATCTGTTTCCTGCAATTCTGCCTTGCTTTCAAATCTTCTTGATTGCCTTCCCTCAATATATTTGTGGACGAGAGTTATCATTTATAACTCTGCAGGTTTGTGAATTGCAGTGGCCCTGAGCTCCATTTGTCAACTCGCTTTTTTGGGAGCTGGCCGGAAAAGCGCAGGATTGCTTCAGGCCCTATTCTGGTTCCGGGGGGCAGGCTGAGCCTGTGCTTCATTCTTCTTCCTGATGGGGAAATAGAGTGACCTGTGCCTGTCCCAACACCTAGAGCTAGTCTCTCATTGGTTCCCCGTCTTCCCGTTCATCCTCAGGACAAATTGCAACCTGTACGAAACAAACAGGAGGTTCCAGGTGCTGATTCTCCAAGTAGGGAGATTGTTAGTAAAGCGGCTGGAATGGCGAACCCGAGCACAAGGAGAGGAGAAATGAGGTGCGTTTTAGAAACCTTTCCCGATCACACGGTGTACCATCTTCTGGGTTTCCGAGGCATGTTTTCGATGTAGGAAGATGCCCTTGAACCTGGAGATTTGGGACCCATGGCGTGGGTACCACGCGGTATTACTTTAAACGGTCTGCGTTTGCTCACCCAACCTCACCAATCCTCTCAGCCCCAAGATTGTCCAGCCTTTTGTCTCATCCAGCTGTGGGTCTAGATATGGTCAATCCAGGTTGCATCAGAGCCTCCGAACGGATTTTGTAAGAATTTCTCTCTCTTTCACTGTCTTTGTTTTATGGCGTTCATTTTAAGTAATTTATTTTGATAATGGGGTTGAGCTGCTTTTCCCTGCTGTGTTTATGCCGCTTTACACCCTCTTGATTCAACTCCAGAGAGATATCAATACATAGGTTTTAAGATTCTTGCTAGTCAGATATATTCTTGTGCGGTGAATAGGGGGTGTTGAGTCCAGTTCACTGAGCAGGGAGGAGGTCTTGTCTGTTACATATTTGGCTTATGGAACGGTATGTGAGCTAATTTCAAACCCTTGTTTTATGCATCAGCCCACCTCACCTTTCCCGTTAAGCAGCCATAGTGTGTCTTCTAAATGTGTGACTCTGTTCTGTTTTGTAATTCAGTTCAAGTGTAGCGATTTCGACATGCCCTCTATAAGTGATATCTTAGGATAAGAGTCTTTTTCTGTGTGACTTATTTCACTTAGAATCCTCGTCCCTAAATCCACTCATCATGCTGCTACTAGCCTTATGACATTGATTTCATGGCTGAGTGATATTCCATTGTGCCTAAGTACCACAACTTCTTTATCCATTTTTCTCTTTCCTGGGATACTTAAGGTGTAGCTAAGTGGAGGTTCTTGTACACAGAGCAGCCCTAAACTTTGGGGTGCCTGTGTCTTGTTGATTTTTAGTTTTCCCAATTTATACGCCCATGAGTGGAAGTGCCCTATGCTCTGTAAGCTGTGTTTATTACATGTTTCAGGACACACCGTACACTTCTCCAGAGTGGCTGTTGGCAATTGACATCCCACCCCTCAGCCTAGCAAGGCTCCCATGTCTCCATGGCCTGTCCTGCATTTCTGGTGTTTACTCTTTTTGCAGCGTGGCCCTTTTGACCGATGGCAAGCGAGACTTCTTTGTAGTGCTGATTTGCACTTCCAGCTTGCTTGGTTGGCCAAAAAGGGCGTATGCGTTTTTTCCTGAATATATTCAGGGAAAAACGCATACGCCCTTTTTGGCCAAGGGCATCATTGTCAACGTTTTGCCGCTTTTCATGTGCTTTAAAGGCGAGTCGAATCTACCTCCTGAAATCTGTTTCCTGCAATTCTGCCTTGCTTTCAAATCCTCTTCGTTGCCTTCCCTCAATATATTTGTGGACGAGAGTTATCATTTATAACTCTGCAGGTTTGTGAATTGCAGTGGCCCTGAGCTCCATTTGTCAACTCGCATTTTTGGGAGCTGGCCGCAAAAGCGCAGGATTGCTTCAGGCCCTATTCTGGTTCCGGGGGGCAGGCTGAGCCTGTGCTTCATTCTTCTTCCTGATGGGGAAATAGAGTGACCTGTGCCTGTCCCAACACCTAGAGCTAGTCTCTCGTTGGTTCCCCGTCTTCCCGTTCATCCTCAGGACAAATTGCAACCTGTACGAAAGAAACAGGAGGTTCCAGGTGCTGATTCTCCAAGTAGGGAGATTGTTAGTAAAGCGGCTGGAATGGCGAACCCGAGCACAAGGAGAGGAGAAATGAGGTGCGTTTTAGAAACCTTTCCCGATCACACGGTGTACGATCTTCTGGGTTTCCCAGGCATGTTTTCGATGTAGGAAGATGCCCTTGAACCTGGAGATTTGGGACCCATGGCGTGGGTACCACGCGGTATTACTTTAAACGGTCTGCGTTTGCTCACCCAACCTCACCAATCCTCTCAGCCCCAAGATTGTCCAGCCTTTTGTCTCATCCAGCTGTGGGTCTAGATATGGTCAATCCAGGTTGCATCAGAGCCTCCGAACGGATTTTGTAAGAATTTCTCTCTCTTTCACTGTCTTTGTTTTATGGCGTTCATTTGAAGTAATTTATTTTGATAATGGGGTTGAGCTGCTTTTCCCTGCTGTGTTTATGCCGCTTTACACCCTCTTGATTCAACTCCAGAGAGATATCAATACATAGGTTTTAAGATTCTTGCTAGTCAGATATATTCTTGTGCGGTGAATAGGGGGTGTTGAGTCCAGTTCACTGAGCAGGGAGGAGGTCTTGTCTGTTACATATTTGGCTTATGGAACGGTATGTGAGCTAATTTCAAACCCTTGTTTTATGCATCAGCCCACCTCACCTTTCCCGTTAAGCAGCCATAGTGTGTCTTCTAAATGTGTGACTCTGTTCTGTTTTGTAATTCAGTTCAAGTGTAGCGATTTCGACATGCCCTCTATAAGTGATATCTTAGGATAAGAGTCTTTTTCTGTGTGACTTATTTCACTTAGAATCCTCGTCCCTAAATCCACTCATCATGCTGCTACTAGCCTTATGACATTGATTTCATGGCTGAGTGATATTCCATTGTGCCTAAGTACCACAACTTCTTTATCCATTTTTCTCTTTCCTGGGATACTTAAGGTGTAGCTAAGTGGAGGTTCTTGTACACAGAGCAGCCCTAAACTTTGGGGTGCCTGTGTCTTGTTGATTTTTAGTTTTCCCAATTTATACGCCCATGAGTGGAAGTGCCCTATGCTCTGTAAGCTGTGTTTATTACATGTTTCAGGACACACCGTACACTTCTACAGAGTGGCTGTTGGCAATTGACATCCCACCCCTCAGCCTAGCAAGGCTCCCATGTCTCCATGGCCTGTCCTGCATTTCTGGTGTTTACTCTTTTTGCAGCGTGGCCCTTTTGACCGATGGAAAGCGAGACTTCTTTGTAGTGCTGATTTGCACTTCCGGCTTGCTTGGTTGGCCAAAAAGGGCGTATGCGTTTTTTCCTGAATATATTCAGGGAAAAACGCATACGCCCTTTTTGGCCAAGGGCATCATTGTCAACGTTTTGCCGCTTTTCATGTGCTTTAAAGGCGAGTCGAATCTACCTCCTGAAATCTGTTTCCTGCAATTCTGCCTTGCTTTCAAATCCTCTTCATTGCCTTCCCTCAATATATTTGTGGACGAGAGTTATCATTTATAACTCTGCAGGTTTGTGAATTGCAGTGGCCCTGAGCTCCATTTGTCAACTCGCATTTTTGGGAGCTGGCCGCAAAAGCGCAGGATTGCTTCAGGCCCTATTCTGGTTCCGGGGGCAGGCTGAGCCTGTGCTTCATTCTTCTTCCTGATGGGGAAATAGAGTGACCTGTGCCTGTCCCAACACCTAGAGCTAGTCTCTCGTTGGTTCCCCGTCTTCCCGTTCATCCTCAGGACAAATTGCAACCTGTACGAAAGAAACAGGAGGTTCCAGGTGCTGATTCTCCAAGTAGGGAGATTGTTAGTAAAGCGTCTGGAATGGCGAACCCGAGCACAAGGAGAGGAGAAATGAGGTGCGTTTTAGAAACCTTTCCCGATCACACGGTGTACCATCTTCTGGGTTTCCGAGGCATGTTTTCGATGTAGGAAGATGCCCTTGAACCTGGAGATTTGGGACCCATGGCGTGGGTACCACGCGGTATTACTTTAAACGGTCTGCGTTTGCTCACCCAACCTCACCAATCCTCTCAGCCCCAAGATTGTCCAGCCTTTTGTCTCATCCAGCTGTGGGTCTAGATATGGTCAATCCAGGTTGCATCAGAGCCTCCGAACGGATTTTGTAAGAATTTCTCTCTCTTTCACTGTCTTTGTTTTATGGCGTTCATTTTAAGTAATTTATTTTGATAATGGCGTTGAGCTGCTTTTCCCTGCTGTGTTTATGCCGCTTTACACCCTCTTGATTCAACTCCAGAGAGATATCAATACATAGGTTTTAAGATTCTTGCTAGTCAGATATATTCTTGTGCGGTGAATAGGGGGTGTTGAGTCCACTTCACTGAGCAGGGAGGAGGTCTTGTCTGTTACATATTTGGCTTATGGAACGGTATGTGAGCTAATTTCAAACCCTTGTTTTATGCATCAGCCCACCTCACCTTTCCCGTTAAGCAGCCATAGTGTGTCTTCTAAATGTGTGACTCTGTTCTGTTTTGTAATTCAGTTCAAGTGTAGCGATTTCGACATGCCCTCTATAAGTGATATCTTAGGATAAGAGTCTTTTTCTGTGTGACTTATTTCACTTAGAATCCTCGTCCCTAAATCCACTCATCATGCTGCTACTAGCCTTATGACATTGATTTCATGGCTGAGTGATATTCCATTGTGCCTAAGTACCACAACTTCTTTATCCATTTTTCTCTTTCCTGGGATACTTAAGGTGTAGCTAAGTGGAGGTTCTTGTACACAGAGCAGCCCTAAACTTTGGGGTGCCTGTGTCTTGTTGATTTTTAGTTTTCCCAATTTATACGCCCATGAGTGGAAGTGCCCTATGCTCTGTAAGCTGTGTTTATTACATGTTTCAGGACACACCGTACACTTCTCCAGAGTGGCTGTTGGCAATTGACATCCCACCCCTCAGCCTAGCAAGGCTCCCATGTCTCCATGGCCTGTCCTGCATTTCTGGTGTTTACTCTTTTTGCAGCGTGGCCCTTTTGACCGATGGAAAGCGAGACTTCTTTGTAGTGCTGATTTGCACTTCCGGCTTGCTTGGTTGGCCAAAAAGGGCGTATGCGTTTTTTCCTGAATATATTCAGGGAAAAACGCATACGCCCTTTTTGGCCAAGGGCATCATTGTCAACGTTTTGCCGCTTTTCATGTGCTTTAAAGGCGAGTCGAATCTACCTCCTGAAATCTGTTTCCTGCAATTCTGCCTTGCTTTCAAATCCTCTTCATTGCCTTCCCTCAATATATTTGTGGACGAGAGTTATCATTTATAACTCTGCAGGTTTGTGAATTGCAGTGGCCCTGAGCTCCATTTGTCAACTCGCATTTTTGGGAGCTGGCCGCAAAAGCGCAGGATTGCTTCAGGCCCTATTCTGGTTCCGGGGGCAGGCTGAGCCTGTGCTTCATTCTTCTTCCTGATGGGGAAATAGAGTGACCTGTGCCTGTCCCAACACCTAGAGCTAGTCTCTCGTTGGTTCCCCGTCTTCCCGTTCATCCTCAGGACAAATTGCAACCTGTACGAAAGAAACATGAGGTTCCAGGTGCTGATTCTCCAAGTAGGGAGATTGTTAGTAAAGCGTCTGGAATGGCGAACCCGAGCACAAGGAGAGGAGAAATGAGGTGCGTTTTAGAAACCTTTCCCGATCACACGGTGTACCATCTTCTGGGTTTCCGAGGCATGTTTTCGATGTAGGAAGATGCCCTTGAACCTGGAGATTTGGGACCCATGGCGTGGGTACCACGCGGTATTACTTTAAACGGTCTGCGTTTGCTCACCCAACCTCACCAATCCTCTCAGCCCCAAGATTGTCCAGCCTTTTGTCTCATCCAGCTGTGGGTCTAGATATGGTCAATCCAGGTTGCATCAGAGCCTCCGAACGGATTTTGTAAGAATTTCTCTCTCTTTCACTGTCTTTGTTTTATGGCGTTCATTTTAAGTAATTTATTTTGATAATGGGGTTGAGCTGCTTTTCCCTGCTGTGTTTATGCCGCTTTACACCCTCTTGATTCAACTCCAGAGAGATATCAATACATAGGTTTTAAGATTCTTGCTAGTCAGATATATTCTTGTGCGGTGAATAGGGGGTGTTGAGTCCAGTTCACTGAGCAGGGAGGAGGTCTTGTCTGTTACATATTTGGCTTATGGAACGGTATGTGAGCTAATTTCAAACCCTTGTTTTATGCATCAGCCCACCTCACCTTTCCCGTTAAGCAGCCATAGTGTGTCTTCTAAATGTGTGACTCTGTTCTGTTTTGTAATTCAGTTCAAGTGTAGCGATTTCGACATGCCCTCTATAAGTGATATCTTAGGATAAGAGTCTTTTTCTGTGTGACTTATTTCACTTAGAATCCTCGTCCCTAAATCCACTCATCATGCTGCTACTAGCCTTATGACATTGATTTCATGGCTGAGTGATATTCCATTGTGCCTAAGTACCACAACTTCTTTATCCATTTTTCTCTTTCCTGGGATACTTAAGGTGTAGCTAAGTGGAGGTTCTTGTACACAGAGCAGCCCTAAACTTTGGGGTGCCTGTGTCTTGTTGATTTTTAGTTTTCCCAATTTATACGCCCATGAGTGGAAGTGCCCTATGCTCTGTAAGCTGTGTTTATTACATGTTTCAGGACACACCGTACACTTCTCCAGAGTGGCTGTTGGCAATTGACATCCCACCCCTCAGCCTAGCAAGGCTCCCATGTCTCCATGGCCTGTCCTGCATTTCTGGTCTTTACTCTTTTTGCAGCGTGGCCCTTTTGACCGATGGCAAGCGAGACTTCTTTGTAGTGCTGATTTGCACTTCCGGCTTGCTTGGTTGGCCAAAAAGGGCGTATGCGTTTTTTCCTGAATATATTCAGCAAAAAACACATACGCCCTTTTTGGCCAAGGGCATCATTGTCAACGTTTTGCCGCTTTTCATGTGCTTTAAAGGCGAGTCGAATCTACCTCCTGAAATCTGTTTCCTGCAATTCTGCCTTGCTTTCAAATCCTCTTCGTTGCCTTCCCTCAATATATTTGTGGACGAGAGTTATCATTTATAACTCTGCAGGTTTGTGAATTGCAGTGGCCCTGAGCTCCATTTGTCAACTCGCTTTTTTGGGAGCTGGCCGCAAAAGCGCAGGATTGCTTCAGGCCCTATTCTGGTTCCGGGGGGCAGGCTGAGCCTGTGCTTCATTCTTCTTCCTGATGGGGAAATAGAGTGACCTGTGCCTGTCCCAACACCTAGAGCTAGTCTCTCGTTGGTTCCCCCTCTTCCCGTTCATCCTCAGGACAAATTGCAACCTGTACGAAACAAACAGGAGGTTCAAGGTGCTGATTCTCCAAGTAGGGAGATTGTTAGTAAAGCGGCTGGAATGGCGAACCCGAGCACAAGGAGAGGAGAAATGAGGTGCGTTTTAGAAACCTTTCCCGATCACACGGTGTACCATCTTCTGGGTTTCCGAGGCATGTTTTCGATGTAGGAAGATGCCCTTGAACCTGGAGATTTGGGACCCATGGCGTGGGTACCACGCGGTATTACTTTAAACGGTCTGCGTTTGCTCACCCAACCTCACCAATCCTCTCAGCCCCAAGATTGTCCAGCCTTTTGTCTCATCCAGCTGTGGGTCTAGATATGGTCAATCCAGGTTGCATCAGAGCCTCCGAACGGATTTTGTAAGAATTTCTCTCTCTTTCACTGTCTTTGTTTTATGGCGTTCATTTTAAGTAATTTATTTTGATAATGGGGTTGAGCTGCTTTTCCCTGCTGTGTTTATGCCGCTTTACACCCTCTTGATTCAACTCCAGAGAGATATCAATACATAGGTTTTAAGATTCTTGCTAGTCAGATATATTCTTGTGCGGTGAATAGGGGGTGTTGAGTCCAGTTCACTGAGCAGGGAGGAGGTCTTGTCTGTTACATATTTGGCTTATGGAACGGTATGTGAGCTAATTTCAAACCCTTGTTTTATGCATCAGCCCACCTCACCTTTCCCGTTAAGCAGCCATAGTGTGTCTTCTAAATGTGTGACTCTGTTCTGTTTTGTAATTCAGTTCAAGTGTAGCGATTTCGACATGCCCTCTATAAGTGATATCTTAGGATAAGTGTCTTTTTCTGTGTGACTTATTTCACTTAGAATCCTCGTCCCTAAATCCACTCATCATGCTGCTACTAGCCTTATGACATTGATTTTATGGCTGAGTGATATTCCAGTGTGCCTAAGTACCACAACTTCTTTATCCATTTTTCTCTTTCCTGGGATGTTTAAGGTGTACTGAAGTGGAGGTTCTTGTACACAGAGCAGCCCGAAACTTTGGGGTGCCTGTGTCTTGTTGATTTTTAGTTTTCCCAATTTATACGCCCATGAGTGGAAGTGCCCTATGCTCTGTAAGCTGTATTTATTACATGTTTCAGGACACACCGTACACTTCTCCAGAGTGGCTGTTGGCAATTGACATCCCGCCCATCAGCGTAGCAAGGCTCCCATGTCTCCATGGCCTGTCCTGCATTTCTGGTTTTTACACTTTTTGCAGCATGGCCATTTTGACCGAAGGCAAGCGAGACTTCTTTGTAGTGCTGATTTGCACTTCCGGCTTGCTTGGTTGGCCAAAAAGGGCGTATGCGTTTTTTCCTGAATATATTCAGCAAAAAACGCATACGCCCTTTTTGTCCAAGGGCATCATTGTCAACGTTTTGCCGCTTTTCATGTGCTTTAAAGGCGAGTCGAATCTACCTCCTGAAATCTGTTTCCGGCAATTCTGCCTTGCTTTCAAATCCTCTTCGTTGCCTTCCCTCAATATATTTGTGGACGAGAGTTATCATTTATAACTCTGCAGGTTTGTGAATTGCAGTGGCCCTGAGCTCCATTTGTCAACTCGCTATTTTGGGAGCTGGCCGCAAAAGGGCAGGATTGCTTCAGGCCCTATTCTGGTTCCGGTGGCCAGGCTGAGCCTGTGCTTCATTCTTCTTCCTGATGAGGAAATAGAGTGACCGCTGCCGGTCCCAACACCTAGAGCTAGTCTCTCATTGTTTCCCCGTCTTCCCGTTCATCCTCAGGACAAATTGCAACCTGTACGAAACAAACAGGAGGTTCAAGGTGCTGATTCTCCAAGTAGGGAGATTGTTAGTAAAGCGGCTGGAATGGCGAACCCGAGCACAAGGAGAGGAGAAATGAGGTGCGTTTTAGAAACCTTTCCCGATCACACGGTGTACCATCTTCTGGGTTTCCCAGGCATGTTTTCGATGTAGGAAGATGCCCTTGAACCTGGAGATTTGGGACCCTTGGGATGGGTACCACGCGGTTTTACTTTAAAGCGTCTGCGTTTGCTCACCCAACCTCACCAATCCTCTCAGCCCCAAGAGTGTCCAGCCTTATGTCTCATTCAAGTGTGGGTCTAGATATGGTCAATCCAGGTTGCATCAGAGCCCCCGAACGGATTTTGTAAGAATTTCTCTCTCTTTCACTGTCTTTGTTTTATGGGGTTCATTTTAAGTAATTTATTTTGATAATGGGGTTGAGCTGCTTTTCCCTGCTGTGTTTATGCCGCTTTACACCCTCTTGATTCATCTCCAGAGAGATATCAATACATAGGTTTTAAGATTCTTGCTAGTCAGATATATTCTTGTGCGGTGAATAGGGGGTGTTGAGTCCAGTTCACTGAGCAGGGAGGAGGTCTTGTCTGTTACATATTTGGCTTATGGAACGGTATGTGAGCTAATTTCAAACCCTTGTTTTATGCATCACCCCACCTCACCTTTCCCGTTACGCAGCCATAGTGTGTCTTCTAAATATGTGACTCTGTTCTGTTTTGTAATTCAGTTCAAGTGTAGCGATTTTGACATGCCCTCTATAAGTGATATCTTAGGATAAGTGTCTTTTTCTGTGTGACTTATTTCACTTAGAATCCTCGTCCCTAAATCCACTCATCATGCTGCTACTAGCCTTATGACATTGATTTCATGGCTGAGTGATATTCCATTGTGCCTAAGTACCACAACTTCTTTATCCATTTTTCTCTTTCCTGGGATGTTTAAGGTGTACTGAAGTGGAGGTTCTTGTACACAGAGCAGCCCTAAACTTTGGGGTGCCTGTGTCTTGTTGATTTTTAGTTTTCCCAATTTATACGCCCATGAGTGGAAGTGCCTTATGCTCTGTAAGCTGTGTTTATTACCTGTTTCAGGACACACCGTACACTTCTCCAGAGTGGCTGTTGGCAATTGACATCCCGCCCATCAGCGTAGCAAGGCTCCCATGTCTCCACGGCCTGTCCTGCATTTCTGGTTTTTACACTTTTGGCAGCATGGCCCTTTTGACCGATGGCAAGCGAGACTTCTTTGTAGTGCTGATTTGCACTTCCGGCTTGCTTGGTTGGCCAAAAAGGGCGTATGCGTTTTTTCCTGAATATATTCAGGAAAAAACGCATACGCCCTTTTTGGCCAAGGGCATCATTGTCAACGTTTTGCCGCTTTTCATGTGCTTTAAAGGCGAGTCGAATCTACCTCCTGAAATCTGTTTCCGGCAATTCTGCCTTGCTTTCAAATCCTCTTCGTTGACTTCCCTCAATATATTTGTGGACGAGAGTTATCATTTATAACTCTGCAGGTTTGTGAATTGCAGTGGCCCTGAGCTCCATTTGTCAACTCGCTATTTTGGGAGCTGGCCGCAAAAGCGCAGGATTGCTTCAGGCCCTATTCTGGTTCCGGGGGGCAGGCTGAGCCTGTGCTTCATTCTTCTTCCTGATGGGGAAATAGAGTGACCTGTGCCTGTCCCAACACCTAGAGCTAGTCTCTCGTTGGTTCCCCCTCTTCCCGTTCATCCTCAGGACAAATTGCAACCTGTACGAAACAAACAGGAGGTTCAAGGTGCTGATTCTCCAAGTAGGGAGATTGTTAGTAAAGCGGCTGGAATGGCGAACCCGAGCACAAGGAGAGGAGAAATGAGGTGCGTTTTAGAAACCTTTCCCGATCACACGGTGTACCATCTTCTGGGTTTCCGAGGCATGTTTTCGATGTAGGAAGATGCCCTTGAACCTGGAGATTTGGGACCCATGGCGTGGGTACCACGCGGTATTACTTTAAACGGTCTGCGTTTGCTCACCCAACCTCACCAATCCTCTCAGCCCCAAGATTGTCCAGCCTTTTGTCTCATCCAGCTGTGGGTCTAGATATGGTCAATCCAGGTTGCATCAGAGCCTCCGAACGGATTTTGTAAGAATTTCTCTCTCTTTCACTGTCTTTGTTTTATGGCGTTCATTTTAAGTAATTTATTTTGATAATGGGGTTGAGCTGCTTTTCCCTGCTGTGTTTATGCCGCTTTACACCCTCTTGATTCAACTCCAGAGAGATATCAATACATAGGTTTTAAGATTCTTGCTAGTCAGATATATTCTTGTGCGGTGAATAGGGGGTGTTGAGTCCAGTTCACTGAGCAGGGAGGAGGTCTTGTCTGTTACATATTTGGCTTATGGAACGGTATGTGAGCTAATTTCAAACCCTTGTTTTATGCATCAGCCCACCTCACCTTTCCCGTTAAGCAGCCATAGTGTGTCTTCTAAATGTGTGACTCTGTTCTGTTTTGTAATTCAGTTCAAGTGTAGCGATTTCGACATGCCCTCTATAAGTGATATCTTAGGATAAGTGTCTTTTTCTGTGTGACTTATTTCACTTAGAATCCTCGTCCCTAAATCCACTCATCATGCTGCTACTCGCCTTATGACATTGATTTTATGGCTGAGTGATATTCCAGTGTGCCTAAGTACCACAACTTCTTTATCCATTTTTCTCTTTCCTGGGATGTTTAAGGTGTACTGAAGTGGAGGTTCTTGTACACAGAGCAGCCCGAAACTTTGGGGTGCCTGTGTCTTGTTGATTTTTAGTTTTCCCAATTTATACGCCCATGAGTGGAAGTGCCCTATGCTCTGTAAGCTGTATTTATTACATGTTTCAGGACACACCGTACACTTCTCCAGAGTGGCTGTTGGCAATTGACATCCCGCCCATCAGCGTAGCAAGGCTCCCATGTCTCCATGGCCTGTCCTGCATTTCTGGTTTTTACACTTTTTGCAGCATGGCCATTTTGACCGAAGGCAAGCGAGACTTCTTTGTAGTGCTGATTTGCACTTCCGGCTTGCTTGGTTGGCCAAAAAGGGCGTATGCGTTTTTTCCTGAATATATTCAGCAAAAAACGCATACGCCCTTTTTGTCCAAGGGCATCATTGTCAACGTTTTGCCGCTTTTCATGTGCTTTAAAGGCGAGTCGAATCTACCTCCTGAAATCTGTTTCCGGCAATTCTGCCTTGCTTTCAAATCCTCTTCGTTGCCTTCCCTCAATATATTTGTGGACGAGAGTTATCATTTATAACTCTGCAGGTTTGTGAATTGCAGTGGCCCTGAGCTCCATTTGTCAACTCGCTATTTTGGGAGCTGGCCGCAAAAGGGCAGGATTGCTTCAGGCCCTATTCTGGTTCCGGTGGCCAGGCTGAGCCTGTGCTTCATTCTTCTTCCTGATGAGGAAATAGAGTGACCGCTGCCGGTCCCAACACCTAGAGCTAGTCTCTCATTGTTTCCCCGTCTTCCCGTTCATCCTCAGGACAAATTGCAACCTGTACGAAACAAACAGGAGGTTCAAGGTGCTGATTCTCCAAGTAGGGAGATTGTTAGTAAAGCGGCTGGAATGGCGAACCCGAGCACAAGGAGAGGAGAAATGAGGTGCGTTTTAGAAACCTTTCCCGATCACACGGTGTACCATCTTCTGGGTTTCCCAGGCATGTTTTCGATGTAGGAAGATGCCCTTGAACCTGGAGATTTGGGACCCTTGGGATGGGTACCACGCGGTTTTACTTTAAAGCGTCTGCGTTTGCTCACCCAACCTCACCAATCCTCTCAGCCCCAAGAGTGTCCAGCCTTATGTCTCATTCAAGTGTGGGTCTAGATATGGTCAATCCAGGTTGCATCAGAGCCCCCGAACGGATTTTGTAAGAATTTCTCTCTCTTTCACTGTCTTTGTTTTATGGGGTTCATTTTAAGTAATTTATTTTGATAATGGGGTTGAGCTGCTTTTCCCTGCTGTGTTTATGCCGCTTTACACCCTCTTGATTCATCTCCAGAGAGATATCAATACATAGGTTTTAAGATTCTTGCTAGTCAGATATATTCTTGTGCGGTGAATAGGGGGTGTTGAGTCCAGTTCACTGAGCAGGGAGGAGGTCTTGTCTGTTACATATTTGGCTTATGGAACGGTATGTGAGCTAATTTCAAACCCTTGTTTTATGCATCACCCCACCTCACCTTTCCCGTTACGCAGCCATAGTGTGTCTTCTAAATATGTGACTCTGTTCTGTTTTGTAATTCAGTTCAAGTGTAGCGATTTTGACATGCCCTCTATAAGTGATATCTTAGGATAAGTGTCTTTTTCTGTGTGACTTATTTCACTTAGAATCCTCGTCCCTAAATCCACTCATCATGCTGCTACTAGCCTTATGACATTGATTTCATGGCTGAGTGATATTCCATTGTGCCTAAGTACCACAACTTCTTTATCCATTTTTCTCTTTCCTGGGATGTTTAAGGTGTACTGAAGTGGAGGTTCTTGTACACAGAGCAGCCCTAAACTTTGGAGTGCCTGTGTCTTGTTGATTTTTAGTTTTCCCAATTTATACGCCCATGAGTGGAAGTGCCTTATGCTCTGTAAGCTGTGTTTATTACCTGTTTCAGGACACACCGTACACTTCTCCAGAGTGGCTGTTGGCAATTGACATCCCGCCCATCAGCGTAGCAAGGCTCCCATGTCTCCACGGCCTGTCCTGCATTTCTGGTTTTTACACTTTGGCAGCATGGCCCTTTTGACCGATGGCAAGCGAGACTTCTTTGTAGTGCTGATTTGCACTTCCGGCTTGCTTGGTTGGCCAAAAAGGGCGTATGCGTTTTTTCCTGAATATATTCAGGAAAAAACGCATACGCCCTTTTTGGCCAAGGGCATCATTGTCAACGTTTTGCCGCTTTTCATGTGCTTTAAAGGCGAGTCGAATCTACCTCCTGAAATCTGTTTCCGGCAATTCTGCCTTGCTTTCAAATCCTCTTCGTTGACTTCCCTCAATATATTTGTGGACGAGAGTTATCATTTATAACTCTGCAGGTTTGTGAATTGCAGTGGCCCTGAGCTCCATTTGTCAACTCGCTATTTTGGGAGCTGGCCGCAAAAGCGCAGGATTGCTTCAGGCCCTATTCTGGTTCCGGGGGGCAGGCTGAGCCTGTGCTTCATTCTTCTTCCTGATGAGGAAATAGAGTGACCGCTGCCTGTCCCAACACCTAGAGCTAGTCTCTCATTGGTTCCCCGTCTTCCCGTTCATCCTCAGGACAAATTGCAACCTGTACGAAACAAACAGGAGGTTCAAGGTGCTGATTCTCCAAGTAGGGAGAATGTTAGTAAAGCGGCTGGAATGGCGAACCCGAGCACAAGGAGAGGAGAAATGAGGTGCGTTTTAGAAACCTTTCCCGATCACACGGTGTACCATCTTCTGGGTTTCCGAGGCATGTTTTCGATGTAGGAAGATGCCCTTGAACCTGGAGATTTGGGACCCATGGGGTGGGTACCGCGCGGTATTACTTTAAAGCGTCTGCGTTTGCTCACCCAACCTCACCAATCCTCTCAGCCCCTAGAGTGTCCAGCCTTATGTCTCATCCAGCTGTGGGTCTAGATATGGTCAATCCAGGTTTCATCAGAGCCCCCGAACGGATGTTGTAAGAATTTCTCTCTCTTTCACTGTCTTTGTTTTATGGGGTTCATTTTAAGTAATTTATTTTGATAATGGGGTTGAGCTGCTTTTCCCTCCTGTGTTTATGCCGCTTTACACGCTCTTGATTCAACTCCAGAGAGATATCAATACATAGGTTTCAAGATTCTTGCTAGTCAGATATATTCTTGTGCGGTGAATAGGGGGTGTTGAGTCCAGTTCACTGAGCAGGGAGGAGGTCTTGTCTGTTACATATTTGGCTTATGGAACGGTATCTGAGCTAATTTCAAACCCTTGTTTTATGAATCACCCCACCTCACCTTTCCCGTTCCGCAGCCATAGTGTGTCTTCTAAATGTGTGACTCTGTTCTGTTTTGTAATTCAGTTCAAGTGTAGCGATTTTGACATGCCCTCTATAAGTGATATCTTAGGATAAGTGTCTTTTTCTGTGTGACTTATTTCACTTAGAATCCTCGTCCCTAAATCCGCTCATCATGCTGCTACTAGCCTTATGACATTGATTTCATGGCTGAGTGATATTCCAGTGTGCCTAAGTACCACAACTTCTTTATCCATTTTTCTCTTTCCTGGGATGTTTAAGGTGTACTGAAGTGGAGGTTCTTGTACACAGAGCAGCCCTAAACTTTGGGGTGCCTGTGTCTTGTTGATTTTTAGTTTTCCCAATTTATACGCCCATGAGTGGAAGTGCCCTATGCTCTGTAAGCTGTGTTTATTACCTGTTTCAGGACACACCGTACACTTCTCCAGAGTGGCTGTTGGCAATTGACATCCCGCCCATCAGCGTAGCAAGGCTCCCATGTCTCCACGGCCTGTCCTGCATTTCTGGTTTTTACACTTTTTGCAGCATGGCCATTTTGACCGATGGCAAGCGAGACTTCTTTGTAGTGCTGATTTGCACTTCCGGCTTGCTTGGTTGGCCAAAAAGGGCGTATGCGTTTTTTCCTGAATATATTCAGGAAAAAACGCATACGCCCTTTTTGGCCAAGGGCATCATTGTCAACGTTTTGCCGCTTTTCATGTGCTTTAAAGGCGAGTCGAATCTACCTCCTGAAATCTGTTTCCGGCAATTCTGCCTTGCTTTCAAATCCTCTTCGTTGACTTCCCTCAATATATTTGTGGACGAGAGTTATCATTTATAACTCTGCAGGTTTGTGAATTGCAGTGGCCCTGAGCTCCATTTGTCAACTCGCTATTTTGGTAGCTGGCCGCAAAAGCGCAGGATTGCTTCAGGCCCTATTCTGGTTCCGGGGGGCAGGCTGAGCCTGTGCTTCATTCTTCTTCCTGATGAGGAAATAGAGTGACCGCTGCCTGTCCCAACACCTAGAGCTAGTCTCTCATTGGTTCCCCGTCTTCCCGTTCATCCTCAGGACAAATTGCAACCTGTACGAAAGAAACAGGAGGTTCAAGGTGCTGATTCTCCAAGTAGGGAGATTGTTAGTAAAGCGGCTGGAATGGCGAACCCGAGCACAAGGAGAGGAGAAATGAGGTGCGTTTTAGAAACCTTTCCCGATCACACGGTGTACCATCTTCTGGGTTTCCGAGGCATGTTTTCGATGTAGGAAGATGCCCTTGAACCTGGAGATTTGGGACCCATGGGGTGGTTACCGCGCGGTATTACTTTAAAGCGTCTGCGTTTGCTCACCCAACCTCACCAATCCTCTCAGCCCCTAGAGTGTCCAGCCTTATGTCTCATCCAGCTGTGGGTCTAGATATGGTCAATCCAGGTTGCATCAGAGCCCCCGAACGGATGTTGTAAGAATTTCTCTCTCTTTCACTGTCTTTGTTTTATGGGGTTCATTTTAAGTAATTTATTTTGATAATGGGGTTGAGCTGCTTTTCCCTCCTGTGTTTATGCCGCTTTACACGCTCTTGATTCAACTCCAGAGAGATATCAATACATAGGTTTCAAGATTCTTGCTAGTCAGATATATTCTTGTGCGGTGAATAGGGGGTGTTGAGTCCAGTTCACTGAGCAGGGAGGAGGTCTTGTCTGTTACATATTTGGCTTATGGAACGGTATGTGAGCTAATTTCAAACCCTTGTTTTATGCATCACCCCACCTCACCTTTCCCGTTAAGCAGCCATAGTGTGTCTTCTAAATGTGTGACTCTGTTCTGTTTTGTAATTCAGTTCAAGTGTAGCGATTTTGACATGCCCTCTATAAGTGATATCTTAGGATAAGTGTCTTTTTCTGTGTGACTTATTTCACTTAGAATCCTCGTCCCTAAATCCGCTCATCATGCTGCTACTAGCCTTATGACATTGATTTCATGGCTGAGTGATATTCCATTGTGCCTAAGTACCACAACTTCTTTATCCATTTTTCTCTTTCCTGGGATGTTTAAGGTGTACTGAAGTGGAGTTTCTTGTACACAGAGCAGCCCTAAACTTTGGGGTGCCTGTGTCTTGTTGATTTTTAGTTTTCCCAATTTATACGCCCATGAGTGGAAGTGCCCTATGCTCTCTCAGCTGTGTTTATTACATGTTTCAGGACACACCGTACACTTCTCCAGAGTGGCTTTTGGCAACTGACATCCCGCCCATCAGCGTAGCAAGGCTCCCATGTCTCCATGGCCTGTCCTGCATTTCTGGTTTTTACACTTTTTGCAGCATGGCCCTTTTGACCGATGGCAAGCGAGACTTCTTTGTAGTGCTGATTTGCACTTCCGGCTTGCTTGGTTGGCCAAAAAGGGCGTATGCGTTTTTTCCTGAATATATTCAGGAAAAAACGCATACGCCCTTTTTGGCCAAGGGCATCATTGTCAACGTTTTGCCGCTTTTCATGTGCTTTAAAGGCGAGTCGAATCTACCTCCTGAAATCTGTTTCCTGCAATTCTGCCTTGCTTTCAAATCCTCTTTGTTGCCTTCCCTCAATATATTTGTGGACGAGAGTTATCATTTATAACTCTGCAGGTTTGTGAATTGCAGTGGCCCTGAGCTCCATTTGTCAACTCGCTTTTTTGGGAGCTGGCCGCAAAAGCGCAGGATTGCTTCAGGCCCTATTCTGGTTCCAGGGGGCAGGCTGAGCCTGTGCTTCATTCTTCTTCCTGATGGGGAAATACAGTGACCTGTGCCTGTCCCAACACCTAGAGCTAGTCTCTCATTGGTTCCCCGTCTTCCCGTTCATCCTCAGGACAAATTGCAACCTGTACGAAACAAACAGGAGGTTCAAGGTGCTGATTCTCCAAGTAGGGAGATTGTTAGTAAAGCGGCTGGAATGGCGAACCCGAGCACAAGGAGAGGAGAAATGAGGTGCGTTTTAGAAACCTTTCCCGATCACACGGTGTACCATCTTCTGGGTTTCCCAGGCATGTTTTCGATGTAGGAAGGTGCACTTTAACCTGGAGATTTGGGACCCATGGGGTGGGTACCCCGCGGTATTACTTTAAAGCGTCTGCGTTTGCTCACCCAACCTCAACAATCCTCTCAGCCCCAAGAGTGTCCAGCCTTATCTCTCATCCAACTGTGGGTCTAGACATGGTCAATCCAGGTTGCATCAGAGCCCCCGAACGGATTTTGTAAGAATTTCTCTCTCTTTCACTCTCTTTGTTTTATGGGGTCCATTTTAAGTAATTTATTTTGATAATGGGGTTGAGCTGCTTTTCCCTGCTGTGTTTATGCCGCTTTACACCCTCTTGATTCAACTCCAGAGAGATATCAATACATAGGTTTTAAGATTCTTGCTAGTCAGATATATTCTTGTGCGGTGAATAGGAGGTGTTGAGTCCAGGTCACTGAACAGGGAGGAGGTCTTGTCTGTTACATATTTGGCTTATGGAACGGTATGTGAGCTAATTTCAAACCCTTGTTTTATGCATCACCCCACCTCACCTTTCCCGTTAAGCAGCCATTGTGTGTGTTTTAAATATGTGACTCTGTTCTGTTTTGTAATTCAATTCAAGTGTAGCGATTTTGACATGCCCTCTATAAGTGATATCTTAGGATAAGTGTCTTTTTCTGTGTGACTTATTTCACTTAGAATCCTCGTCCCTAAATCCACTCATCATGCTGCTACTAGCCTTATGACGTTGATTTCATGGCTGAGTGATATTCCATTGTGCCTAAGTACCACAACTTCTTTATCCATTTTTCTCTTTCCTGGGATGTTTAAGGTGTACTGAAGTGGAGGTTCTTGTACACAGAGCAGCCCTAAACTTTGGGGTGCCTGTGTGTTGTTGATTTTTAGTTTTCCCAATTTATACGCCCATGAGTGGAAGTGCCCTATGCTCTGCAAGCTGTGTTTATTACATGTTTCAGGACACACCGTACACTTCTCCAGAGTGGCTGTTGGCAACTGACATCCCGCCCATCAGCGTAGCAAGGCTCCCATGTCTCCATGGCCTGTCCTGCATTTCTGGTTTTTACACTTTTGGCAGCATGGCCCTTTTGACCGATGGCAAGCGAGACTTCTTTGTAGTGCTGATTTGCACTTCCGGCTTGCTTGGTTGGCCAAAAAGGGCGTATGCGTTTTTTCCAGAATATATTCAGGAAAAAACGCATATGCCCTTTTTGGCCAAGGGCATCATTGTCAACGTTTTGCCGCTTTTCATGTGCTTTAAAGGCGAGTCGAATCTACCTCCTGAAATCTGTTTCCTGCAATTCTGCCTTGCTTTCAAATCCTCTTCCTTGCCTTCCCTCAATATATTTGTGGACGAGAGTTATCATTTATAACTCTGCAGGTTTGTGAATTGCAGTGGCCCTGAGCTCCATTTGTCAACTCGCTTTTTTGGGAGCTGGCCGCAAAAGCGCAGGATTGCTTCAGGCCCTATTCTGGTTCCGGGGGCAGGCTGAGCCTGTGCTTCATTCTTCTTCCTGATGGGGAAATAGAGTGACCGCTGCCTGTCCCAACACCTAGATCTAGTCTCTCATTGGTTCCCCATCTTCCCGTTCATCCTCAGGACAAATTGCAACCTGTACGAAACAAACAGGAGGTTCAAGGTGCTGATTCTCCAAGTAGGGAGATTGTTAGTAAAGCGGCTGAAATGGCGAACCCGAGCACAAGGAGAGGAGAAATGAGGTGCGCTTTAGAAACCTTTCCCGATCACACGGTGTACCATCTTCTGGGTTTCCCAGGCATGTTTTCGATGTAGGAAGATGCCCTTGAACCTGGAGATTTGGGACCCATGCGGTGGGTACCGCGCGGTATTACTTTAAAGCGTCTGCGTTTGCTCACCCAACCTCACCAAACCTCTCAGCCCCAAGAGTGTCCAGCCTTATGTCTCATCCAGCTGTGCGTCTAGATATGGTCAATCCAGGTTGCATCAGAGCCCCCGAACGGATTTTGTAAGAATTTCTCTCTCTTTCACTCTCTTTGTATTATGGGGTTCATTTTAAGTAATTTATTTTGATAATGGGGTTGAGCTGCTTTTCCCTGCTGTGTTTATGCCGCTTTACACCCTCTTGATTCAACTCCAGAGAGATATCAATACATAGGTTTTAAGATTCTTGCTAGTCAGATATATTCTTGTGCGGTGAATAGGGGGTGTTGAGTCCAGTTCACTGAGCAGGGAGGAAGTCTTGTCTGTTACATATTTGGCTTATGGAACGGTATGTGAGCTAATATCAAACCCTTGTTTTATGCATCACCCCACCTCACCTTTCCCGTTAAGCAGCCATAGTGTGTCTTCTAAATGTGTGACTCTGTTCTGTTTTGTAATTCAATTCAAGTGTAGCGATTTTGACATGCCCTCTATAAGTGATATCTTAGGATAAGTGTCTTTTTCTGTGTGACCTATTTCACTTAGAATCCTCGTCCCTAAATCCACTCATCATGCTGCTACTAGCCTTATGACATTGATTTCATGGCTGAGTGATATTCCATTGTGCCTAAGTACCACAACTTCTTTATCCATTTTTCTCTTTCCTGGGATGTTTAAGGTGTACTGAAGTGGAGGTTCTTGTACACAGAGCAGCCCTAAAGTTTGGGGTGCCTGTGTGTTGTTGATTTTTAGTTTTCCCAATTTATACGCCCATGAGTGGAAGTGCCCTATGCTCTGTAAGCTGTGTTTATTACATGTTTCAGGACACACCGTACACTTCTCCAGAGTGGCTGTTGGCAACTGACATCCCGCCCATCAGCGTAGCAAGGCTCCCATGTCTCCATGGCCTGTCCTGCATTTCTGGTTTTTACACTTTTTGCAGCATGGCCCTTTTGACCGATGGCAAGCGAGACTTCTTTGCAGTGCTGATTTGCACTTCTGCCTTGCTTGGTTGGCCAAAAAGGGCGTACGCTTTTTTTCCTGAATACATTCAGGAAAAAACGCGTACGCCCTTTTTGGCCAAGGGCATCAGTGTCAACGTTTTGCCACTTTTCATGTGCTTTAAAGGCGAGTCGAATCTACCTCCTGAAATCTGTTTCCTGCAATTCTGCCTTGCTTTCAAATCCTCTTCGTTGCCTTCCCTCAATATATTTGTGGACGGGAGTTATCATTTATAACTGTGCAGGTTTGTGAATTGCAGTGGCCCTGAGCTCCATTTGTCAACTCGCTTTTTTGGGAGCTGCCCGCAAAAGCGCAGGATTGCTTCAGGCCCTATTCTGGTTCCGGGGGGCAGGCTGAGCCTGTGCTTCATTCTTCTTGCTGATGGGGAAATAGAGTGACCTGTGCCTGTCCCAACACCTAGAGCTAGTCTCTCATTGGTTCCCCGTCTTCCCGTTCATCCTCAGGACAAATTGCAACCTGTACGAAACAAACAGGAGGTTCAAGGTGCTGATTCTCCAAGTAGGGAGATTGTCAGTAAAGCGGCTGGAATGGCGAACCCGAGCACAAGGAGAGGAGAAATGAGGTGCATTTTAGAAACCTTTCCCGATCACACGGTGTACCATCTTCTGGGTTTCCCAGGCATGTTTTCGATGTAGGAAGATGCCCTTGAACCTGGAGATTTGGGATCCATGGGGTGGGTACCGCGCGGTATTACTTTAAAGCGTCTGCGTTTGCTCACCCAGCCTCACCAAACCTCTCAGCCCCAAGAGTGTCCAGCCTTATGTCTCATCCAGCTGTGCGTCTAGATATGGTCAATCCAGGTTGCATCAGAGCCCCCGAACGGATTTTGTAAGAATTTCTCTCTCTTTCACTGTCTTTGTTTTATGGGGTTCATTTTAAGTAATTTATTTTGATAATGGGGTTGAGCTGCTTTTCCCTGCTGTGTTTATGCCGCTTTACACCCTCTTGATTCAACTCCAGAGAGATATCAATACATAGGTTTTAACATTCTTGCTAGTCAGATATATTCTTGTGCGGTGAATAGGGGGTGTTGAGTCCAGTTCACTGAGCAGGGAGGAGGTCTTGTCTGTTACATATTTGGCTTATGGAACGGTATGTGAGCTAATATCAAACCCTTGTTTTATGCATCACCCCACCTCACCTTTCCCGTTAAGCAGCCATAGTGTGTCTTCTAAATGTGTGACTCTGTTTTGTTTTGTAATTCAATTCAAGTGTAGCGATTGTGACATGCCCTCTATAAGTGATATCTTAGGATAAGTGTCTTTTTCTGTGTGACCTATTTCACTTAGAATCCTCGTCCCTAAATCCACTCATCATGCTGCTACTAGCCTTATGACATTGATTTCATGGCTGAGTGATATTCCATTGTGCCTAAGTACCACAACTTCTTTATCCATTTTTCTCTTTCCTGGGATGTTTAAGGTGTACTGAAGTGGAGGTTCTTGTACACAGAGCAGCCCTAAACTTTGGGGTGCCTGTGTGTTGTTGATTTTTAGTTTTCCCAATTTATACGCCCATGAGTGGAAGTGCCCTATGCTCTGTAAGCTGTGTTTATTACATGTTTCAGGACACACCGTACACTTCTCCAGAGTGGCTGTTGGCAACTGACATCCCGCCCATCAGCGTAGCAAGGCTCCCATGTCTCCATGGCCTGTCCTGCATTTCTGGTTTTTACACTTTTTGCAGCATGGCCCTTTTGACCGATGGCAAGCGAGACTTCTTTGCAGTGCTGATTTGCACTTCCGGCTTGCTTGGTTGGCCAAAAAGGGCGTACGCGTTTTTTCCTGAATGTATTCAGGAAAAAACGCGTACGCCCTTTTTGGCCAAGGGCATCATTGTCAACGTTTTGCCACTTTTCATGTGCTTTAAAGGCGAGTCGAATCTACCTCCTGAAATCTGTTTCCTGCAATTCTGCCTTGCTTTCAAATCCTCTTCGTTGCCTTCCCTCAATATATTTGTGGACGAGAGTTATCATTTATAACTGTGCAGGTTTGTGAATTGCAGTGGCCCTGAGCTCCATTTGTCAACTCGCTTTTTTGGGAGCTGGCCGCAAAAGCGCAGGATTGCTTCAGGCCCTATTCTGGTTCCGGGGGGCAGGCTGAGCCTGTGCTTCATTCTTCTTCCTGATGGGGAAATAGAGTGACCTCTGCCTGTCCCAACACCTAGAGCTAGTCTCTCATTGGTTCCCCGTCTTCCCGTTCATCCTCAGGACAAATTGCAACCTGTACGAAACAAAGAGGAGGTTCAAGGTGCTGATTCTCCAAGTAGGGAGATTGTTAGTAAAGCGGCTGGAATGGCGAACCCGAGCACAAGGAGAGGAGAAATGAGGTGCGTTTTAGAAACCTTTCCCGATCACACGGTGTACCATCTTCTGGGTTTCCGAGGCATGTTTTCGATGTAGGAAGATGCCCTTGAACCTGGAGATTTGGGACCCATGGGGTGGGTACCGCGCGGTATTACTTTAAAGCGTCTGCGTTTGCTCACCCAACCTCACCAATCCTCTCAGCCCCTAGAGTGTCCAGCCTTATGTCTCATCCAGCTGTGGGTCTAGATATGGTCAATCCAGGTTGCATCAGAGCCCCCGAACGGATGTTGTAAGAATTTCTCTCTCTTTCACTGTCTTTGTTTTATGGGGTTCATTTTAAGTAATTTATTTTGATAATGGGGTTGAGCTGCTTTTCCCTCCTGTGTTTATGCCGCTTTACACGCTCTTGATTCAACTCCAGAGAGATATCAATACATAGGTTTCAAGATTCTTGCTAGTCAGATATATTCTTGTGCGGTGAATAGGGGGTGTTGAGTCCAGTTCACTGAGCAGGGAGGAGGTCTTGTCTGTTACATATTTGGCTTATGGAACGGTATCTGAGCTAATTTCAAACCCTTGTTTTATGCATCACCCCACCTCACCTTTCCCGTTCCGCAGCCATAGTGTGTCTTCTAAATGTGTGACTCTGTTCTGTTTTGTAATTCAGTTCAAGTGTAGCGATTTTGACATGCCCTCTATAAGTGATATCTTAGGATAAGTGTCTTTTTCTGTGTGACTTATTTCACTTAGAATCCTCGTCCCTAAATCCGCTCATCATGCTGCTACTAGCCTTATGACATTGATTTCATGGCTGAGTGATATTCCAGTGTGCCTAAGTACCACAACTTCTTTATCCATTTTTCTCTTTCCTGGGATGTTTAAGGTGTACTGAAGTGGAGTTTCTTGTACACAGAGCAGCCCTAAACTTTGGGGTGCCTGTGTCTTGTTGATTTTTAGTTTTCCCAATTTATACGCCCATGAGTGGAAGTGCCCTATGCTCTCTCAGCTGTGTTTATTACATGTTTCAGGACACACCGTACACTTCTCCAGAGTGGCTTTTGGCAACTGACATCCCGCCCATCAGCGTAGCAAGGCTCCCATGTCTCCATGGCCTGTCCTGCATTTCTGGTTTTTACACTTTTTGCAGCATGGCCCTTTTGACCGATGGCAAGCGAGACTTCTTTGTAGTGCTGATTTGCACTTCCGGCTTGCTTGGTTGGCCAAAAAGGGCGTATGCGTTTTTTCCTGAATATATTCAGGAAAAAACGCATACGCCCTTTTTGGCCAAGGGCATCATTGTCAACGTTTTGCCGCTTTTCATGTGCTTTAAAGGCGAGTCGAATCTACCTCCTGAAATCTGTTTCCTGCAATTCTGCCTTGCTTTCAAATCCTCTTTGTTGCCTTCCCTCAATATATTTGTGGACGAGAGTTATCATTTATAACTCTGCAGGTTTGTGAATTGCAGTGGCCCTGAGCTCCATTTGTCAACTCGCTTTTTTGGGAGCTGGCCGCAAAAGCGCAGGATTGCTTCAGGCCCTATTCTGGTTCCAGGGGGCAGGCTGAGCCTGTGCTTCATTCTTCTTCCTGATGGGGAAATAGAGTGACCTGTGCCTGTCCCAACACCTAGAGCTAGTCTCTCATTGGTTCCCCGTCTTCCCGTTCATCCTCAGGACAAATTGCAACCTGTACGAAACAAACAGGAGGTTCAAGGTGCTGATTCTCCAAGTAGGGAGATTGTTAGTAAAGCGGCTGGAATGGCGAACCCGAGCACAAGGAGAGGAGAAATGAGGTGCGTTTTAGAAACCTTTCCCGATCACACGGTGTACCATCTTCTGGGTTTCCCAGGCATGTTTTCGATGTAGGAAGGTGCACTTTAACCTGGAGATTTGGGACCCATGGGGTGGGTACCCCGCGGTATTACTTTAAAGCGTCTGCGTTTGCTCACCCAACCTCAACAATCCTCTCAGCCCCAAGAGTGTCCAGCCTTATCTCTCATCCAACTGTGGGTCTAGACATGGTCAATCCAGGTTGCATCAGAGCCCCCGAACGGATTTTGTAAGAATTTCTCTCTCTTTCACTCTCTTTGTTTTATGGGGTCCATTTTAAGTAATTTATTTTGATAATGGGGTTGAGCTGCTTTTCCCTGCTGTGTTTATGCCGCTTTACACCCTCTTGATTCAACTCCAGAGAGATATCAATACATAGGTTTTAAGATTCTTGCTAGTCAGATATATTCTTGTGCGGTGAATAGGAGGTGTTGAGTCCAGTTCACTGAACAGGGAGGAGGTCTTGTCTGTTACATATTTGGCTTATGGAACGGTATGTGAGCTAATTTCAAACCCTTGTTTTATGCATCACCCCACCTCACCTTTCTCCTTAAGCAGCCATAGTGTGTCTTCTAAATGTGTGACTCTGTTCTGTTTTGTAATTCAGTTCAAGTGTAGCGATTTTGACATGCCCTCTATAAGTGATATCTTAGGATAAGTGTCTTTTTCTGTGTGACTTATTTGACTTAGAATCCTCGTCCCTAAATCCACTCATCATGCTGCTACTAGCCTTATGACATTGATTTCATGGCTGAGTGATATTCCATTGTGCCTAAGTACCACAACTTCTTTATCCATTTTTCTCTTTCCTGGGATGTTTAAGGTGTACTGAAGTGGAGGTTCTTGTACACAGAGCAACCCTAAACTTTGGGGTGCCTGTGTCTTGTTGATTTTCAGTTTTCCCAATTTGTACGCCCATGAGGGGAAGTGCCCTATGCTCTCTCAGCTGTGTTTATTACATGTTTCAGTACACACCGTACACTACTCCAGAGTGGCTGTTGGCAACTGACATCCCGCCCATCAGCGTAGCAAGGCTCCCATGTCTCCATGGCCTGTCCTGCATTTCTGGTTTTTACACTTTTGGCAGCATGGCCCTTTTGACCGATGGCAAGCGAGACTTCTTTGTAGTGCTGATTGGCACTTCCGGCTTGCTTGGTTGGCCAAAAAGGGCGTATGCGTTTTTTCCTGATATATTCAGGAAAAAACGCATACGCCCTTTTTGGCCAAGGGCATCAGTGTCAACGTTTTGCCGCTTTTCATGTGCTTTAAAGGCGAGTCGAATCTACCTCCTGAAATCTGTTTCCTGCAATTCTGCCTTGCTTTCAAATCCTCTTCCTTGCCTTCCCTCAATATATTTGTGGACGAGAGTTATCATTTATAACTCTGCAGGTTTGTGAATTGCAGTGGCCCTGAGCTCCATTTTTCAACTCGCTTTTTTGGGAGCTGGCCGCAAAAGCGCAGGATTGCTTCAGGCCCTATTCTGGTTCCGGGGGGCAGGCTGAGCCTGTGCTTCATTCTTCTTCCTGATGGGGAAATAGAGTGACCTGTGCCTGTCCGAACACCTAGAGCTAGTCTCTCATTGGTTCCCCGTCTTCCCGTTCATCCTCAGGACAAATTGCAACCTGTACGAAACAAACAGGAGGTTCAAGGTGCTGATTCTCCAAGTAGGGAGATTGTTAGTAAAGCGGCTGAAATGGCGAACCCGAGCACAAGGAGAGGAGAAATGAGGTGCGCTTTAGAAACCTTTCCCGATCACACGGTGTACCATCTTCTGGGTTTCCCAGGCATGTTTTCGATGTAGGAAGATGCCCTTGAACCTGGAGATTTGGGACCCATGCGGTGGGTACCGCGCGGTATTACTTTAAAGCGTCTGCGTTTGCTCACCCAACCTCACCAAACCTCTCAGCCCCAAGAGTGTCCAGCCTTATGTCTCATCCAGCTGTGCGTCTAGATATGGTCAATCCAGGTTGCATCAGAGCCCCCGAACGGATTTTGTAAGAATTTCTCTCTCTTTCACTCTCTTTGTTTTATGGGGTTCATTTTAAGTAATTTATTTTGATAATGGGGTTGAGCTGCTTTTCCCTGCTGTGTTTATGCCGCTTTACACCCTCTTGATTCAACTCCAGAGAGATATCAATACATAGGTTTTAAGATTCTTGCTAGTCAGATATATTCTTGTGCGGTGAATAGGGGGTGTTGAGTCCAGTTCACTGAGCAGGGAGGAAGTCTTGTCTGTTACATATTTGGCTTATGGAACGGTATGTGAGCTAATATCAAACCCTTGTTTTATGCATCACCCCACCTCACCTTTCCCGTTAAGCAGCCATAGTGTGTCTTCTAAATGTGTGACTCTGTTCTGTTTTGTAATTCAATTCAAGTGTAGCGATTTTGACATGCCCTCTATAAGTGATATCTTAGGATAAGTGTCTTTTTCTGTGTGACCTATTTCACTTAGAATCCTCGTCCCTAAATCCACTCATCATGCTGCTACTAGCCTTATGACATTGATTTCATGGCTGAGTGATATTCCATTGTGCCTAAGTACCACAACTTCTTTATCCATTTTTCTCTTTCCTGGGATGTTTAAGGTGTACTGAAGTGGAGGTTCTTGTACACAGAGCAGCCCTAAAGTTTGGGGTGCCTGTGTGTTGTTGATTTTTAGTTTTCCCAATTTATACGCCCATGAGTGGAAGTGCCCTATGCTCTGTAAGCTGTGTTTATTACATGTTTCAGGACACACCGTACACTTCTCCAGAGTGGCTGTTGGCAACTGACATCCCGCCCATCAGCGTAGCAAGGCTCCCATGTCTCCATGGCCTTTCCTGCATTTCTGGTTTTTACACTTTTTGCAGCATGGCCCTTTTGACCGATGGCAAGCGAGACTTCTTTGCAGTGCTGATTTGCACTTCCGGCTTGCTTGGTTGGCCAAAAAGGGCGTACGCTTTTTTTCCTGAATACATTCAGGAAAAAACGCGTACGCCCTTTTTGGCCAAGGGCATCAGTGTCAACGTTTTGCCACTTTTCATGTGCTTTAAAGGCGAGTCGAATCTACCTCCTGAAATCTGTTTCCTGCAATTCTGCCTTGCTTTCAAATCCTCTTCGTTGCCTTCCCTCAATATATTTGTGGACGGGAGTTATCATTTATAACTGTGCAGGTTTGTGAATTGCAGTGGCCCTGAGCTCCATTTGTCAACTCGCTTTTTTGGGAGCTGCCCGCAAAAGCGCAGGATTGCTTCAGGCCCTATTCTGGTTCCGGGGGGCAGGCTGAGCCTGTGCTTCATTCTTCTTGCTGATGGGGAAATAGAGTGACCTGTGCCTGTCCCAACACCTAGAGCTAGTCTCTCATTGGTTCCCCGTCTTCCCGTTCATCCTCAGGACAAATTGCAACCTGTACGAAACAAACAGGATGTTCAAGGTGCTGATTCTCCAAGTAGGGAGATTGTCAGTAAAGCGGCTGGAATGGCGAACCCGAGCACAAGGAGAGGAGAAATGAGGTGCGTTTTAGAAACCTTTCCCGATCACACGGTGTACCATCTTCTGGGTTTCCCAGGCATGTTTTCGATGTAGGAAGATGCCCTTGAACCTGGAGATTTGGGATCCATGGGGTGGGTACCGCGCGGTATTACTTTAAAGCGTCTGCGTTTGCTCACCCAGCCTCACCAAACCTCTCAGCCCCAAGAGTGTCCAGCCTTATGTCTCATCCAGCTGTGCGTCTAGATATGGTCAATCCAGGTTGCATCAGAGCCCCCGAACGGATTTTGTAAGAATTTCTCTCTCTTTCACTGTCTTTGTTTTATGGGGTTCATTTTAAGTAATTTATTTTGATAATGGGGTTGAGCTGCTTTTCCCTGCTGTGTTTATGCCGCTTTACACCCTCTTGATTCAACTCCAGAGAGATATCAATACATAGGTTTTAACATTCTTGCTAGTCAGATATATTCTTGTGCGGTGAATAGGGGGTGTTGAGTCCAGTTCACTGAGCAGGGAGGAGGTCTTGTCTGTTACATATTTGGCTTATGGAACGGTATGTGAGCTAATATCAAACCCTTGTTTTATGCATCACCCCACCTCACCTTTCCCGTTAAGCAGCCATAGTGTGTCTTCTAAATGTGTGACTCTGTTCTGTTTTGTAATTCAATTCAAGTGTAGCGATTGTGACATGCCCTCTATAAGTGATATCTTAGGATAAGTGTCTTTTTCTGTGTGACCTATTTCACTTAGAATCCTCGTCCCTAAATCCACTCATCATGCTGCTACTAGCCTTATGACATTGATTTCATGGCTGAGTGATATTCCATTGTGCCTAAGTACCACAACTTCTTTATCCATTTTTCTCTTTCCTGGGATGTTTAAGGTGTACTGAAGTGGAGGTTCTTGTACACAGAGCAGCCCTAAAGTTTGGGGTGCCTGTGTGTTTTTGATTTTTAGTTTTCCCAATTTATACGCCCATGAGTGGAAGTGCCCTATGCTCTGTAAGCTGTGTTTATTACATGTTTCAGGACACACCGTACACTTCTCCAGAGTGGCTGTTGGCAACTGACATCCCGCCCATCAGCGTAGCAAGGCTCCCATGTCTCCATGGCCTGTCCTGCATTTCTGGTTTTTACACTTTTTGCAGCATGGCCCTTTTGACCGATGGCAAGCGAGACTTCTTTGCAGTGCTGATTTGCACTTCCGGCTTCCTTGGTTGGCCAAAAAGGGCGTACGCGTTTTTTCCTGAATGTATTCAGGAAAAAACGCGTACGCCCTTTTTGGCCAAGGGCATCATTGTCAACGTTTTGCCACTTTTCATGTGCTTTAAAGGCGAGTCGAATCTACCTCCTGAAATCTGTTTCCTGCAATTCTGCCTTGCTTTCAAATCCTCTTCGTTGCCTTCCCTCAATATATTTGTGGACGAGAGTTATCATTTATAACTGTGCAGGTTTGTGAATTGCAGTGGCCCTGAGCTCCATTTGTCAACTCGCTTTTTTGGGAGCTGGCCGCAAAAGCGCAGGATTGCTTCAGGCCCTATTCTGGTTCCGGGGGGCAGGCTGAGCCTGTGCTTCATTCTTCTTCCTGATGGGGAAATAGAGTGACCTCTGCCTGTCCCAACACCTAGAGCTAGTCTCTCATTGGTTCCCCGTCTTCCCGTTCATCCTCAGGACAAATTGCAAGCTGTACGAAACAAACAGGAGGTTCAAGTTGCTGATTCTCCAAGTAGGGAGATTGTTAGTAAAGCGGCTGGAATGGCGAACCCGAGCACAAGGGGAGGAGAAATGAGGTGCGTTTTAGAAACCTTTCCCGATCACACGGTGTACCATCTTCTGGGTTTCCCAGGCATGTTTTCGATGTAGGAAGATGCCCTTGAACCTGGAGATTTGGGACCCATGGGGTGGGTACCGCGCGGTATTACTTTAAAGCGTCTGCGTTTGCTCACCCAACCTCACCAAACCTCTCAGCCCCAAGAGTGTCCAGCCTTATGTCTCATCCAGCTGTGCGTCTAGATATGGTCAATCCAGGTTGCATCAGAGCCCCCGAACGGATTTTGTAAGAATTTCTCTCTCTTTCACTGTCTTTGTTTTATGGGGTTCATTTTAAGTAATTTATTTTGATAATGGGGTTGAGCTGCTTTTCCCTGCTGTGTTTATGCCTCTTTACACCCTCTTGATTCAACTCCAGAGAGATATCAATACATAGGTTTTAAGATTCTTGCTAGTCAGATATATTCTTGTGCGGTGAATAGGGGGTGTTGAGTCCAGTTCACTGAGCAGGGAGGAGGTCTTGTCTGTTACATATTTGGCTTATGGAACGGTATGTGAGCTAATATCAAACCCTTGTTTTATGCATCACCCCACCTCACCTTTCCCGTTAAGCAGCCATAGTGTGTCTTCTAAATGTGTGACTCTGTTCTGTTTTGTAATTCAATTCAAGTGTAGCGATTTTGACATGCCCTCTATAAGTGATATCTTAGGATAAGTGTCTTTTTCTGTGTAACCTATTTCACTTAGAATCCTCGTCCCTAAATCCACTCATCATGCTGCTACTAGCCTTATGACATTGATTTCATGGCTGAGTGATATTCCATTGTGCCTAAGTACCACAACTTCTTTATCCATTTTTCTCTTTCCTGGGATGTTTAAGGTGTACTGAAGTGGAGGTTCTTGTACACAGAGCAGCCCTAAACTTTGGGGTGCCTGTGTGTTGTTGATTTTTAGTTTTCCCAATTTATACGCCCATGAGTGGAAGTGCCCTATGCTCTGCAAGCTGTGTTTATTACATGTTTCAGGACACACCGTACACTTCTCCAGAGTGGCTGTTGGCAACTGACATCCCGCCCATCAGCGTAGCAAGGCTCCCATGTCTCCATGGCCTGTCCTGCATTTCTGGTTTTTACACTTTTGGCAGCATGGCCCTTTTGACCGATGGCAAGCGAGACTTCTTTGTAGTGCTGATTTGCACTTCCGGCTTGCTTGGTTGGCCAAAAAGGGCGTATGCGTTTTTTCCAGAATATATTCAGGAAAAAACGCATACGCCCTTTTTGGCCAAGGGCATCATTGTCAACGTTTTGCCGCTTTTCATGTGCTTTAAAGGCGAGTCGAATCTACCTCCTGAAATCTGTTTCCTGCAATTCTGCCTTGCTTTCAAATCCTCTTCGTTGCCTTCCCTCAATATATTTGTGGACGGGAGTTATCATTTATAACTGTGCAGGTTTGTGAATTGCAGTGGCCCTGAGCTCCATTTGTCAACTCGCTTTTTTGGGAGCTGCCCGCAAAAGCGCAGGATTGCTTCAGGCCCTATTCTGGTTCCGGGGGGCAGGCTGAGCCTGTGCTTCATTCTTCTTGCTGATGGGGAAATAGAGTGACCTGTGCCTGTCCCAACACCTAGAGCTAGTCTCTCATTGGTTCCCCGTCTTCCCGTTCATCCTCAGGACAAATTGCAACCTGTACGAAACAAACAGGAGGTTCAAGGTGCTGATTCTCCAAGTAGGGAGATTGTCAGTAAAGCGGCTGGAATGGCGAACCCGAGCACAAGGAGAGGAGAAATGAGGTGCGTTTTAGAAACCTTTCCCGATCACACGGTGTACCATCTTCTGGGTTTCCCAGGCATGTTTTCGATGTAGGAAGATGCCCTTGAACCTGGAGATTTGGGATCCATGGGGTGGGTACCGCGCGGTATTACTTTAAAGCGTCTGCGTTTGCTCACCCAGCCTCACCAAACCTCTCAGCCCCAAGAGTGTCCAGCCTTATGTCTCATCCAGCTGTGCGTCTAGATATGGTCAATCCAGGTTGCATCAGAGCCCCCGAACGGATTTTGTAAGAATTTCTCTCTCTTTCACTGTCTTTGTTTTATGGGGTTCATTTTAAGTAATTTATTTTGATAATGGGGTTGAGCTGCTTTTCCCTGCTGTGTTTATGCCGCTTTACACCCTCTTGATTCAACTCCAGAGAGATATCAATACATAGGTTTTAACATTCTTGCTAGTCAGATATATTCTTGTGCGGTGAATAGGGGGTGTTGAGTCCAGTTCACTGAGCAGGGAGGAGGTCTTGTCTGTTACATATTTGGCTTATGGAACGGTATGTGAGCTAATATCAAACCCTTGTTTTATGCATCACCCCACCTCACCTTTCCCGTTAAGCAGCCATAGTGTGTCTTCTAAATGTGTGACTCTGTTTTGTTTTTTAATTCAATTCAAGTGTAGCGATTGTGACATGCCCTCTATAAGTGATATCTTAGGATAAGTGTCTTTTTCTGTGTGACCTATTTCACTTAGAATCCTCGTCCCTAAATCCACTCATCATGCTGCTACTAGCCTTATGACATTGATTTCATGGCTGAGTGATATTCCATTGTGCCTAAGTACCACAACTTCTTTATCCATTTTTCTCTTTCCTGGGATGTTTAAGGTGTACTGAAGTGGAGGTTCTTGTACACAGAGCAGCCCTAAAGTTTGGGGTGCCTGTGTGTTGTTGATTTTTAGTTTTCCCAATTTATACGCCCATGAGTGGAAGTGCCCTATGCTCTGTAAGCTGTGTTTATTACATGTTTCAGGACACACCGTACACTTCTCCAGAGTGGCTGTTGGCAACTGACATCCCGCCCATCAGCGTAGCAAGGCTCCCATGTCTCCATGGCCTGTCCTGCATTTCTGGTTTTTACACTTTTTGCAGCATGGCCCTTTTGACCGATGGCAAGCGAGACTTCTTTGCAGTGCTGATTTGCACTTCCGGCTTGCTTGGTTGGCCAAAAAGGGCGTACGCGTTTTTTCCTGAATGTATTCAGGAAAAAACGCGTACGCCCTTTTTGGCCAAGGGCATCATTGTCAACGTTTTGCCACTTTTCATGTGCTTTAAAGGCGAGTCGAATCTACCTCCTGAAATCTGTTTCCTGCAATTCTGCCTTGCTTTCAAATCCTCTTCGTTGCCTTCCCTCAATATATTTGTGGACGAGAGTTATCATTTATAACTGTGCAGGTTTGTGAATTGCAGTGGCCCTGAGCTCCATTTGTCAACTCGCTTTTTTGGGAGCTGGCCGCAAAAGCGCAGGATTGCTTCAGGCCCTATTCTGGTTCCGGGGGGCAGGCTGAGCCTGTGCTTCATTCTTCTTCCTGATGGGGAAATAGAGTGACCTCTGCCTGTCCCAACACCTAGAGCTAGTCTCTCATTGGTTCCCCGTCTTCCCGTTCATCCTCAGGACAAATTGCAACCTGTACGAAACAAACAGGAGGTTCAAGTTGCTGATTCTCCAAGTAGGGAGATTGTTAGTAAAGCGGCTGGAATGGCGAACCCGAGCACAAGGGGAGGAGAAATGAGGTGCGTTTTAGAAACCTTTCCCGATCACACGGTGTACCATCTTCTGGGTTTCCCAGGCATGTTTTCGATGTAGGAAGATGCCCTTGAACCTGGAGATTTGGGACCCATGGGGTGGGTACTGCGCGGTATTACTTTAAAGCGTCTGCGTTTGCTCACCCAACCTCACCAAACCTCTCAGCCCCAAGAGTGTCCAGCCTTATGTCTCATCCAGCTGTGCGTCTAGATATGGTCAATCCAGGTTGCATCAGAGCCCCCGAACGGATTTTGTAAGAATTTCTCTCTCTTTCACTCTCTTTGTTTTATGGGGTTCATTTTAAGTAATTTATTTTGATAATGGGGTTGAGCTGCTTTTCCCTGCTGTGTTTATGCCTCTTTACACCCTCTTGATTCAACTCCAGAGAGATATCAATACATAGGTTTTAAGATTCTTGCTAGTCAGATATATTCTTGTGCGGTGAATAGGGGGTGTTGAGTCCAGTTCACTGAGCAGGGAGGAGGTCTTGTCTGTTACATATTTGGCTTATGGAACGGTATGTGAGCTAATATCAAACCCTTGTTTTATGCATCACCCCACCTCACCTTTCCCGTTAAGCAGCCATAGTGTGTCTTCTTAATGTGTGACTCTGTTCTGTTTTGTAATTCAATTCAAGTGTAGCGATTTTGACATGCCCTCTATAAGTGATATCTTAGGATAAGTGTCTTTTTCTGTGTGACCTATTTCACTTAGAATCCTCGTCCCTAAATCCACTCATCATGCTGCTACTAGCCTTATGACATTGATTTCATGGCTGAGTGATATTCCATTGTGCCTAAGTACCACAACTTCTTTATCCATTTTTCTCTTTCCTGGGATGTTTAAGGTGTACTGAAGTGGAGGTTCTTGTACACAGAGCAGCCCTAAACTTTGGGGTGCCTGTGTGTTGTTGATTTTTAGTTTTCCCAATTTATACGCCCATGAGTGGAAGTGCCCTATGCTCTGCAAGCTGTGTTTATTACATGTTTCAGGACACACCGTACACTTCTCCAGAGTGGCTGTTGGCAACTGACATCCCGCCCATCAGCGTAGCAAGGCTCCCATGTCTCCATGGCCTGTCCTGCATTTCTGGTTTTTACACTTTTGGCAGCATGGCCCTTTTGACCGATGGCAAGCGAGACCTCTTTGCAGTGCTGATTTGCACTTCTGGCTTGCTTGGTTGGCCAAAGAGGGCGTACGCGTTTTTTCCTGAATGTATTCAGGAAAAAACGCGTACGCCCTCTTTCGCCAAGGGCATCATTGTCAACGTTTTGCCACTTTTCATGTGCTTTAAAGGCGAGTCGAATCTACCTCCTGAAATCTGTTTCCTGCAATTCTTCCTTGCTTTCAAATCCTCTTCCTTGCCTTCCCTCAATATATTTGTGGCCGAGCGTTATCATTTATAACTGTGCAGGTTTGTGAATTGCAGTGGCCCTGAGCTCCATTTGTCAACTCGCTTTTTTGGGAGCTGCCCGCAAAAGCGCAGGATTGCTTCAGGCCCTATTCTGGTTCCGGGGGGCAGGCTGAGCCTGTGCTTCATTCTTCTTCCTCATGGGGAAATAGAGTGACCTGTGCCTGTCCCAACACCTAGAGCTAGTCTCTCATTGGTTCCCCGTCTTCCTGTTCATCCTCAGGACAAATTGCAACCTGTACGAAACAAACAGGAGGTTCAAGGTGCTGATTCTCCAAGTAGGGAGATTGTCAGTAAAGCGGCTGGAATGGCGAACCCGAGCACAAGGAGAGGAGAAATGAGGTGCGTTTTAGAAACCTTTCCCGATCACACGGTGTACCATCTTCTGGGTTTCCCAGGCATGTTTTCGATGAAGGAATGTGCCCTTGAACCTGGAGATTTGGGACCCATGGGGTGGGTACCGCGCGGTATTACTTTAAAGCGTCTGCGTTTGCTCACCCAACCTCACCAAACCTCTCAGCCCCAAGAGTGTCCAGCCTTATGTCTCATCCAGCTGTGCGTCTAGATATGGTCAATCCAGGTTGCATCAGAGCCCCCGAACGGATTTTGTAAGAATTTCTCTCTCTTTCACTGTCTTTGTTTTATGGGGTTCATTTTAAGTAATTTATTTTGATAATGGGGTTGAGCTGCTTTTCCCTGCTGTGTTTATGCCGCTTTACACCCTCTTGATTCAACTCCAGAGAGATATCAATACATAGGTTTTAAGATTCTTGCTAGTCAGATATATTCTTGTGCGGTGAATAGGGGGTGTTGAGTCCAGTTCACTGAGCAGGGAGGAGGTCTTGTCTGTTACATATTTGGCTTATGGAACGGTATGTGAGCTAATATCAAACCCTTGTTTTATGCATCACCCCACCTCACCTTTCCCGTTAAGCAGCCATAGTGTGTCTTCTAAATGTGTGACTCTGTTCTGTTTTGTAATTCAATTCAAGTGTAGCGATTTTGACATGCCCTCTATAAGTGATATCTTAGGATAAGTGTCTTTTTCTGTGTGACCTATTTCACTTAGAATCCTCGTCCCTAAATCCACTCATCATGCTGCTACTAGCCTTATGACATTGATTTCATGGCTGAGTGATATTCCATTGTGCCTAAGTACCACAACTTCTTTATCCATTTTTCTCTTTCCTGGGATGTTTAAGGTGTACTGAAGTGGAGGTTCTTGTACACAGAGCAGCCCTAAAGTTTGGGGTGCCTGTGTGTTGTTGATTTTTAGTTTTCCCAATTTATACGCCCATGAGTGGAAGTTCCCTATGCTCTGCAAGCTGTGTTTATTACATGTTTCAGGACACACTGTACACTTCTCCAGAGTGGCTGTTGGCAACTGACATCCCGCCCATCAGCGTAGCAAGGCTCCCATGTCTCCATGGCCTGTCCTGCATTTCTGGTTTTTACACTTTTTGCAGCATGGCCCTTTTGACCGATGGCAAGCGAGACTTCTTTGCAGTGCTGATTTGCACTTCCGGCTTGCTTGGTTGGCCAAAAAGGGCGTACGCGTTTTTTCCTGAATGTATTCAGGAAAAAACGCGTACGCCCTTTTTGGCCAAGGGCATCATTGTCAACGTTTTGCCACTTTTCATGTGCTTTAAAGGCGAGTCGAATCTACCTCCTGAAATCTGTTTCCTGCAATTCTGCCTTGCTTTCAAATCCTCTTCGTTGCCTTCCCTCAATATATTTGTGGACGAGAGTTATCATTTATAACTGTGCAGGTTTGTGAATTGCAGTGGCCCTGAGCTCCATTTGTCAACTCGCTTTTTTGGGAGCTGGCCGCAAAAGCGCAGGATTGCTTCAGGCCCTATTCTGGTTCCGGGGGGCAGGCTGAGCCTGTGCTTCATTCTTCTTCCTGATGGGGAAATAGAGTGACCTCTGCCTGTCCCAACACCTAGAGCTAGTCTCTCATTGGTTCCCCGTCTTCCCGTTCATCCTCAGGACAAATTGCAACCTGTACGAAACAAACAGGAGGTTCAAGTTGCTGATTCTCCAAGTAGGGAGATTGTTAGTAAAGCGGCTGGAATGGCGAACCCGAGCACAAGGGGAGGAGAAATGAGGTGCGTTTTAGAAACCTTTCCCGATCACACGGTGTACCATCTTCTGGGTTTCCCAGGCATGTTTTCGATGTAGGAAGATGCCCTTGAACCTGGAGATTTGGGACCCATGGGGTGGGTACCGCGCGGTATTACTTTAAAGCGTCTGCGTTTGCTCACCCAACCTCACCAAACCTCTCAGCCCCAAGAGTGTCCAGCCTTATGTCTCATCCAGCTGTGCGTCTAGATATGGTCAATCCAGGTTGCATCAGAGCCCCCGAACGGATTTTGTAAGAATTTCTCTCTCTTTCACTGTCTTTGTTTTATGGGGTTCATTTTAAGTAATTTATTTTGATAATGGGGTTGAGCTGCTTTTCCCTGCTGTGTTTATGCCTCTTTACACCCTCTTGATTCAACTCCAGAGAGATATCAATACATAGGTTTTAACATTCTTGCTAGTCAGATATATTCTTGTGCGGTGAATAGGGGGTGTTGAGTCCAGTTCACTGAGCAGGGAGGAGGTCTTGTCTGTTACATATTTGGCTTATGGAACGGTATGTGAGCTAATATCAAACCCTTGTTTTATGCATCACCCCACCTCACCTTTCCCGTTAAGCAGCCATAGTGTGTCTTCTAAATGTGTGACTCTGTTTTGTTTTGTAATTCAATTCAAGTGTAGCGATTGTGACATGCCCTCTATAAGTGATATCTTAGGATAAGTGTCTTTTTCTGTGTGACCTATTTCACTTAGAATCCTCGTCCCTAAATCCACTCATCATGCTGCTACTAGCCTTATGACATTGATTTCATGGCTGAGTGATATTCCATTGTGCCTAAGTACCACAACTTCTTTATCCATTTTTCTCTTTCCTGGGATGTTTAAGGTGTACTGAAGTGGAGGTTCTTGTACACAGAGCAGCCCTAAAGTTTGGGGTGCCTGTGTGTTGTTGATTTTTATTTTTCCCAATTTATACGCCCATGAGTGGAAGTGCCCTATGCTCTGTAAGCTGTGTTTATTACATGTTTCAGGACACACCGTACACTTCTCCAGAGTGGCTGTTGGCAACTGACATCCCGCCCATCAGCGTAGCAAGGCTCCCATGTCTCCATGGCCTGTCCTGCATTTCTGGTTTTTACACTTTTTGCAGCATGGCCCTTTTGACCGATGGCAAGCGAGACTTCTTTGCAGTGCTGATTTGCACTTCCGGCTTGCTTGGTTGGCCAAAAAGGGCGTACGCGTTTTTTCCTGAATGTATTCAGGAAAAAACGCGTACGCCCTTTTTGGCCAAGGGCATCATTGTCAACGTTTTGCCACTTTTCATGTGCTTTAAAGGCGAGTCGAATCTACCTCCTGAAATCTGTTTCCTGCAATTCTGCCTTGCTTTCAAATCCTCTTCGTTGCCTTCCCTCAATATATTTGTGGACGAGAGTTATCATTTATAACTGTGCAGGTTTGTGAATTGCAGTGGCCCTGAGCTCCATTTGTCAACTCGCTTTTTTGGGAGCTGGCCGCAAAAGCGCAGGATTGCTTCAGGCCCTATTCTGGTTCCGGGGGGCAGGCTGAGCCTGTGCTTCATTCTTCTTCCTGATGGGGAAATAGAGTGACCTCTGCCTGTCCCAACACCTAGAGCTAGTCTCTCATTGGTTCCCCGTCTTCCCGTTCATCCTCAGGACAAATTGCAACCTGTACGAAACAAACAGGAGGTTCAAGTTGCTGATTCTCCAAGTAGGGAGATTGTTAGTAAAGCGGCTGGAATGGCGAACCCGAGCACAAGGGGAGGAGAAATGAGGTGCGTTTTAGAAACCTTTCCCGATCACACGGTGTACCATCTTCTGGGTTTCCCAGGCATGTTTTCGATGTAGGAAGATGCCCTTGAACCTGGAGATTTGGGACCCATGGGGTGGGTACTGCGCGGTATTACTTTAAAGCGTCTGCGTTTGCTCACCCAACCTCACCAAACCTCTCAGCCCCAAGAGTGTCCAGCCTTATGTCTCATCCAGCTGTGCGTCTAGATATGGTCAATCCAGGTTGCATCAGAGCCCCCGAACGGATTTTGTAAGAATTTCTCTCTCTTTCACTGTCTTTGTTTTATGGGGTTCATTTTAAGTAATTTATTTTGATAATGGGGTTGAGCTGCTTTTCCCTGCTGTGTTTATGCCTCTTTACACCCTCTTGATTCAACTCCAGAGAGATATCAATACATAGGTTTTAAGATTCTTGCTAGTCAGATATATTCTTGTGCGGTGAATAGGGGGTGTTGAGTCCAGTTCACTGAGCAGGGAGGAGGTCTTGTCTGTTACATATTTGGCTTATGGAACGGTATGTGAGCTAATATCAAACCCTTGTTTTATGCATCACCCCACCTCACCTTTCCCGTTAAGCAGCCATAGTGTGTCTTCTTAATGTGTGACTCTGTTCTGTTTTGTAATTCAATTCAAGTGTAGCGATTTTGACATGCCCTCTATAAGTGATATCTTAGGATAAGTGTCTTTTTCTGTGTGACCTATTTCACTTAGAATCCTCGTCCCTAAATCCACTCATCATGCTGCTACTAGCCTTATGACATTGATTTCATGGCTGAGTGATATTCCATTGTGCCTAAGTACCACAACTTCTTTATCCATTTTTCTCTTTCCTGGGATGTTTAAGGTGTACTGAAGTGGAGGTTCTTGTACACAGAGCAGCCCTAAACTTTGGGGTGCCTGTGTGTTGTTGATTTTTAGTTTTCCCAATTTATACGCCCATGAGTGGAAGTGCCCTATGCTCTGCAAGCTGTGTTTATTACATGTTTCAGGACACACCGTACACTTCTCCAGAGTGGCTGTTGGCAACTGACATCCCGCCCATCAGCGTAGCAAGGCTCCCATGTCTCCATGGCCTGTCCTGCATTTCTGGTTTTTACACTTTTGGCAGCATGGCCCTTTTGACCGATGGCAAGCGAGACCTCTTTGCAGTGCTGATTTGCACTTCTGGCTTGCTTGGTTGGCCAAAGAGGGCGTACGCGTTTTTTCCTGAATGTATTCAGGAAAAAACGCGTACGCCCTCTTTCGCCAAGGGCATCATTGTCAACGTTTTGCCACTTTTCATGTGCTTTAAAGGCGAGTCGAATCTACCTCCTGAAATCTGTTTCCTGCAATTCTTCCTTGCTTTCAAATCCTCTTCCTTGCCTTCCCTCAATATATTTGTGGCCGAGCGTTATCATTTATAACTGTGCAGGTTTGTGAATTGCAGTGGCCCTGAGCTCCATTTGTCAACTCGCTTTTTTGGGAGCTGGCCGCAAAAGCGCAGGATTGCTTCAGGCCCTATTCTGGTTCCGGGGGGCAGGCTGAGCCTGTGCTTCATTCTTCTTCCTGATGGGGAAATAGAGTGACCTGTGCCTGTCCCAACACCTAGAGCTAGTCTCTCATTGGTTCCCCGTCTTCCCGTTCATCCTCAGGACAAATTGCAACCTGTACGAAACAAACAGGAGGTTCAAGGTGCTGATTCTCCAAGTAGGGAGATTGTCAGTAAAGCGGCTGGAATGGCGAACCCGAGCACAAGGAGAGGAGAAATGAGGTGCGTTTTAGAAACCTTTCCCGATCACACGGTGTACCATCTTCTGGGTTTCCCAGGCATGTTTTCGATGAAGGAATGTGCCCTTGAACCTGGAGATTTGGGACCCATGGGGTGGGTACCGCGCGGTATTACTTTAAAGCGTCTGCGTTTGCTCACCCAACCTCACCAAACCTCTCAGCCCCAAGAGTGTCCAGCCTTATGTCTCATCCAGCTGTGCGTCTAGATATGGTCAATCCAGGTTGCATCAGAGCCCCCGAACGGATTTTGTAAGAATTTCTCTCTCTTTCACTCTCTTTGTTTTATGGGGTTCATTTTAAGTAATTTATTTTGATAATGGGGTTGAGCTGCTTTTCCCTGCTGTGTTTATGCCGCTTTACACCCTCTTGATTCAACTCCAGAGAGATATCAATACATAGGTTTTAAGATTCTTGCTAGTCAGATATATTCTTGTGCGGTGAATAGGGGGTGTTGAGTCCAGTTCACTGAGCAGGGAGGAGGTCTTGTCTGTTACATATTTGGCTTATGGAACGGTATGTGAGCTAATATCAAACCCTTGTTTTATGCATCACCCCACCTCACCTTTCCCGTTAAGCAGCCATAGTGTGTCTTCTAAATGTGTGACTCTGTTCTGTTTTGTAATTCAATTCAAGTGTAGCGATTGTGACATGCCCTCTATAAGTGATATCTTAGGATAAGTGTCTTTTTCTGTGTGACCTATTTCACTTAGAATCCTCGTCCCTAAATCCACTCATCATGCTGCTACTAGCCTTATGACATTGATTTCATGGCTGAGTGATATTCCATTGTGCCTAAGTACCACAACTTCTTTATCCATTTTTCTCTTTCCTGGGATGTTTAAGGTGTACTGAAGTGGAGGTTCTTGTACACAGAGCAGCCCTAAACTTTGGGGTGCCTGTGTGTTGTTGATTTTTAGTTTTCCCAATTTATACGCCCATGAGTGGAAGTTCCCTATGCTCTGCAAGCTGTGTTTATTACATGTTTCAGGACACACTGTACACTTCTCCAGAGTGGCTGTTGGCAACTGACATCCCGCCCATCAGCGTAGCAAGGCTCCCATGTCTCCATGGCCTGTCCTGCATTTCTGGTTTTTACACTTTTTGCAGCATGGCCCTTTTGACCGATGGCAAGCGAGAGTTCTTTGCAGTGCTGATTTGCACTTCCGGCTTGCTTGGTTGGCCAAAGAGGGCGTACGCGTTTTTTCCTGAATGTATTCAGGAAAAAACGCGTACGCCCTTTTTGGCCAAGGGCATCATTGTCAACGTTTTGCCACTTTTCATGTGCTTTAAAGGCGAGTCGAATCTACCTCCTGAAATCTGTTTCCTGCAATTCTGCCTTGCTTTCAAATCCTCTTCGTTGCCTTCCCTCAATATATTTGTGGACGAGAGTTATCATTTATAACTGTGCAGGTTTGTGAATTGCAGTGGCCCTGAGCTCCATTTGTCAACTCGCTTTTTTGGGAGCTGGCCGCAAAAGCGCAGGATTGCTTCAGGCCCTATTCTGGTTCCGGGGGGCAGGCTGAGCCTGTGCTTCATTCTTCTTCCTGATGGGGAAATAGAGTGACCTCTGCCTGTCCCAACACCTAGAGCTAGTCTCTCATTGGTTCCCCGTCTTCCCGTTCATCCTCAGGACAAATTGCAACCTGTACGAAACAAACAGGAGGTTCAAGTTGCTGATTCTCCAAGTAGGGAGATTGTTAGTAAAGCGGCTGGAATGGCGAACCCGAGCACAAGGGGAGGAGAAATGAGGTGCGTTTTAGAAACCTTTCCCGATCACACGGTGTACCATCTTCTGGGTTTCCCAGGCATGTTTTCGATGTAGGAAGATGCCCTTGAACCTGGAGATTTGGGACCCATGGGGTGGGTACCGCGCGGTATTACTTTAAAGCGTCTGCGTTTGCTCACCCAACCTCACCAAACCTCTCAGCCCCAAGAGTGTCCAGCCTTATGTCTCATCCAGCTGTGCGTCTAGATATGGTCAATCCAGGTTGCATCAGAGCCCCCGAACGGATTTTGTAAGAATTTCTCTCTCTTTCACTGTCTTTGTTTTATGGGGTTCATTTTAAGTAATTTATTTTGATAATGGGGTTGAGCTGCTTTTCCCTGCTGTGTTTATGCCTCTTTACACCCTCTTGATTCAACTCCAGAGAGATATCAATACATAGGTTTTAAGATTCTTGCTAGTCAGATATATTCTTGTGCGGTGAATAGGGGGTGTTGAGTCCAGTTCACTGAGCAGGGAGGAGGTCTTGTCTGTTACATATTTGGCTTATGGAACGGTATGTGAGCTAATATCAAACCCTTGTTTTATGCATCACCCCACCTCACCTTTCCCGTTAAGCAGCCATAGTGTGTCTTCTAAATGTGTGACTCTGTTCTGTTTTGTAATTCAATTCAAGTGTAGCGATTTTGACATGCCCTCTATAAGTGATATCTTAGGATAAGTGTCTTTTTCTGTGTAACCTATTTCACTTAGAATCCTCGTCCCTAAATCCACTCATCATGCTGCTACTAGCCTTATGACATTGATTTCATGGCTGAGTGATATTCCATTGTGCCTAAGTACCACAACTTCTTTATCCATTTTTCTCTTTCCTGGGATGTTTAAGGTGTACTGAAGTGGAGGTTCTTGTACACAGAGCAGCCCTAAACTTTGGGGTGCCTGTGTGTTGTTGATTTTTAGTTTTCCCAATTTATACGCCCATGAGTGGAAGTGCCCTATGCTCTGCAAGCTGTGTTTATTACATGTTTCAGGACACACCGTACACTTCTCCAGAGTGGCTGTTGGCAACTGACATCCCGCCCATCAGCGTAGCAAGGCTCCCATGTCTCCATGGCCTGTCCTGCATTTCTGGTTTTTACACTTTTGGCAGCATGGCCCTTTTGACCGATGGCAAGCGAGACTTCTTTGTAGTGCTGATTTGCACTTCCGGCTTGCTTGGTTGGCCAAAAAGGGCGTATGCGTTTTTTCCAGAATATATTCAGGAAAAAACGCGTACGCCCTTTTTGGCCAAGGGCATCAGTGTCAACGTTTTGCCACTTTTCATGTGCTTTAAAGGCGAGTCGAATCTACCTCCTGAAATCTGTTTCCTGCAATTCTTCCTTGCTTTCAAATCCTCTTCCTTGCCTTCCCTCAATATATTTGTGGCCGAGCGTTATCATTTATAACTGTGCAGGTTTGTGAATTGCAGTGGCCCTGAGCTCCATTTGTCAACTCGCTTTTTTGGGAGCTGGCCGCAAAAGCGCAGGATTGCTTCAGGCCCTATTCTGGTTCCGGGGGGCAGGCTGAGCCTGTGCTTCATTCTTCTTCCTGATGGGGAAATAGAGTGACCTGTGCCTGTCCCAACACCTAGAGCTAGTCTCTCATTGGTTCCCCGTCTTCCTGTTCATCCTCAGGACAAATTGCAACCTGTACGAAACAAACAGGAGGTTCAAGGTGCTGATTCTCCAAGTAGGGAGATTGTCAGTAAAGCGGCTGGAATGGCGAACCCGAGCACAAGGAGAGGAGAAATGAGGTGCGTTTTAGAAACCTTTCCCGATCACACGGTGTACCATCTTCTGGGTTTCCCAGGCATGTTTTCGATGAAGGAAGGTGCCCTTGAACCTGGAGATTTGGGACCCATGGGGTGGGTACCGCGCGGTATTACTTTAAAGCGTCTGCGTTTGCTCACCCAACCTCACCAAACCTCTCAGCCCCAAGAGTGTCCAGCCTTATGTCTCATCCAGCTGTGCGTCTAGATATGGTCAATCCAGGTTGCATCAGAGCCCCCGAACGGATTTTGTAAGAATTTCTCTCTCTTTCACTCTCTTTGTTTTATGGGGTTCATTTTAAGTAATTTATTTTGATAATGGGGTTGAGCTGCTTTTCCCTGCTGTGTTTATGCCGCTTTACACCCTCTTGATTCAACTCCAGAGAGATATCAATACATAGGTTTTAAGATTCTTGCTAGTCAGATATATTCTTGTGCGGTGAATAGGGGGTGTTGAGTCCAGTTCACTGAGCAGGGAGGAGGTCTTGTCTGTTACATATTTGGCTTATGGAACGGTATGTGAGCTAATATCAAACCCTTGTTTTATGCATCACCCCACCTCACCTTTCCCGTTAAGCAGCCATAGTGTGTCTTCTAAATGTGTGACTCTGTTCTGTTTTGTAATTCAATTCAAGTGTAGCGATTTTGACATGCCCTCTATAAGTGATATCTTAGGATAAGTGTCTTTTTCTGTGTGACCTATTTCACTTAGAATCCTCGTCCCTAAATCCACTCATCATGCTGCTACTAGCCTTATGACATTGATTTCATGGCTGAGTGATATTCCATTGTGCCTAAGTACCACAACTTCTTTATCCATTTTTCTCTTTCCTGGGATGTTTAAGGTGTACTGAAGTGGAGGTTCTTGTACACAGAGCAGCCCTAAACTTTGGGGTGCCTGTGTGTTGTTGATTTTTAGTTTTCCCAATTTATACGCCCATGAGTGGAAGTTCCCTATGCTCTGCAAGCTGTGTTTATTACATGTTTCAGGACACACCGTACACTTCTCCAGAGTGGCTGTTGGCAACTGACATCCCGCCCATCAGCGTAGCAAGGCTCCCATGTCTCCATGGCCTGTCCTGCATTTCTGGTTTTTACACTTTTTGCAGCATGGCCCTTTTGACCGATGGCAAGCGAGACCTCTTTGCAGTGCTGATTTGCACTTCTGGCTTGCTTGGTTGGCCAAAGAGGGCGTACGCGTTTTTTCCTGAATGTATTCAGGAAAAAACGCGTACGCCCTCTTTGGCCAAGGGCATCATTGTCAACGTTTTGCCACTTTTCATGTGCTTTAAAGGCGAGTCGAATCTACCTCCTGAAATCTGTTTCCTGCAATTCTGCCTTGCTTTCAAATCCTATTCGTTGCCTTCCCTCAATATATTTGTGGACGAGAGTTATCATTTATAACTGTGCAGGTTTGTGAATTGCAGTGGCCCTGAGCTCCTTTTGTCAACTCGCTTTTTTGGGAGCTGGCCGCAAAAGCGCAGGATTGCTTCAGGCCCTATTCTGGTTCCGGGGGGCAGGCTGAGCCTGTGCTTCATTCTTCTTCCTGATGGGGAAATAGAGTGACCTCTGCCTGTCCCAACACCTAGAGCTAGTCTCTCATTGGTTCCCCGTCTTCCCGTTCATCCTCAGGACAAATTGCAGCCTGTACGAAACAAACAGGAGGTTCAAGGTGCTGATTCTCCAAGTAGGGAGATTGTTAGTAAAGCGGCTGGAATGGCGAACCCGAGCACAAGGAGAGGAGAAATGAGGTGCGTTTTAGAAACCTTTCCCGATCACACGGTGTACCATCTTCTGGGTTTCCCAGGCATGTTTTCGATGTAGGAAGATGCCCTTGAACCTGGAGATTTGGGACCCATGCGGTGGGTACCGCGCGGTATTACTTTAAAGCGTCTGCGTTTGCTCACCCAACCTCACCAATCCTCTCAGCCCCAAGAGTGTCCAGCCTTATGTCTCATCCAGCTGTGCGTCTAGATATGGTCAATCCAGGTTGCATCAGAGCCCCAGAACGGATTTTGTAAGAATTTCTCTCTCTTTCACTCTCTTTGTTTTATGGGGTTCATTTTAAGTAATTTATTTTGATAATGGGGTTGAGCTGCTTTTCCCTGCTGTGTTTATGCCGCTTTACACCCTCTTGATTCAACTCCAGAGAGATATCAATACATAGGTTTTAAGATTCTTGCTAGTCAGATATATTCTTGTGCGGTGAATAGGGGGTGTTGAGTCCAGTTCACTGAGCAGGGAGGAGGTCTTGTCTGTTACATATTTGGCTTATGGAACGTTATGTGAGCTAATTTCAAACCCTTGTTTTATGCATCACCCCACCTCACCTTTCCCGTTAAGCAGCCATAGTGTGTCTTCTAAATGTGTGACTCTGTTCTGTTTTGTAATTCAGTTCAAGTGTAGCGATTTTGACATGCCCTCTATAAGTGATATCTTAGGATAAGTGTCTTTTTCTGTGTGACCTATTTCACTTAGATTCCTCGTCCCTAAATCCACTCATCATGCTGCTACTAGCCTTATGACATTGATTTCATGGCTGAGTGATAGTCCATTGTGCCTAAGTACCACAACTTCTTTATCCATTTTTCTCTTTCCTGGGATGTTTAAGGTGTACTGAAGTGGAGGTTCTTGTACACAGAGCAGCCCTAAACTTTGGGGTGCCTGTGTGTTGTTGATTTTTAGTTTTCCCAATTTATACGCCCATGAGTGGAAGTGCCCTATGCTCTCTCAGCTGTGTTTATTACATGTTTCAGGACACACCGTACACTTCTCCAGAGTGGCTGTTGGCAACTGACATCCCGCCCATCAGCGTAGCAAGGCTCCCATGTCTCCATGGCCTGTCCTGCATTTCTGGTTTTTACACTTTTTGCAGCATGGCCCTTTTGACCGATGGCAAGCGAGACTTCTTTGCAGTGCTGATTTGCACTTCTGGCTTGCTTGGTTGGCGAAAAAGGGCGTACGCGTTTTTTCCTGAATGTATTCAGGAAAAAACGCGTACGCCCTTTTTGTCCAAGGGCATCATTGTCAACGTTTTGCCACTTTTCATGTGCTTTAAAGGCGAGTCGAATCTACCTCCTGAAATCTGTTTCCTGCAATTCTGCCTTGCTTTCAAATCCTCTTCGTTGCCTTCCCTCAATATATTTGTGGACGAGAGTTATCATTTATAACTGTGCAGGTTTGTGAATTGCAGTGGCCCTGAGCTCCATTTGTCCACTCGCTTTTTTGGGAGCTGGCCGCAAAAGCGCAGGATTGCTTCAGGCCCTATTCTGGTTCTGGGGGGCAGGCTGAGCCTGTGCTTCATTCTTCTTCCTGATGGGGAAATAGAGTGACCTGTGCCTGTCCCAACACCTAGAGGTAGTCTCTCATTGGTTCCCCGTCTTCCCGTTCATCCTCAGGACAAATTGCAACCTGTACGAAACAAACAGGAGGTTCCAGGTGCTGATTCTCCAAGTAGGGAGATTGTTAGTAAAGCGGCTGGAATGGCGAACCCGAGCACAAGGAGAGGAGAAATGAGGTGCGTTTTAGAAACCTTTCCCGATCACACGGTGTACCATCTTCTGGGTTTCCCAGGCATGTTTTCGATGTAGGAAGATGCCCTTGAACCTGGAGATTTGGGACCCATGGGGTGGGTACCGCGCGGTATTACTTTAAAGCGTCTGCGTTTGCTCACCCAACCTCACCAATCCTCTCAGCCCCAAGAGTGTCCAGCCTTATGTCTCATCCAGCTGTGCGTATAGATATGGTCAATCCAGGTTACATCAGAGCCCGCGAACGAATTTTGTAAGAATTTCTCTCTCTTTCACTCTCTTTGTTTTATGGGGTTCATTTTAAGTAATTTATTTTGATAATGGGGTTGAGCTGCTTTTCCCTGCTGTGTTTATGCCGCTTTACACCCTCTTGATTCAACTCCAGAGAGATATCAATACATAGGTTTTAAGATTCTTGCTAGTCAAATATATTCTTGTACGGTGAATAGGGGGTGTTGAGTCCAGTTCACTGAGCAGGGAGGAGGTCTTGTCTGTTACATATTTGGCTTATGGAACGGTATGTGAGCTAATTTCAAACCCTTGTTTTATGCATCACCCCACCTCACCTTTCCCGTTAAGCAGCCATAGTGTGTCTTCTAAATGTGTGACTCTGTTCTGTTTTGTAATTCAGTTCAAGTGTAGCGATTTTGACATGCCCTCTATAAGTGATATCTTAGGATAACTGTCTTTTTCTGTGTGACTTATTTCACTTAGAATCCTCGTCCCTAAATCCACTCATCATGCTGCTACTAGCCTTATGACATTGATTTCATGGCTGAGTGATATTCCATTGTGCCTAAGTACCACAACTTCTTTATCCATTTTTCTCTTTCCTGGCATGTTTAAGGTGTACCTAAGTGGAGGTTCTTGTACACAGAGCAGCCGGAAACTTTGGGGTGCCTGTGTCTTGTTGATTTTTAGTTTTCCCAATTTATACGCCCATGAGTGGAAGTGCCCTATGCTCTGTAAGCTGTGTTTATTACATGTTTCAGGACACACCGTACACTTCTCCAGAGTGGCTGTTGACAATTGGCATGCTGCCCATCAGCGTAGCAAGGCTCCCATGTCTCCATGGCCTGTCCTGCATTTCTGGTTTTTACACTTTTGGCAGCATGGCCCTTTTGACCGATGGCAAGCGAGACTTCTTTGTAGTGCTGATTTGCACTTCCGGCTTGCTTGGTTGGCCAAAAAGGGCGTATGCGTTTTTTCCTGAATATATTCAGGAAAAAACGCATACGCCCTTTTTGGCCAAGGGCATCATTGTCAACGTTTTGCTGCTTTTCATGTGCTTTAAAGGCGAGTCGAATCTACCTCCTGAAATCTGTTTCCTGCAATTCTGCCTTGCTTTCAAATCTTCTTCATTGCCTTCCCTCAATATATTTGTGGACGAGAGTTATCATTTATAACTCTGCAGGTTTGTGAATTGCAGTGGCCCTGAGCTCCATTTGTCAACTCGCTTTTTTGGGAGCTGGCCGCAAAAGCGCAGGATTGCTTCAGGCCCTATTCTGGTTCCGGGGGGCAGGCTGAGCCTGTGCTTCATTCTTCTTCCTGATGGGGAAATAGAGTGACCTGTGCCTGTCCCAACACCTAGAGCTAGTCTCTCATTGGTTCCCCGTCTTCCCGTTCATCCTCAGGACAAATTGCAACCTGTACGAAACAAACAGGAGGTTCCAGGTGCTGATTCTCCAAGTAGGGAGATTGTTAGTAAAGCGGCTGGAATGGCGAACCCGAGCACAAGGAGAGGAGAAATGAGGTGCGTTTTAGAAACCTTTCCCGATCACACGGTGTACCCATCTTCTGGGTTTCCCAGGCATGTTTTCGATGTAGGAAGATGCCCTTGAACCTGGAGATTTGGGACCCATGGGGTGGGTACCCCGCGGTATTACTTTAAAGGGTCTGCGTTTCCTCACCCAACCTCACCAAACCTCTCAGCCCCAAGAGTGTCCAGCCTTATGTCTCATCCAGCTGTGGGTCTAGATATGGTCAATCCAGGTTGCATCAGAGCCTCCGAACGGATTTTGTAAGAATTTCTCTCTCTTTCACTGTCTTTGTTTTATGGCGTTCATTTTAAGTAATTTATTTTGATAATGGGGTTGAGCTGCTTTTCCCTGCTGTGTTTATGCCGCTTTACACCCTCTTGATTCAACTCCAGAGAGATATCAATACATAGGTTTTAAGATTCTTGCTAGTCAGATATATTCTTGTGCGGTGAATAGGGGGTGTTGAGTCCAGTTCACTGAGCAGGGAGGAGGTCTTGTCTGTTACATATTTGGCTTATGGAACGGTATGTGAGCTAATTTCAAACCCTTGTTTTATGCATCACCCCACCTCACCTTTCCCGTTAAGCAGCCATAGTGTGTCTTCTAAATATGTGACTCTGTTCTGTTTTGTAATTCACTTCAAGTGTAGCGATTTTCACATGCCCTCTATAAGTGATATCTTAGGATAACTGTCTTTTTCTGTGTGACTTATTTCACTTAGAATCCTCGTCCCTAAATCCACTCATCATGCTGCTACTAGCCTTATGACATTGATTTCATGGCTGAGTGATATTCCATTGTGCCTAAGTACCACAACTTCTTTATCCATTTTTCTCTTTCCTGGCATGTTTAAGGTGTACCTAAGTGGAGGTTCTTGTACACAGAGCAGCCGGAAACTTTGGGGTGCCTGTGTCTTGTTGATTTTTAGTTTTCCCAATTTATACGCCCATGAGTGGAAGTGCCCTATGCTCTGTAAGCTGTGTTTATTACATGTTTCAGGACACACCGTACACTTCTCCAGAGTGGCTGTTGACAATTGGCATGCTGCCCATCAGCGTAGCAAGGCTCCCATGTCTCCATGGCCTGTCCTGCATTTCTGGTGTTTACTCTTTTTGCAGCGTGGCCCTTTTGACCGATGGCAAGCGAGACTTCTTTGTAGTGCTGATTTGCACTTCCGGCTTGCTTGGTTGGCCAAAAAGGGCGTATGCGTTTTTTCCTGAATATATTCAGGAAAAAACGCATACGCCCTTTTTGGCCAAGGGCATCATTGTCAACGTTTTGCCGCTTTTCATGTGCTTTAAAGGCGAGTCGAATCTACCTCCTGAAATCTGTTTCCGGCAATTCTGCCTTGCTTTCAAATCCTCTTCGTTGCCTTCCCTCAATATATTTGTGGACGAGAGTTATCATTTATAACTCTGCACGTTTGTGAATTGCAGTGGCCCTGAGCTCCATTTGTCCACTCGCTTTTTTGGGAGCTGGCCGCAAAAGCGCAGGATTGCTTCAGGCCCTATTCTGGTTCCGGGGGGCAGGCTGAGCCTGTGCTTCATTCTTCTTCCTGATGGGGAAATAGAGTGACCTGTGCCTGTCCCAACACCTAGAGCTAGTCTCTCGTTGGTTCCCCCTCTTCCCGTTCATCCTCAGGACAAATTGCAACCTGTACGAAACAAACAGGAGGTTCCAGGTGCTGATTCTCCAAGTAGGGAAATTGTTAGTAAAGCAGCTGGAATGGCGAACCCGAGCACAAGGAGAGGAGAAATGAGGTGCGTTTTAGAAACCTTTCCCGATCACACGCTGTACCATCTTCTGGGTTTCCCAGGCATGTTTTCGATGTAGGAAGATGCCCTTGAACCTGGAGATTTGGGACCCATGGCGTGGGTACCACGCGGTATTACTTTAAACGGTCTGCGTTTGCTCACCCAACCTCACCAATCCTCTCAGCCCCAAGATTGTCCAGCCTTTTGTCTCATCCAGCTGTGGGTCTAGATATGGTCAATCCAGGTTGCATCAGAGCCTCCGAACGGATTTTGTAAGAATTTCTCTCTCTTTCACTGTCTTTGTTTTATGGCGTTCATTTTAAGTAATTTATTTTGATAATGGGGTTGAGCTGCTTTTCCCTGCTGTGTTTATGCCGCTTTACACCCTCTTGATTCAACTCCAGAGAGATATCAATACATAGGTTTTAAGATTCTTGCTAGTCAGATATATTCTTGTGCGGTGAATAGGGGGTGTTGAGTCCAGTTCACTGAGCAGGGAGGAGGTCTTGTCTGTTACATATTTGGCTTATGGAACGGTATGTGAGCTAATTTCAAACCCTTGTTTTATGCATCAGCCCACCTCACCTTTCCCGTTAAGCAGCCATAGTGTGTCTTCTAAATGTGTGACTCTGTTCTGTTTTGTAATTCAGTTCAAGTGTAGCGATTTCGACATGCCCTCTATAAGTGATATCTTAGGATAAGAGTCTTTTTCTGTGTGACTTATTTCACTTAGAATCCTCGTCCCTAAATCCACTCATCATGCTGCTACTAGCCTTATGACATTGATTTCATGGCTGAGTGATATTCCATTGTGCCTAAGTACCACAACTTCTTTATCCATTTTTCTCTTTCCTGGGATACTTAAGGTGTAGCTAAGTGGAGGTTCTTGTACACAGAGCAGCCCTAAACTTTGGGGTGCCTGTGTCTTGTTGATTTTTAGTTTTCCCAATTTATACGCCCATGAGTGGAAGTGCCCTATGCTCTGTAAGCTGTGTTTATTACATGTTTCAGGACACACCGTACACTTCTCCAGAGTGGCTGTTGGCAATTGACATCCCACCCCTCAGCCTAGCAAGGCTCCCATGTCTCCATGGCCTGTCCTGCATTTCTGGTGTTTACTCTTTTTGCAGCGTGGCCCTTTTGACCGATGGCAAGCGAGACTTCTTTGTAGTGCTGATTTGCACTTCCAGCTTGCTTGGTTGGCCAAAAAGGGCGTATGCGTTTTTTCCTGAATATATTCAGGGAAAAACGCATACGCCCTTTTTGGCCAAGGGCATCATTGTCAACGTTTTGCCGCTTTTCATGTGCTTTAAAGGCGAGTCGAATCTACCTCCTGAAATCTGTTTCCTGCAATTCTGCCTTGCTTTCAAATCCTCTTCGTTGCCTTCCCTCAATATATTTGTGGACGAGAGTTATCATTTATAACTCTGCAGGTTTGTGAATTGCAGTGGCCCTGAGCTCCATTTGTCAACTCGCATTTTTGGGAGCTGGCCGCAAAAGCGCAGGATTGCTTCAGGCCCTATTCTGGTTCCGGGGGGCAGGCTGAGCCTGTGCTTCATTCTTCTTCCTGATGGGGAAATAGAGTGACCTGTGCCTGTCCCAACACCTAGAGCTAGTCTCTCGTTGGTTCCCCGTCTTCCCGTTCATCCTCAGGACAAATTGCAACCTGTACGAAAGAAACAGGAGGTTCCAGGTGCTGATTCTCCAAGTAGGGAGATTGTTAGTAAAGCGGCTGGAATGGCGAACCCGAGCACAAGGAGAGGAGAAATGAGGTGCGTTTTAGAAACCTTTCCCGATCACACGGTGTACGATCTTCTGGGTTTCCCAGGCATGTTTTCGATGTAGGAAGATGCCCTTGAACCTGGAGATTTGGGACCCATGGCGTGGGTACCACGCGGTATTACTTTAAACGGTCTGCGTTTGCTCACCCAACCTCACCAATCCTCTCAGCCCCAAGATTGTCCAGCCTTTTGTCTCATCCAGCTGTGGGTCTAGATATGGTCAATCCAGGTTGCATCAGAGCCTCCGAACGGATTTTGTAAGAATTTCTCTCTCTTTCACTGTCTTTGTTTTATGGCGTTCATTTTAAGTAATTTATTTTGATAATGGGGTTGAGCTGCTTTTCCCTGCTGTGTTTATGCCGCTTTACACCCTCTTGATTCAACTCCAGAGAGATATCAATACATAGGTTTTAAGATTCTTGCTAGTCAGATATATTCTTGTGCGGTGAATAGGGGGTGTTGAGTCCAGTTCACTGAGCAGGGAGGAGGTCTTGTCTGTTACATATTTGGCTTATGGAACGGTATGTGAGCTAATTTCAAACCCTTGTTTTATGCATCAGCCCACCTCACCTTTCCCGTTAAGCAGCCATAGTGTGTCTTCTAAATGTGTGACTCTGTTCTGTTTTGTAATTCAGTTCAAGTGTAGCGATTTCGACATGCCCTCTATAAGTGATATCTTAGGATAAGAGTCTTTTTCTGTGTGACTTATTTCACTTAGAATCCTCGTCCCTAAATCCACTCATCATGCTGCTACTAGCCTTATGACATTGATTTCATGGCTGAGTGATATTCCATTGTGCCTAAGTACCACAACTTCTTTATCCATTTTTCTCTTTCCTGGGATACTTAAGGAGTAGCTAAGTGGAGGTTCTTGTACACAGAGCAGCCCTAAACTTTGGGGTGCCTGTGTCTTGTTGATTTTTAGTTTTCCCAATTTATACGCCCATGAGTGGAAGTGCCCTATGCTCTGTAAGCTGTGTTTATTACATGTTTCAGGACACACCGTACACTTCTACAGAGTGGCTGTTGGCAATTGACATCCCACCCCTCAGCCTAGCAAGGCTCCCATGTCTCCATGGCCTGTCCTGCATTTCTGGTGTTTACTCTTTTTGCAGCGTGGCCCTTTTGACCGATGGAAAGCGAGACTTCTTTGTAGTGCTGATTTGCACTTCCGGCTTGCTTGGTTGGCCAAAAAGGGCGTATGCGTTTTTTCCTGAATATATTCAGGGAAAAACGCATACGCCCTTTTTGGCCAAGGGCATCATTGTCAACGTTTTGCCGCTTTTCATGTGCTTTAAAGGCGAGTCGAATCTACCTCCTGAAATCTGTTTCCTGCAATTCTGCCTTGCTTTCAAATCCTCTTCATTGCCTTCCCTCAATATATTTGTGGACGAGAGTTATCATTTATAACTCTGCAGGTTTGTGAATTGCAGTGGCCCTGAGCTCCATTTGTCAACTCGCATTTTTGGGAGCTGGCCGCAAAAGCGCAGGATTGCTTCAGGCCCTATTCTGGTTCCGGGGGCAGGCTGAGCCTGTGCTTCATTCTTCTTCCTGATGGGGAAATAGAGTGACCTCTGCCTGTCCCAACACCTAGAGCTAGTCTCTCGTTGGTTCCCCGTCTTCCCGTTCATCCTCAGGACAAATTGCAACCTGTACGAAAGAAACAGGAGGTTCCAGGTGCTGATTCTCCAAGTAGGGAGATTGTTAGTAAAGCGTCTGGAATGGCGAACCCGAGCACAAGGAGAGGAGAAATGAGGTGCGTTTTAGAAACCTTTCCCGATCACACGGTGTACCATCTTCTGGGTTTCCGAGGCATGTTTTCGATGTAGGAAGATGCCCTTGAACCTGGAGATTTGGGACCCATGGCGTGGGTACCACGCGGTATTACTTTAAACGGTCTGCGTTTGCTCACCCAACCTCACCAATCCTCTCAGCCCCAAGATTGTCCAGCCTTTTGTCTCATCCAGCTGTGGGTCTAGATATGGTCAATCCAGGTTGCATCAGAGCCTCCGAACGGATTTTGTAAGAATTTCTCTCTCTTTCACTGTCTTTGTTTTATGGCGTTCATTTTAAGTAATTTATTTTGATAATGGCGTTGAGCTGCTTTTCCCTGCTGTGTTTATGCCGCTTTACACCCTCTTGATTCAACTCCAGAGAGATATCAATACATAGGTTTTAAGATTCTTGCTAGTCAGATATATTCTTGTGCGGTGAATAGGGGGTGTTGAGTCCACTTCACTGAGCAGGGAGGAGGTCTTGTCTGTTACATATTTGGCTTATGGAACGGTATGTGAGCTAATTTCAAACCCTTGTTTTATGCATCAGCCCACCTCACCTTTCCCGTTAAGCAGCCATAGTGTGTCTTCTAAATGTGTGACTCTGTTCTGTTTTGTAATTCAGTTCAAGTGTAGCGATTTCGACATGCCCTCTATAAGTGATATCTTAGGATAAGAGTCTTTTTCTGTGTGACTTATTTCACTTAGAATCCTCGTCCCTAAATCCACTCATCATGCTGCTACTAGCCTTATGACATTGATTTCATGGCTGAGTGATATTCCATTGTGCCTAAGTACCACAACTTCTTTATCCATTTTTCTCTTTCCTGGGATACTTAAGGTGTAGCTAAGTGGAGGTTCTTGTACACAGAGCAGCCCTAAGCTTTGGGGTGCCTGTGTCTTGTTGATTTTTAGTTTTCCCAATTTATACGCCCATGAGTGGAAGTGCCCTATGCTCTGTAAGCTGTGTTTATTACATGTTTCAGGACACACCGTACACTTCTCCAGAGTGGCTGTTGGCAATTGACATCCCACCCCTCAGCCTAGCAAGGCTCCCATGTCTCCATGGCCTGTCCTGCATTTCTGGTGTTTACTCTTTTTGCAGCGTGGCCCTTTTGACCGATGGAAAGCGAGACTTCTTTGTAGTGCTGATTTGCACTTCCGGCTTGCTTGGTTGGCCAAAAAGGGCGTATGCGTTTTTTCCTGAATATATTCAGGGAAAAACGCATACGCCCTTTTTGGCCAAGGGCATCATTGTCAACGTTTTGCCGCTTTTCATGTGCTTTAAAGGCGAGTCGAATCTACCTCCTGAAATCTGTTTCCTGCAATTCTGCCTTGCTTTCAAATCCTCTTCATTGCCTTCCCTCAATATATTTGTGGACGAGAGTTATCATTTATAACTCTGCAGGTTTGTGAATTGCAGTGGCCCTGAGCTCCATTTGTCAACTCGCATTTTTGGGAGCTGGCCGCAAAAGCGCAGGATTGCTTCAGGCCCTATTCTGGTTCCGGGGGCAGGCTGAGCCTGTGCTTCATTCTTCTTCCTGATGGGGAAATAGAGTGACCTGTGCCTGTCCCAACACCTAGAGCTAGTCTCTCGTTGGTTCCCCGTCTTCCCGTTCATCCTCAGGACAAATTGCAACCTGTACGAAAGAAACATGAGGTTCCAGGTGCTGATTCTCCAAGTAGGGAGATTGTTAGTAAAGCGTCTGGAATGGCGAACCCGAGCACAAGGAGAGGAGAAATGAGGTGCGTTTTAGAAACCTTTCCCGATCACACGGTGTACCATCTTCTGGGTTTCCGAGGCATGTTTTCGATGTAGGAAGATGCCCTTGAACCTGGAGATTTGGGACCCATGGCGTGGGTACCACGCGGTATTACTTTAAACGGTCTGCGTTTGCTCACCCAACCTCACCAATCCTCTCAGCCCCAAGATTGTCCAGCCTTTTGTCTCATCCAGCTGTGGGTCTAGATATGGTCAATCCAGGTTGCATCAGAGCCTCCGAACGGATTTTGTAAGAATTTCTCTCTCTTTCACTGTCTTTGTTTTATGGCGTTCATTTTAAGTAATTTATTTTGATAATGGGGTTGAGCTGCTTTTCCCTGCTGTGTTTATGCCGCTTTACACCCTCTTGATTCAACTCCAGAGAGATATCAATACATAGGTTTTAAGATTCTTGCTAGTCAGATATATTCTTGTGCGGTGAATAGGGGGTGTTGAGTCCAGTTCACTGAGCAGGGAGGAGGTCTTGTCTGTTACATATTTGGCTTATGGAACGGTATGTGAGCTAATTTCAAACCCTTGTTTTATGCATCAGCCCACCTCACCTTTCCCGTTAAGCAGCCATAGTGTGTCTTCTAAATGTGTGACTCTGTTCTGTTTTGTAATTCAGTTCAAGTGTAGCGATTTCGACATGCCCTCTATAAGTGATATCTTAGGATAAGAGTCTTTTTCTGTGTGACTTATTTCACTTACAATCCTCGTCCCTAAATCCACTCATCATGCTGCTACTAGCCTTATGACATTGATTTCATGGCTGAGTGATATTCCATTGTGCCTAAGTACCACAACTTATTTATCCATTTTTCTCTTTCCTGGGATACTTAAGGTGTAGCTAAGTGGAGGTTCTTGTACACAGAGCAGCCCTAAACTTTGGGGTGCCTGTGTCTTGTTGATTTTTAGTTTTCCCAATTTATACGCCCATGAGTGGAAGTGCCCTATGCTCTGTAAGCTGTGTTTATTACATGTTTCAGGACACACCGTACACTTCTCCAGAGTGGCTGTTGGCAATTGACATCCCACCCCTCAGCCTAGCAAGGCTCCCATGTCTCCATGGCCTGTCCTGCATTTCTGGTCTTTACTCTTTTTGCAGCGTTTCCCTTTTGACCGATGGCAAGCGAGACTTCTTTGTAGTGCTGATTTGCACTTCCGGCTTGCTTGGTTGGCCAAAAAGGGCGTATGCGTTTTTTCCTGAATATATTCAGCAAAAAACACATACGCCCTTTTTGGCCAAGGGCATCATTGTCAACGTTTTGCCGCTTTTCATGTGCTTTAAAGGCGAGTCGAATCTACCTCCTGAAATCTGTTTCCTGCAATTCTGCCTTGCTTTCAAATCCTCTTCGTTGCCTTCCCTCAATATATTTGTGGACGAGAGTTATCATTTATAACTCTGCAGGTTTGTGAATTGCAGTGGCCCTGAGCTCCATTTGTCAACTCGCTTTTTTGGGAGCTGGCCGCAAAAGCGCAGGATTGCTTCAGGCCCTATTCTGGTTCCGGGGGGCAGGCTGAGCCTGTGCTTCATTCTTCTTCCTGATGGGGAAATAGAGTGACCTGTGCCTGTCCCAACACCTAGAGCTAGTCTCTCGTTGGTTCCCCCTCTTCCCGTTCATCCTCAGGACAAATTGCAACCTGTACGAAACAAACAGGAGGTTCAAGGTGCTGATTCTCCAAGTAGGGAGATTGTTAGTAAAGCGGCTGGAATGGCGAACCCGAGCACAAGGAGAGGAGAAATGAGGTGCGTTTTAGAAACCTTTCCCGATCACACGGTGTACCATCTTCTGGGTTTCCGAGGCATGTTTTCGATGTAGGAAGATGCCCTTGAACCTGGAGATTTGGGACCCATGGCGTGGGTACCACGCGGTATTACTTTAAACGGTCTGCGTTTGCTCACCCAACCTCACCAATCCTCTCAGCCCCAAGATTGTCCAGCCTTTTGTCTCATCCAGCTGTGGGTCTAGATATGGTCAATCCAGGTTGCATCAGAGCCTCCGAACGGATTTTGTAAGAATTTCTCTCTCTTTCACTGTCTTTGTTTTATGGCGTTCATTTTAAGTAATTTATTTTGATAATGGGGTTGAGCTGCTTTTCCCTGCTGTGTTTATGCCGCTTTACACCCTCTTGATTCAACTCCAGAGAGATATCAATACATAGGTTTTAAGATTCTTGCTAGTCAGATATATTCTTGTGCGGTGAATAGGGGGTGTTGAGTCCAGTTCACTGAGCAGGGAGGAGGTCTTGTCTGTTACATATTTGGCTTATGGAACGGTATGTGAGCTAATTTCAAACCCTTGTTTTATGCATCAGCCCACCTCACCTTTCCCGTTAAGCAGCCATAGTGTGTCTTCTAAATGTGTGACTCTGTTCTGTTTTGTAATTCAGTTCAAGTGTAGCGATTTCGACATGCCCTCTATAAGTGATATCTTAGGATAAGTGTCTTTTTCTGTGTGACTTATTTCACTTAGAATCCTCGTCCCTAAATCCACTCATCATGCTGCTACTCGCCTTATGACATTGATTTTATGGCTGAGTGATATTCCAGTGTGCCTAAGTACCACAACTTCTTTATCCATTTTTCTCTTTCCTGGGATGTTTAAGGTGTACTGAACTGGAGGTTCTTGTACACAGAGCAGCCCGAAACTTTGGGGTGCCTGTGTCTTGTTGATTTTTAGTTTTCCCAATTTATACGCCCATGAGTGGAAGTGCCCTATGCTCTGTAAGCTGTATTTATTACATGTTTCAGGACACACCGTACACTTCTCCAGAGTGGCTGTTGGCAATTGACATCCCGCCCATCAGCGTAGCAAGGCTCCCATGTCTCCATGGCCTGTCCTGCATTTCTGGTTTTTACACTTTTTGCAGCATGGCCATTTTGACCGATGGCAAGCGAGACTTCTTTGTAGTGCTGATTTGCACTTCCGGCTTGCTTGGTTGGCCAAAAAGGGCGTATGCGTTTTTTCCTGAATATATTCAGCAAAAAACGCATACGCCCTTTTTGTCCAAGGGCATCATTGTCAACGTTTTGCCGCTTTTCATGTGCTTTAAAGGCGAGTCGAATCTACCTCCTGAAATCTGTTTCCGGCAATTCTGCCTTGCTTTCAAATCCTCTTCGTTGCCTTCCCTCAATATATTTGTGGACGAGAGTTATCATTTATAACTCTGCAGGTTTGTGAATTGCAGTGGCCCTGAGCTCCATTTGTCAACTCGCTATTTTGGGAGCTGGCCGCAAAAGGGCAGGATTGCTTCAGGCCCTATTCTGGTTCCGGTGGCCAGGCTGAGCCTGTGCTTCATTCTTCTTCCTGATGAGGAAATAGAGTGACCGCTGCCGGTCCCAACACCTAGAGCTAGTCTCTCATTGTTTCCCCGTCTTCCCGTTCATCCTCAGGACAAATTGCAACCTGTACGAAACAAACAGGAGGTTCAAGGTGCTGATTCTCCAAGTAGGGAGATTGTTAGTAAAGCGGCTGGAATGGCGAACCCGAGCACAAGGAGAGGAGAAATGAGGTGCGTTTTAGAAACCTTTCCCGATCACACGGTGTACCATCTTCTGGGTTTCCCAGGCATGTTTTCGATGTAGGAAGATGCCCTTGAACCTGGAGATTTGGGACCCTTGGGATGGGTACCACGCGGTTTTACTTTAAAGCGTCTGCGTTTGCTCACCCAACCTCACCAATCCTCTCAGCCCCAAGAGTGTCCAGCCTTATGTCTCATTCAAGTGTGGGTCTAGATATGGTCAATCCAGGTTGCATCAGAGCCCCCGAACGGATTTTGTAAGAATTTCTCTCTCTTTCACTGTCTTTGTTTTATGGGGTTCATTTTAAGTAATTTATTTTGATAATGGGGTTGAGCTGCTTTTCCCTGCTGTGTTTATGCCGCTTTACACCCTCTTGATTCATCTCCAGAGAGATATCAATACATAGGTTTTAAGATTCTTGCTAGTCAGATATATTCTTGTGCGGTGAATAGGGGGTGTTGAGTCCAGTTCACTGAGCAGGGAGGAGGTCTTGTCTGTTACATATTTGGCTTATGGAACGGTATGTGAGCTAATTTCAAACCCTTGTTTTATGCATCACCCCACCTCACCTTTCCCGTTACGCAGCCATAGTGTGTCTTCTAAATATGTGACTCTGTTCTGTTTTGTAATTCAGTTCAAGTGTAGCGATTTTGACATGCCCTCTATAAGTGATATCTTAGGATAAGTGTCTTTTTCTGTGTGACTTATTTCACTTAGAATCCTCGTCCCTAAATCCACTCATCATGCTGCTACTAGCCTTATGACATTGATTTCATGGCTGAGTGATATTCCATTGTGCCTAAGTACCACAACTTCTTTATCCATTTTTCTCTTTCCTGGGATGTTTAAGGTGTACTGAAGTGGAGGTTCTTGTACACAGAGCAGCCCTAAACTTTGGGGTGCCTGTGTCTTGTTGATTTTTAGTTTTCCCAATTTATACGCCCATGAGTGGAAGTGCCTTATGCTCTGTAAGCTGTGTTTATTACCTGTTTCAGGACACACCGTACACTTCTCCAGAGTGGCTGTTGGCAATTGACATCCCGCCCATCAGCGTAGCAAGGCTCCCATGTCTCCACGGCCTGTCCTGCATTTCTGGTTTTTACACTTTTGGCAGCATGGCCCTTTTGACCGATGGCAAGCGAGACTTCTTTGTAGTGCTGATTTGCATTTCCGGCTTGCTTGGTTGGCCAAAAAGGGCGTATGCGTTTTTTCCTGAATATATTCAGGAAAAAACGCATACGCCCTTTTTGGCCAAGGGCATCATTGTCAACGTTTTGCCGCTTTTCATGTGCTTTAAAGGCGAGTCGAATCTACCTCCTGAAATCTGTTTCCGGCAATTCTGCCTTGCTTTCAAATCCTCTTCGTTGACTTCCCTCAATATATTTGTGGACGAGAGTTATCATTTATAACTCTGCAGGTCTGTGAATTGCAGTGGCCCTGAGCTCCATTTGTCAACTCGCTATTTTGGGAGCTGGCCGCAAAAGCGCAGGATTGCTTCAGGCCCTATTCTGGTTCCGGGGGGCAGGCTGAGCCTGTGCTTCATTCTTCTTCCTGATGAGGAAATAGAGTGACCGCTGCCTGTCCCAACACCTAGAGCTAGTCTCTCATTGGTTCCCCGTCTTCCCGTTCATCCTCAGGACAAATTGCAACCTGTACGAAACAAACAGGAGGTTCAAGGTGCTGATTCTCCAAGTAGGGAGAATGTTAGTAAAGCGGCTGGAATGGCGAACCCGAGCACAAGGAGAGGAGAAATGAGGTGCGTTTTAGAAACCTTTCCCGATCACACGGTGTACCATCTTCTGGGTTTCCGAGGCATGTTTTCGATGTAGGAAGATGCCCTTGAACCTGGAGATTTGGGACCCATGGGGTGGGTACCGCGCGGTATTACTTTAAAGCGTCTGCGTTTGCTCACCCAACCTCACCAATCCTCTCAGCCCCTAGAGTGTCCAGCCTTATGTCTCATCCAGCTGTGGGTCTAGATATGGTCAATCCAGGTTTCATCAGAGCCCCCGAACGGATGTTGTAAGAATTTCTCTCTCTTTCACTGTCTTTGTTTTATGGGGTTCATTTTAAGTAATTTATTTTGATAATGGGGTTGAGCTGCTTTTCCCTCCTGTGTTTATGCCGCTTTACACGCTCTTGATTCAACTCCAGAGAGATATCAATACATAGGTTTCAAGATTCTTGCTAGTCAGATATATTCTTGTGCGGTGAATAGGGGGTGTTGAGTCCAGTTCACTGAGCAGGGAGGAGGTCTTGTCTGTTACATATTTGGCTTATGGAACGGTATCTGAGCTAATTTCAAACCCTTGTTTTATGAATCACCCCACCTCACCTTTCCCGTTCCGCAGCCATAGTGTGTCTTCTAAATGTGTGACTCTGTTCTGTTTTGTAATTCAGTTCAAGTGTAGCGATTTTGACATGCCCTCTATAAGTGATATCTTAGGATAAGTGTCTTTTTCTGTGTGACTTATTTCACTTAGAATCCTCGTCCCTAAATCCGCTCATCATGCTGCTACTAGCCTTATGACATTGATTTCATGGCTGAGTGATATTCCAGTGTGCCTAAGTACCACAACTTCTTTATCCATTTTTCTCTTTCCTGGGATGTTTAAGGTGTACTGAAGTGGAGGTTCTTGTACACAGAGCAGCCCTAAACTTTGGGGTGCCTGTGTCTTGTTGATTTTTAGTTTTCCCAATTTATACGCCCATGAGTGGAAGTGCCCTATGCTCTGTAAGCTGTGTTTATTACCTGTTTCAGGACACACCGTACACTTCTCCAGAGTGGCTGTTGGCAATTGACATCCCGCCCATCAGCGTAGCAAGGCTCCCATGTCTCCACGGCCTGTCCTGCATTTCTGGTTTTTACACTTTTTGCAGCATGGCCATTTTGACCGATGGCAAGCGAGACTTCTTTGTAGTGCTGATTTGCACTTCCGGCTTGCTTGGTTGGCCAAAAAGGGCGTATGCGTTTTTTCCTGAATATATTCAGGAAAAAACGCATACGCCCTTTTTGGCCAAGGGCATCATTGTCAACGTTTTGCCGCTTTTCATGTGCTTTAAAGGCGAGTCGAATCTACCTCCTGAAATCTGTTTCCGGCAATTCTGCCTTGCTTTCAAATCCTCTTCGTTGACTTCCCTCAATATATTTGTGGACGAGAGTTATCATTTATAACTCTGCAGGTTTGTGAATTGCAGTGGCCCTGAGCTCCATTTGTCAACTCGCTATTTTGGTAGCTGGCCGCAAAAGCGCAGGATTGCTTCAGGCCCTATTCTGCTTCCGGGGGGCAGGCTGAGCCTGTGCTTCATTCTTCTTCCTGATGAGGAAATAGAGTGACCGCTGCCTGTCCCAACACCTAGAGCTAGTCTCTCATTGGTTCCCCGTCTTCCCGTTCATCCTCAGGACAAATTGCAACCTGTACGAAAGAAACAGGAGGTTCAAGGTGCTGATTCTCCAAGTAGGGAGATTGTTAGTAAAGCGGCTGGAATGGCGAACCCGAGCACAAGGAGAGGAGAAATGAGGTGCGTTTTAGAAACCTTTCCCGATCACACGGTGTACCATCTTCTGGGTTTCCGAGGCATGTTTTCGATGTAGGAAGATGCCCTTGAACCTGGAGATTTGGGACCCATGGGGTGGTTACCGCGCGGTATTACTTTAAAGCGTCTGCGTTTGCTCACCCAACCTCACCAATCCTCTCAGCCCCTAGAGTGTCCAGCCTTATGTCTCATCCAGCTGTGGGTCTAGATATGGTCAATCCAGGTTGCATCAGAGCCCCCGAACGGATGTTGTAAGAATTTCTCTCTCTTTCACTGTCTTTGTTTTATGGGGTTCATTTTAAGTAATTTATTTTGATAATGGGGTTGAGCTGCTTTTCCCTCCTGTGTTTATGCCGCTTTACACGCTCTTGATTCAACTCCAGAGAGATATCAATACATAGGTTTCAAGATTCTTGCTAGTCAGATATATTCTTGTGCGGTGAATAGGGGGTGTTGAGTCCAGTTCACTGAGCAGGGAGGAGGTCTTGTCTGTTACATATTTGGCTTATGGAACGGTATGTGAGCTAATTTCAAACCCTTGTTTTATGCATCACCCCACCTCACCTTTCCCGTTAAGCAGCCATAGTGTGTCTTCTAAATGTGTGACTCTGTTCTGTTTTGTAATTCAGTTCAAGTGTAGCGATTTTGACATGCCCTCTATAAGTGATATCTTAGGATAAGTGTCTTTTTCTGTGTGACTTATTTCACTTAGAATCCTCGTCCCTAAATCCGCTCATCATGCTGCTACTAGCCTTATGACATTGATTTCATGGCTGAGTGATATTCCATTGTGCCTAAGTACCACAACTTCTTTATCCATTTTTCTCTTTCCTGGGATGTTTAAGGTGTACTGAAGTGGAGTTTCTTGTACACAGAGCAGCCCTAAACTTTGGGGTGCCTGTGTCTTGTTGATTTTTAGTTTTCCCAATTTATACGCCCATGAGTGGAAGTGCCCTATGCTCTCTCAGCTGTGTTTATTACATGTTTCAGGACACACCGTACACTTCTCCAGAGTGGCTTTTGGCAACTGACATCCCGCCCATCAGCGTAGCAAGGCTCCCATGTCTCCATGGCCTGTCCTGCATTTCTGGTTTTTACACTTTTTGCAGCATGGCCCTTTTGACCGATGGCAAGCGAGACTTCTTTGTAGTGCTGATTTGCACTTCCGGCTTGCTTGGTTGGCCAAAAAGGGCGTATGCGTTTTTTCCTGAATATATTCAGGAAAAAACGCATACGCCCTTTTTGGCCAAGGGCATCATTGTCAACGTTTTGCCGCTTTTCATGTGCTTTAAAGGCGAGTCGAATCTACCTCCTGAAATCTGTTTCCTGCAATTCTGCCTTGCTTTCAAATCCTCTTTGTTGCCTTCCCTCAATATATTTGTGGACGAGAGTTATCATTTATAACTCTGCAGGTTTGTGAATTGCAGTGGCCCTGAGCTCCATTTGTCAACTCGCTTTTTTGGGAGCTGGCCGCAAAAGCGCAGGATTGCTTCAGGCCCTATTCTGGTTCCAGGGGGCAGGCTGAGCCTGTGCTTCATTCTTCTTCCTGATGGGGAAATACAGTGACCTGTGCCTGTCCCAACACCTAGAGCTAGTCTCTCATTGGTTCCCCGTCTTCCCGTTCATCCTCAGGACAAATTGCAACCTGTACGAAACAAACAGGAGGTTCAAGGTGCTGATTCTCCAAGTAGGGAGATTGTTAGTAAAGCGGCTGGAATGGCGAACCCGAGCACAAGGAGAGGAGAAATGAGGTGCGTTTTAGAAACCTTTCCCGATCACACGGTGTACCATCTTCTGGGTTTCCCAGGCATGTTTTCGATGTAGGAAGGTGCACTTTAACCTGGAGATTTGGGACCCATGGGGTGGGTACCCCGCGGTATTACTTTAAAGCGTCTGCGTTTGCTCACCCAACCTCAACAATCCTCTCAGCCCCAAGAGTGTCCAGCCTTATCTCTCATCCAACTGTGGGTCTAGACATGGTCAATCCAGGTTGCATCAGAGCCCCCGAACGGATTTTGTAAGAATTTCTCTCTCTTTCACTCTCTTTGTTTTATGGGGTCCATTTTAAGTAATTTATTTTGATAATGGGGTTGAGCTGCTTTTCCCTGCTGTGTTTATGCCGCTTTACACCCTCTTGATTCAACTCCAGAGAGATATCAATACATAGGTTTTAAGATTCTTGCTAGTCAGATATATTCTTGTGCGGTGAATAGGAGGTGTTGAGTCCAGGTCACTGAACAGGGAGGAGGTCTTGTCTGTTACATATTTGGCTTATGGAACGGTATGTGAGCTAATTTCAAACCCTTGTTTTATGCATCACCCCACCTCACCTTTCCCGTTAAGCAGCCATAGTGTGTCTTCTAAATGTGTGACTCTGTTCTGTTTTGTAATTCAGTTCAAGTGTAGCGATTTTGACATGCCCTCTATAAGTGATATCTTAGGATAAGTGTCTTTTTCTGTGTGACTTATTTGACTTAGAATCCTCGTCCCTAAATCCACTCATCATGCTGCTACTAGCCTTATGACATTGATTTCATGGCTGAGTGATATTCCATTGTGCCTAAGTACCACAACTTCTTTATCCATTTTTCTCTTTCCTGGGATGTTTAAGGTGTACTGAAGTGGAGGTTCTTGTACACAGAGCAACCCTAAACTTTGGGGTGCCTGTGTCTTGTTGATTTTCAGTTTTCCCAATTTGTACGCCCATGAGGGGAAGTGCCCTATGCTCTCTCAGCTGTGTTTATTACATGTTTCAGTACACACCGTACACTACTCCAGAGTGGCTGTTGGCAACTGACATCCCGCCCATCAGCGTAGCAAGGCTCCCATGTCTCCATGGCCTGTCCTGCATTTCTGGTTTTTACACTTTTGGCAGCATGGCCCTTTTGACCGATGGCAAGCGAGACTTCTTTGTAGTGCTGATTGGCACTTCCGGCTTGCTTGGTTGGCCAAAAAGGGCGTATGCGTTTTTTCCTGATATATTCAGGAAAAAACGCGTACGCCCTTTTTGGCCAAGGGCATCAGTGTCAACGTTTTGCCGCTTTTCATGTGCTTTAAAGGCGAGTCGAATCTACCTCCTGAAATCTGTTTCCTGCAATTCTGCCTTGCTTTCAAATCCTCTTCCTTGCCTTCCCTCAATATATTTGTGGACGAGAGTTATCATTTATAACTCTGCAGGTTTGTGAATTGCAGTGGCCCTGAGCTCCATTTTTCAACTCGCTTTTTTGGGAGCTGGCCGCAAAAGCGCAGGATTGCTTCAGGCCCTATTCTGGTTCCGGGGGGCAGGCTGAGCCTGTGCTTCATTCTTCTTCCTGATGGGGAAATAGAGTGACCTGTGCCTGTCCCAACACCTAGAGCTAGTCTCTCATTGGTTCCCCGTCTTCCCGTTCATCCTCAGGACAAATTGCAACCTGTACGAAACAAACAGGAGGTTCAAGGTGCTGATTCTCCAAGTAGGGAGATTGTTAGTAAAGCGACTGGAATGGCGAACCCGAGCACAAGGAGAGGAGAAATGAGATGCGTTTTAGAAACCTTTCCCGATCATACGGTGTACCATCTTCTGGGTTTCCCAGGCATATTTTCGATGTAGGAAGGTGCCCTTGAACCTGGAGATTTGGGACCCATGGGGTGGGTACCGCGCGGTATTACTTTAAAGCGTCTTGCGTTTGCTCACCCAACCTCACCAATCCTCTCAGCCCCAAGAGTGTCCAGCCTTATGTCTCATCCAGCTGTGCATCTAGATATGGTCAATCCAGGTTGCATCAGAGCCCCCGAACGGATTTTGTAAGAATTTCTCTCTCTTTCAGTGTCTTTGTTTTATGGGGTTCATTTTAAGTAATTTATATTGATAATGGGGTTGAGCTGCTTTTCCCTGCTGTGTTTATGCCGCTTTACACCCTCTTGATTCAACTCCAGAGAGATATCAATACATAGGTTTTAAGATTCTTGCTAGTCAGATATTTTCTTGTGCGGTGAATAGAGGGTGTTGAGTCCAGTTCACTGAGCAGGGAGGAGGTCTTGTCTGTTACATATTTGGCTTATGGAACGGTATGTGAGCTAATTTGAAACCCTTGTTTTATGCATCACCCCACCTCACCTTTCCCGTTAAGCAGCCATTGTGTGTGTTTTAAATATGTGACTCTGTTCTGTTTTGTAATTCAATTCAAGTGTAGCGATTTTGACATGCCCTCTATAAGTGATATCTTAGGATAAGTGTCTTTTTCTGTGTGACTTATTTCACTTAGAATCCTCGTCCCTAAATCCACTCATCATGCTGCTACTAGCCTTATGACGTTGATTTCATGGCTGAGTGATATTCCATTGTGCCTAAGTACCACAACTTCTTTATCCATTTTTCTCTTTCCTGGGATGTTTAAGGTGTACTGAAGTGGAGGTTCTTGTACACAGAGCAGCCCTAAACTTTGGGGTGCCTGTGTGTTGTTGATTTTTAGTTTTCCCAATTTATACGCCCATGAGTGGAAGTGCCCTATGCTCTGCAAGCTGTGTTTATTACATGTTTCAGGACACACCGTACACTTCTCCAGAGTGGCTGTTGGCAACTGACATCCCGCCCATCAGCGTAGCAAGGCTCCCATGTCTCCATGGCCTGTCCTGCATTTCTGGTTTTTACACTTTTGGCAGCATGGCCCTTTTGACCGATGGCAAGCGAGACTTCTTTGTAGTGCTGATTTGCACTTCCGGCTTGCTTGGTTGGCCAAAAAGGGCGTATGCGTTTTTTCCAGAATATATTCAGGAAAAAACGCATACGCCCTTTTTGGCCAAGGGCATCATTGTCAACGTTTTGCCGCTTTTCATGTGCTTTAAAGGCGAGTCGAATCTACCTCCTGAAATCTGTTTCCTGCAATTCTGCCTTGCTTTCAAATCCTCTTCCTTGCCTTCCCTCAATATATTTGTGGACGAGAGTTATCATTTATAACTCTGCAGGTTTGTGAATTGCAGTGGCCCTGAGCTCCATTTGTCAACTCGCTTTTTTGGGAGCTGCCCGCAAAAGCGCAGGATTGCTTCAGGCCCTATTCTGGTTCCGGGGGGCAGGCTGAGCCTGTGCTTCATTCTTCTTGCTGATGGGGAAATAGAGTGACCTGTGCCTGTCCCAACACCTAGAGCTAGTCTCTCATTGGTTCCCCGTCTTCCCGTTCATCCTCAGGACAAATTGCAACCTGTACGAAACAAACAGGAGGTTCAAGGTGCTGATTCTCCAAGTAGGGAGATTGTCAGTAAAGCGGCTGGAATGGCGAACCCGAGCACAAGGAGAGGAGAAATGAGGTGCGTTTTAGAAACCTTTCCCGATCACACGGTGTACCATCTTCTGGGTTTCCCAGGCATGTTTTCGATGTAGGAAGATGCCCTTGAACCTGGAGATTTGGGATCCATGGGGTGGGTACCGCGCGGTATTACTTTAAAGCGTCTGCGTTTGCTCACCCAGCCTCACCAAACCTCTCAGCCCCAAGAGTGTCCAGCCTTATGTCTCATCCAGCTGTGCGTCTAGATATGGTCAATCCAGGTTGCATCAGAGCCCCCGAACGGATTTTGTAAGAATTTCTCTCTCTTTCACTGTCTTTGTTTTATGGGGTTCATTTTAAGTAATTTATTTTGATAATGGGGTTGAGCTGCTTTTCCCTGCTGTGTTTATGCCGCTTTACACCCTCTTGATTCAACTCCAGAGAGATATCAATACATAGGTTTTAACATTCTTGCTAGTCAGATATATTCTTGTGCGGTGAATAGGGGGTGTTGAGTCCAGTTCACTGAGCAGGGAGGAGGTCTTGTCTGTTACATATTTGGCTTATGGAACGGTATGTGAGCTAATATCAAACCCTTGTTTTATGCATCACCCCACCTCACCTTTCCCGTTAAGCAGCCATAGTGTGTCTTCTAAATGTGTGACTCTGTTTTGTTTTGTAATTCAATTCAAGTGTAGCGATTGTGACATGCCCTCTATAAGTGATATCTTAGGATAAGTGTCTTTTTCTGTGTGACCTATTTCACTTAGAATCCTCGTCCCTAAATCCACTCATCATGCTGCTACTAGCCTTATGACATTGATTTCATGGCTGAGTGATATTCCATTGTGCCTAAGTACCACAACTTCTTTATCCATTTTTCTCTTTCCTGGGATGTTTAAGGTGTACTGAAGTGGAGGTTCTTGTACACAGAGCAGCCCTAAACTTTGGGGTGCCTGTGTGTTGTTGATTTTTAGTTTTCCCAATTTATACGCCCATGAGTGGAAGTGCCCTATGCTCTGTAAGCTGTGTTTATTACATGTTTCAGGACACACCGTACACTTCTCCAGAGTGGCTGTTGGCAACTGACATCCCGCCCATCAGCGTAGCAAGGCTCCCATGTCTCCATGGCCTGTCCTGCATTTCTGGTTTTTACACTTTTTGCAGCATGGCCCTTTTGACCGATGGCAAGCGAGACTTCTTTGCAGTGCTGATTTGCACTTCCGGCTTGCTTGGTTGGCCAAAAAGGGCGTACGCGTTTTTTCCTGAATGTATTCAGGAAAAAACGCGTACGCCCTTTTTGGCCAAGGGCATCATTGTCAACGTTTTGCCACTTTTCATGTGCTTTAAAGGCGAGTCGAATCTACCTCCTGAAATCTGTTTCCTGCAATTCTGCCTTGCTTTCAAATCCTCTTCGTTGCCTTCCCTCAATATATTTGTGGACGAGAGTTATCATTTATAACTGTGCAGGTTTGTGAATTGCAGTGGCCCTGAGCTCCATTTGTCAACTCGCTTTTTTGGGAGCTGGCCGCAAAAGCGCAGGATTGCTTCAGGCCCTATTCTGGTTCCGGGGGGCAGGCTGAGCCTGTGCTTCATTCTTCTTCCTGATGGGGAAATAGAGTGACCTGTGCCTGTCCCAACACCTAGAGCTAGTCTCTCATTGGTTCCCCGTCTTCCCGTTCATCCTCAGGACAAATTGCAACCTGTACGAAACAAAGAGGAGGTTCAAGGTGCTGATTCTCCAAGTAGGGAGATTGTTAGTAAAGCGGCTGGAATGGCGAACCCGAGCACAAGGGGAGGAGAAATGAGGTGCGTTTTAGAAACCTTTCCCGATCACACGGTGTACCATCTTCTGGGTTTCCCAGGCATGTTTTCGATGTAGGAAGATGCCCTTGAACCTGGAGATTTGGGACCCATGGGGTGGGTACCGCGCGGTATTACTTTAAAGCGTCTGCGTTTGCTCACCCAACCTCACCAAACCTCTCAGCCCCAAGAGTGTCCAGCCTTATGTCTCATCCAGCTGTGCGTCTAGATATGGTCAATCCAGGTTGCATCAGAGCCCCCGAACGGATTTTTAAGAATTTCTCTCTCTTTCACTGTCTTTGTTTTATGGGGTTCATTTTAAGTAATTTATTTTGATAATGGGGTTGAGCTGCTTTTCCCTGCTGTGTTTATGCCTCTTTACACCCTCTTGATTCAACTCCAGAGAGATATCAATACATAGGTTTTAAGATTCTTGCTAGTCAGATATATTCTTGTGCGGTGAATAGGGGGTGTTGAGTCCAGTTCACTGAGCAGGGAGGAGGTCTTGTCTGTTACATATTTGGCTTATGGAACGGTATGTGAGCTAATATCAAACCCTTGTTTTATGCATCACCCCACCTCACCTTTCCCGTTAAGCAGCCATAGTGTGTCTTCTTAATGTGTGACTCTGTTCTGTTTTGTAATTCAATTCAAGTGTAGCGATTTTGACATGCCCTCTATAAGTGATATCTTAGGATAAGTGTCTTTTTCTGTGTGACCTATTTCACTTAGAATCCTCGTCCCTAAATCCACTCATCATGCTGCTACTAGCCTTATGACATTGATTTCATGGCTGAGTGATATTCCATTGTGCCTAAGTACCACAACTTCTTTATCCATTTTTCTCTTTCCTGGGATGTTTAAGGTGTACTGAAGTGGAGGTTCTTGTACACAGAGCAGCCCTAAACTTTGGGGTGCCTGTGTGTTGTTGATTTTTAGTTTTCCCAATTTATACGCCCATGAGTGGAAGTGCCCTATGCTCTGCAAGCTGTGTTTATTACATGTTTCAGGACACACCGTACACTTCTCCAGAGTGGCTGTTGGCAACTGACATCCCGCCCATCAGCGTAGCAAGGCTCCCATGTCTCCATGGCCTGTCCTGCATTTCTGGTTTTTACACTTTTGGCAGCATGGCCCTTTTGACCGATGGCAAGCGAGACCTCTTTGCAGTGCTGATTTGCACTTCTGGCTTGCTTGGTTGGCCAAAGAGGGCGTACGTGTTTTTTCCTGAATGTATTCAGGAAAAAACGCGTACGCCCTCTTTCGCCAAGGGCATCATTGTCAACGTTTTGCCACTTTTCATGTGCTTTAAAGGCGAGTCGAATCTACCTCCTGAAATCTGTTTCCTGCAATTCTTCCTTGCTTTCAAATCCTCTTCCTTGCCTTCCCTCAATATATTTGTGGCCGAGCGTTATCATTTATAACTGTGCAGGTTTGTGAATTGCAGTGGCCCTGAGCTCCATTTGTCAACTCGCTTTTTTGGGAGCTGGCCGCAAAAGCGCAGGATTGCTTCAGGCCCTATTCTGGTTCCGGGGGGCAGGCTGAGCCTGTGCTTCATTCTTCTTCCTGATGAGGAAATAGAGTGACCGCTGCCTGTCCCAACACCTAGAGCTAGTCTCTCATTGGTTCCCCGTCTTCCCGTTCATCCTCAGGACAAATTGCAACCTGTACGAAACAAACAGGAGGTTCAAGGTGCTGATTCTCCAAGTAGGGAGATTGTTAGTAAAGCGGCTGGAATGGCGAACCCGAGCACAAGGAGAGGAGAAATGAGGTGCGTTTTAGAAACCTTTCCCGATCACACGGTGTACCATCTTCTGGGTTTCCGAGGCATGTTTTCGATGTAGGAAGATGCCCTTGAACCTGGAGATTTGGGACCCATGGGGTGGGTACCGCGCGGTATTACTTTAAAGCGTCTGCGTTTGCTCACCCAACCTCACCAATCCTCTCAGCCCCTAGAGTGTCCAGCCTTATGTCTCATCCAGCTGTGGGTCTAGATATGGTCAATCCAGGTTGCATCAGAGCCCCCGAACGGATGTTGTAAGAATTTCTCTCTCTTTCACTGTCTTTGTTTTATGGGGTTCATTTTAAGTAATTTATTTTGATAATGGGGTTGAGCTGCTTTTCCCTCCTGTGTTTATGCCGCTTTACACGCTCTTGATTCAACTCCAGAGAGATATCAATACATAGGTTTCAAGATTCTTGCTAGTCAGATATATTCTTGTGCGGTGAATAGGGGGTGTTGAGTCCAGTTCACTGAGCAGGGAGGAGGTCTTGTCTGTTACATATTTGGCTTATGGAACGGTATCTGAGCTAATTTCAAACCCTTGTTTTATGCATCACCCCACCTCACCTTTCCCGTTCCGCAGCCATAGTGTGTCTTCTAAATGTGTGACTCTGTTCTGTTTTGTAATTCAGTTCAAGTGTAGCGATTTTGACATGCCCTCTATAAGTGATATCTTAGGATAAGTGTCTTTTTCTGTGTGACTTATTTCACTTAGAATCCTCGTCCCTAAATCCGCTCATCATGCTGCTACTAGCCTTATGACATTGATTTCATGGCTGAGTGATATTCCAGTGTGCCTAAGTACCACAACTTCTTTATCCATTTTTCTCTTTCCTGGGATGTTTAAGGTGTACTGAAGTGGAGTTTCTTGTACACAGAGCAGCCCTAAACTTTGGGGTGCCTGTGTCTTGTTGATTTTTAGTTTTCCCAATTTATACGCCCATGAGTGGAAGTGCCCTATGCTCTCTCAGCTGTGTTTATTACATGTTTCAGGACACACCGTACACTTCTCCAGAGTGGCTGTTGGCAACTGACATCCCGCCCATCAGCGTAGCAAGGCTCCCATGTCTCCATGGCCTGTCCTGCATTTCTGGTTTTTACACTTTTTGCAGCATGGCCCTTTTGACCGATGGCAAGCGAGACTTCTTTGTAGTGCTGATTGGCACTTCCGGCTTGCTTGGTTGGCCAAAAAGGGCGTATGCGTTTTTTCCTGAATATATTCAGGAAAAAACGCATACGCCCTTTTTGGCCAAGGGCATCATTGTCAACGTTTTGCCGCTTTCCATGTGCTTGAAAGGCGAGTCGAATCTACCTCCTGAAATCTGTTTCCTGCAATTCTGCCTTGCTTTCAAATCCTCTTTGTTGCCTTCCCTCAATATATTTGTGGACGAGAGTTATCATTTATAACTCTGCAGGTTTGTGAATTGCAGTGGCCCTGAGCTCCATTTGTCAACTCGCTTTTTTGGGAGCTGGCCGCAAAAGCGCAGGATTGCTTCAGGCCCTATTCTGGTTCCAGGGGGCAGGCTGAGCCTGTGCTTCATTCTTCTTCCTGATGGGGAAATAGAGTGACCTGTGCCTGTCCCAACACCTAGAGCTAGTCTCTCATTGGTTCCCCGTCTTCCCGTTCATCCTCAGGACAAATTGCAACCTGTACGAAACAAACAGGAGGTTCAAGGTGCTGATTCTCCAAGTAGGGAGATTGTTAGTAAAGCGGCTGGAATGGCGAACCCGAGCACAAGGAGAGGAGAAATGAGGTGCGTTTTAGAAACCTTTCCCGATCACACGGTGTACCATCTTCTGGGTTTCCCAGGCATGTTTTCGATGTAGGAAGGTGCACTTTAACCTGGAGATTTGGGACCCATGGGGTGGGTACCCCGCGGTATTACTTTAAAGCGTCTGCGTTTGCTCACCCAACCTCAACAATCCTCTCAGCCCCAAGAGTGTCCAGCCTTATCTCTCATCCAACTGTGGGTCTAGACATGGTCAATCCAGGTTGCATCAGAGCCCCCGAACGGATTTTGTAAGAATTTCTCTCTCTTTCACTCTCTTTGTTTTATGGGGTCCATTTTAAGTAATTTATTTTGATAATGGGGTTGAGCTGCTTTTCCCTGCTGTGTTTATGCCGCTTTACACCCTCTTGATTCAACTCCAGAGAGATATCAATACATAGGTTTTAAGATTCTTGCTAGTCAGATATATTCTTGTGCGGTGAATAGGAGGTGTTGAGTCCAGTTCACTGAGCAGGGAGGAGGTCTTGTCTGTTACATATTTGGCTTATGGAACGGTATGTGAGCTAATTTCAAACCCTTGTTTTATGCATCACCCCACCTCACCTTTCTCCTTAAGCAGCCATAGTGTGTCTTCTAAATGTGTGACTCTGTTCTGTTTTGTAATTCAGTTCAAGTGTAGCGATTTTGACATGCCCTCTATAAGTGATATCTTAGGATAAGTGTCTTTTTCTGTGTGACTTATTTGACTTAGAATCCTCGTCCCTAAATCCACTCATCATGCTGCTACTAGCCTTATGACATTGATTTCATGGCTGAGTGATATTCCATTGTGCCTAAGTACCACAACTTCTTTATCCATTTTTCTCTTTCCTGGGATGTTTAAGGTGTACTGAAGTGGAGGTTCTTGTACACAGAGCAACCCTAAACTTTGGGGTGCCTGTGTCTTGTTGATTTTCAGTTTTCCCAATTTGTACGCCCATGAGGGGAAGTGCCCTATGCTCTCTCAGCTGTGTTTATTACATGTTTCAGTACACACCGTACACTACTCCAGAGTGGCTGTTGGCAACTGACATCCCGCCCATCAGCGTAGCAAGGCTCCCATGTCTCCATGGCCTGTCCTGCATTTCTGGTTTTTACACTTTTGGCAGCATGGCCCTTTTGACCGATGGCAAGCGAGACTTCTTTGTAGTGCTGATTGGCACTTCCGGCTTGCTTGGTTGGCCAAAAAGGGCGTATGCGTTTTTTCCTGATATATTCAGGAAAAAACGCATACGCCCTTTTTGGCCAAGGGCATCAGTGTCAACGTTTTGCCGCTTTTCATGTGCTTTAAAGGCGAGTCGAATCTACCTCCTGAAATCTGTTTCCTGCAATTCTGCCTTGCTTTCAAATCCTCTTCCTTGCCTTCCCTCAATATATTTGTGGACGAGAGTTATCATTTATAACTGTGCAGGTTTGTGAATTGCAGTGGCCCTGAGCTCCATTTTTCAACTCGCTTTTTTGGGAGCTGGCCGCAAAAGCGCAGGATTGCTTCAGGCCCTATTCTGGTTCCGGGGGGCAGGCTGAGCCTGTGCTTCATTCTTCTTCCTGATGGGGAAATAGAGTGACCTGTGCCTGTCCGAACACCTAGAGCTAGTCTCTCATTGGTTCCCCGTCTTCCCGTTCATCCTCAGGACAAATTGCAACCTGTACGAAACAAACAGGAGGTTCAAGGTGCTGATTCTCCAAGTAGGGAGATTGTTAGTAAAGCGGCTGAAATGGCGAACCCGAGCACAAGGAGAGGAGAAATGAGGTGCGCTTTAGAAACCTTTCCCGATCACACGGTGTACCATCTTCTGGGTTTCCCAGGCATGTTTTCGATGTAGGAAGATGCCCTTGAACCTGGAGATTTGGGACCCATGCGGTGGGTACCGCGCGGTATTACTTTAAAGCGTCTGCGTTTGCTCACCCAACCTCACCAAACCTCTCAGCCCCAAGAGTGTCCAGCCTTATGTCTCATCCAGCTGTGCGTCTAGATATGGTCAATCCAGGTTGCATCAGAGCCCCCGAACGGATTTTGTAAGAATTTCTCTCTCTTTCACTCTCTTTGTTTTATGGGGTTCATTTTAAGTAATTTATTTTGATAATGGGGTTGAGCTGCTTTTCCCTGCTGTGTTTATGCCGCTTTACACCCTCTTGATTCAACTCCAGAGAGATATCAATACATAGGTTTTAAGATTCTTGCTAGTCAGATATATTCTTGTGCGGTGAATAGGGGGTGTTGAGTCCAGTTCACTGAGCAGGGAGGAAGTCTTGTCTGTTACATATTTGGCTTATGGAACGGTATGTGAGCTAATATCAAACCCTTGTTTTATGCATCACCCCACCTCACCTTTCCCGTTAAGCAGCCATAGTGTGTCTTCTAAATGTGTGACTCTGTTCTGTTTTGTAATTCAATTCAAGTGTAGCGATTTTGACATGCCCTCTATAAGTGATATCTTAGGATAAGTGTCTTTTTCTGTGTGACCTATTTCACTTAGAATCCTCGTCCCTAAATCCACTCATCATGCTGCTACTAGCCTTATGACATTGATTTCATGGCTGAGTGATATTCCATTGTGCCTAAGTACCACAACTTCTTTATCCATTTTTCTCTTTCCTGGGATGTTTAAGGTGTACTGAAGTGGAGGTTCTTGTACACAGAGCAGCCCTAAAGTTTGGGGTGCCTGTGTGTTGTTGATTTTTAGTTTTCCCAATTTATACGCCCATGAGTGGAAGTGCCCTATGCTCTGTAAGCTGTGTTTATTACATGTTTCAGGACACACCGTACACTTCTCCAGAGTGGCTGTTGGCAACTGACATCCCGCCCATCAGCGTAGCAAGGCTCCCATGTCTCCATGGCCTTTCCTGCATTTCTGGTTTTTACACTTTTTGCAGCATGGCCCTTTTGACCGATGGCAAGCGAGACTTCTTTGCAGTGCTGATTTGCACTTCCGGCTTGCTTGGTTGGCCAAAAAGGGCGTACGCTTTTTTTCCTGAATACATTCAGGAAAAAACGCGTACGCCCTTTTTGGCCAAGGGCATCAGTGTCAACGTTTTGCCACTTTTCATGTGCTTTAAAGGCGAGTCGAATCTACCTCCTGAAATCTGTTTCCTGCAATTCTGCCTTGCTTTCAAATCCTCTTCGTTGCCTTCCCTCAATATATTTGTGGACGGGAGTTATCATTTATAACTGTGCAGGTTTGTGAATTGCAGTGGCCCTGAGCTCCATTTGTCAACTCGCTTTTTTGGGAGCTGCCCGCAAAAGCGCAGGATTGCTTCAGGCCCTATTCTGGTTCCGGGGGGCAGGCTGAGCCTGTGCTTCATTCTTCTTGCTGATGGGGAAATAGAGTGACCTGTGCCTGTCCCAACACCTAGAGCTAGTCTCTCATTGGTTCCCCGTCTTCCCGTTCATCCTCAGGACAAATTGCAACCTGTACGAAACAAACAGGATGTTCAAGGTGCTGATTCTCCAAGTAGGGAGATTGTCAGTAAAGCGGCTGGAATGGCGAACCCGAGCACAAGGAGAGGAGAAATGAGGTGCGTTTTAGAAACCTTTCCCGATCACACGGTGTACCATCTTCTGGGTTTCCCAGGCATGTTTTCGATGTAGGAAGATGCCCTTGAACCTGGAGATTTGGGATCCATGGGGTGGGTACCGCGCGGTATTACTTTAAAGCGTCTGCGTTTGCTCACCCAGCCTCACCAAACCTCTCAGCCCCAAGAGTGTCCAGCCTTATGTCTCATCCAGCTGTGCGTCTAGATATGGTCAATCCAGGTTGCATCAGAGCCCCCGAACGGATTTTGTAAGAATTTCTCTCTCTTTCACTGTCTTTGTTTTATGGGGTTCATTTTAAGTAATTTATTTTGATAATGGGGTTGAGCTGCTTTTCCCTGCTGTGTTTATGCCGCTTTACACCCTCTTGATTCAACTCCAGAGAGATATCAATACATAGGTTTTAACATTCTTGCTAGTCAGATATATTCTTGTGCGGTGAATAGGGGGTGTTGAGTCCAGTTCACTGAGCAGGGAGGAGGTCTTGTCTGTTACATATTTGGCTTATGGAACGGTATGTGAGCTAATATCAAACCCTTGTTTTATGCATCACCCCACCTCACCTTTCCCGTTAAGCAGCCATAGTGTGTCTTCTAAATGTGTGACTCTGTTCTGTTTTGTAATTCAATTCAAGTGTAGCGATTGTGACATGCCCTCTATAAGTGATATCTTAGGATAAGTGTCTTTTTCTGTGTGACCTATTTCACTTAGAATCCTCGTCCCTAAATCCACTCATCATGCTGCTACTAGCCTTATGACATTGATTTCATGGCTGAGTGATATTCCATTGTGCCTAAGTACCACAACTTCTTTATCCATTTTTCTCTTTCCTGGGATGTTTAAGGTGTACTGAAGTGGAGGTTCTTGTACACAGAGCAGCCCTAAAGTTTGGGGTGCCTGTGTGTTGTTGATTTTTAGTTTTCCCAATTTATACGCCCATGAGTGGAAGTGCCCTATGCTCTGTAAGCTGTGTTTATTACATGTTTCAGGACACACCGTACACTTCTCCAGAGTGGCTGTTGGCAACTGACATCCCGCCCATCAGCGTAGCAAGGCTCCCATGTCTCCATGGCCTGTCCTGCATTTCTGGTTTTTACACTTTTTGCAGCATGGCCCTTTTGACCGATGGCAAGCGAGACTTCTTTGCAGTGCTGATTTGCACTTCCGGCTTCCTTGGTTGGCCAAAAAGGGCGTACGCGTTTTTTCCTGAATGTATTCAGGAAAAAACGCGTACGCCCTTTTTGGCCAAGGGCATCATTGTCAACGTTTTGCCACTTTTCATGTGCTTTAAAGGCGAGTCGAATCTACCTCCTGAAATCTGTTTCCTGCAATTCTGCCTTGCTTTCAAATCCTCTTCGTTGCCTTCCCTCAATATATTTGTGGACGAGAGTTATCATTTATAACTGTGCAGGTTTGTGAATTGCAGTGGCCCTGAGCTCCATTTGTCAACTCGCTTTTTTGGGAGCTGGCCGCAAAAGCGCAGGATTGCTTCAGGCCCTATTCTGGTTCCGGGGGGCAGGCTGAGCCTGTGCTTCATTCTTCTTCCTGATGGGGAAATAGAGTGACCTCTGCCTGTCCCAACACCTAGAGCTAGTCTCTCATTGGTTCCCCGTCTTCCCGTTCATCCTCAGGACAAATTGCAAGCTGTACGAAACAAACAGGAGGTTCAAGTTGCTGATTCTCCAAGTAGGGAGATTGTTAGTAAAGCGGCTGGAATGGCGAACCCGAGCACAAGGGGAGGAGAAATGAGGTGCGTTTTAGAAACCTTTCCCGATCACACGGTGTACCATCTTCTGGGTTTCCCAGGCATGTTTTCGATGTAGGAAGATGCCCTTGAACCTGGAGATTTGGGACCCATGGGGTGGGTACCGCGCGGTATTACTTTAAAGCGTCTGCGTTTGCTCACCCAACCTCACCAAACCTCTCAGCCCCAAGAGTGTCCAGCCTTATGTCTCATCCAGCTGTGCGTCTAGATATGGTCAATCCAGGTTGCATCAGAGCCCCCGAACGGATTTTGTAAGAATTTCTCTCTCTTTCACTGTCTTTGTTTTATGGGGTTCATTTTAAGTAATTTATTTTGATAATGGGGTTGAGCTGCTTTTCCCTGCTGTGTTTATGCCTCTTTACACCCTCTTGATTCAACTCCAGAGAGATATCAATACATAGGTTTTAAGATTCTTGCTAGTCAGATATATTCTTGTGCGGTGAATAGGGGGTGTTGAGTCCAGTTCACTGAGCAGGGAGGAGGTCTTGTCTGTTACATATTTGGCTTATGGAACGGTATGTGAGCTAATATCAAACCCTTGTTTTATGCATCACCCCACCTCACCTTTCCCGTTAAGCAGCCATAGTGTGTCTTCTAAATGTGTGACTCTGTTCTGTTTTGTAATTCAATTCAAGTGTAGCGATTTTGACATGCCCTCTATAAGTGATATCTTAGGATAAGTGTCTTTTTCTGTGTGACCTATTTCACTTAGAATCCTCGTCCCTAAATCCACTCATCATGCTGCTACTAGCCTTATGACATTGATTTCATGGCTGAGTGATATTCCATTGTGCCTAAGTACCACAACTTCTTTATCCATTTTTCTCTTTCCTGGGATGTTTAAGGTGTACTGAAGTGGAGGTTCTTGTACACAGAGCAGCCCTAAACTTTGGGGTGCCTGTGTGTTGTTGATTTTTAGTTTTCCCAATTTATACGCCCATGAGTGGAAGTGCCCTATGCTCTGCAAGCTGTGTTTATTACATGTTTCAGGACACACCGTACACTTCTCCAGAGTGGCTGTTGGCAACTGACATCCCGCCCATCAGCGTAGCAAGGCTCCCATGTCTCCATGGCCTGTCCTGCATTTCTGGTTTTTACACTTTTGGCAGCATGGCCCTTTTGACCGATGGCAAGCGAGACCTCTTTGCAGTGCTGATTTGCACTTCTGGCTTGCTTGGTTGGCCAAAGAGGGCGTACGCGTTTTTTCCTGAATGTATTCAGGAAAAAACGCGTACGCCCTCTTTCGCCAAGGGCATCATTGTCAACGTTTTGCCACTTTTCATGTGCTTTAAAGGCGAGTCGAATCTACCTCCTGAAATCTGTTTCCTGCAATTCTTCCTTGCTTTCAAATCCTCTTCCTTGCCTTCCCTCAATATATTTGTGGCCGAGCGTTATCATTTATAACTGTGCAGGTTTGTGAATTGCAGTGGCCCTGAGCTCCATTTGTCAACTCGCTTTTTTGGGAGCTGCCCGCAAAAGCGCAGGATTGCTTCAGGCCCTATTCTGGTTCCGGGGGGCAGGCTGAGCCTGTGCTTCATTCTTCTTCCTCATGGGGAAATAGAGTGACCTGTGCCTGTCCCAACACCTAGAGCTAGTCTCTCATTGGTTCCCCGTCTTCCTGTTCATCCTCAGGACAAATTGCAACCTGTACGAAACAAACAGGAGGTTCAAGGTGCTGATTCTCCAAGTAGGGAGATTGTCAGTAAAGCGGCTGGAATGGCGAACCCGAGCACAAGGAGAGGAGAAATGAGGTGCGTTTTAGAAACCTTTCCCGATCACACGGTGTACCATCTTCTGGGTTTCCCAGGCATGTTTTCGATGAAGGAATGTGCCCTTGAACCTGGAGATTTGGGACCCATGGGGTGGGTACCGCGCGGTATTACTTTAAAGCGTCTGCGTTTGCTCACCCAACCTCACCAAACCTCTCAGCCCCAAGAGTGTCCAGCCTTATGTCTCATCCAGCTGTGCGTCTAGATATGGTCAATCCAGGTTGCATCAGAGCCCCCGAACGGATTTTGTAAGAATTTCTCTCTCTTTCACTGTCTTTGTTTTATGGGGTTCATTTTAAGTAATTTATTTTGATAATGGGGTTGAGCTGCTTTTCCCTGCTGTGTTTATGCCGCTTTACACCCTCTTGATTCAACTCCAGAGAGATATCAATACATAGGTTTTAAGATTCTTGCTAGTCAGATATATTCTTGTGCGGTGAATAGGGGGTGTTGAGTCCAGTTCACTGAGCAGGGAGGAGGTCTTGTCTGTTACATATTTGGCTTATGGAACGGTATGTGAGCTAATATCAAACCCTTGTTTTATGCATCACCCCACCTCACCTTTCCCGTTAAGCAGCCATAGTGTGTCTTCTAAATGTGTGACTCTGTTCTGTTTTGTAATTCAATTCAAGTGTAGCGATTTTGACATGCCCTCTATAAGTGATATCTTAGGATAAGTGTCTTTTTCTGTGTGACCTATTTCACTTAGAATCCTCGTCCCTAAATCCACTCATCATGCTGCTACTAGCCTTATGACATTGATTTCATGGCTGAGTGATATTCCATTGTGCCTAAGTACCACAACTTCTTTATCCATTTTTCTCTTTCCTGGGATGTTTAAGGTGTACTGAAGTGGAGGTTCTTGTACACAGAGCAGCCCTAAAGTTTGGGGTGCCTGTGTGTTGTTGATTTTTAGTTTTCCCAATTTATACGCCCATGAGTGGAAGTTCCCTATGCTCTGCAAGCTGTGTTTATTACATGTTTCAGGACACACTGTACACTTCTCCAGAGTGGCTGTTGGCAACTGACATCCCGCCCATCAGCGTAGCAAGGCTCCCATGTCTCCATGGCCTGTCCTGCATTTCTGGTTTTTACACTTTTTGCAGCATGGCCCTTTTGACCGATGGCAAGCGAGACTTCTTTGCAGTGCTGATTTGCACTTCCGGCTTGCTTGGTTGGCCAAAAAGGGCGTACGCGTTTTTTCCTGAATGTATTCAGGAAAAAACGCGTACGCCCTTTTTGGCCAAGGGCATCATTGTCAACGTTTTGCCACTTTTCATGTGCTTTAAAGGCGAGTCGAATCTACCTCCTGAAATCTGTTTCCTGCAATTCTGCCTTGCTTTCAAATCCTCTTCGTTGCCTTCCCTCAATATATTTGTGGACGAGAGTTATCATTTATAACTGTGCAGGTTTGTGAATTGCAGTGGCCCTGAGCTCCATTTGTCAACTCGCTTTTTTGGGAGCTGGCCGCAAAAGCGCAGGATTGCTTCAGGCCCTATTCTGGTTCCGGGGGGCAGGCTGAGCCTGTGCTTCATTCTTCTTCCTGATGGGGAAATAGAGTGACCTCTGCCTGTCCCAACACCTAGAGCTAGTCTCTCATTGGTTCCCCGTCTTCCCGTTCATCCTCAGGACAAATTGCAACCTGTACGAAACAAACAGGAGGTTCAAGTTGCTGATTCTCCAAGTAGGGAGATTGTTAGTAAAGCGGCTGGAATGGCGAACCCGAGCACAAGGGGAGGAGAAATGAGGTGCGTTTTAGAAACCTTTCCCGATCACACGGTGTACCATCTTCTGGGTTTCCCAGGCATGTTTTCGATGTAGGAAGATGCCCTTGAACCTGGAGATTTGGGACCCATGGGGTGGGTACCGCGCGGTATTACTTTAAAGCGTCTGCGTTTGCTCACCCAACCTCACCAAACCTCTCAGCCCCAAGAGTGTCCAGCCTTATGTCTCATCCAGCTGTGCGTCTAGATATGGTCAATCCAGGTTGCATCAGAGCCCCCGAACGGATTTTGTAAGAATTTCTCTCTCTTTCACTGTCTTTGTTTTATGGGGTTCATTTTAAGTAATTTATTTTGATAATGGGGTTGAGCTGCTTTTCCCTGCTGTGTTTATGCCTCTTTACACCCTCTTGATTCAACTCCAGAGAGATATCAATACATAGGTTTTAACATTCTTGCTAGTCAGATATATTCTTGTGCGGTGAATAGGGGGTGTTGAGTCCAGTTCACTGAGCAGGGAGGAGGTCTTGTCTGTTACATATTTGGCTTATGGAACGGTATGTGAGCTAATATCAAACCCTTGTTTTATGCATCACCCCACCTCACCTTTCCCGTTAAGCAGCCATAGTGTGTCTTCTAAATGTGTGACTCTGTTTTGTTTTGTAATTCAATTCAAGTGTAGCGATTGTGACATGCCCTCTATAAGTGATATCTTAGGATAAGTGTCTTTTTCTGTGTGACCTATTTCACTTAGAATCCTCGTCCCTAAATCCACTCATCATGCTGCTACTAGCCTTATGACATTGATTTCATGGCTGAGTGATATTCCATTGTGCCTAAGTACCACAACTTCTTTATCCATTTTTCTCTTTCCTGGGATGTTTAAGGTGTACTGAAGTGGAGGTTCTTGTACACAGAGCAGCCCTAAACTTTGGGGTGCCTGTGTGTTGTTGATTTTTAGTTTTCCCAATTTATACGCCCATGAGTGGAAGTGCCCTATGCTCTGCAAGCTGTGTTTATTACATGTTTCAGGACACACCGTACACTTCTCCAGAGTGGCTGTTGGCAACTGACATCCCGCCCATCAGCGTAGCAAGGCTCCCATGTCTCCATGGCCTGTCCTGCATTTCTGGTTTTTACACTTTTGGCAGCATGGCCCTTTTGACCGATGGCAAGCGAGACCTCTTTGCAGTGCTGATTTGCACTTCTGGCTTGCTTGGTTGGCCAAAGAGGGCGTACGCGTTTTTTCCTGAATGTATTCAGGAAAAAACGCGTACGCCCTCTTTCGCCAAGGGCATCATTGTCAACGTTTTGCCACTTTTCATGTGCTTTAAAGGCGAGTCGAATCTACCTCCTGAAATCTGTTTCCTGCAATTCTTCCTTGCTTTCAAATCCTCTTCCTTGCCTTCCCTCAATATATTTGTGGCCGAGCGTTATCATTTATAACTGTGCAGGTTTGTGAATTGCAGTGGCCCTGAGCTCCATTTGTCAACTCGCTTTTTTGGGAGCTGGCCGCAAAAGCGCAGGATTGCTTCAGGCCCTATTCTGGTTCCGGGGGGCAGGCTGAGCCTGTGCTTCATTCTTCTTCCTGATGGGGAAATAGAGTGACCTGTGCCTGTCCCAACACCTAGAGCTAGTCTCTCATTGGTTCCCCGTCTTCCCGTTCATCCTCAGGACAAATTGCAACCTGTACGAAACAAACAGGAGGTTCAAGGTGCTGATTCTCCAAGTAGGGAGATTGTCAGTAAAGCGGCTGGAATGGCGAACCCGAGCACAAGGAGAGGAGAAATGAGGTGCGTTTTAGAAACCTTTCCCGATCACACGGTGTACCATCTTCTGGGTTTCCCAGGCATGTTTTCGATGAAGGAATGTGCCCTTGAACCTGGAGATTTGGGACCCATGGGGTGGGTACCGCGCGGTATTACTTTAAAGCGTCTGCGTTTGCTCACCCAACCTCACCAAACCTCTCAGCCCCAAGAGTGTCCAGCCTTATGTCTCATCCAGCTGTGCGTCTAGATATGGTCAATCCAGGTTGCATCAGAGCCCCCGAACGGATTTTGTAAGAATTTCTCTCTCTTTCACTCTCTTTGTTTTATGGGGTTCATTTTAAGTAATTTATTTTGATAATGGGGTTGAGCTGCTTTTCCCTGCTGTGTTTATGCCGCTTTACACCCTCTTGATTCAACTCCAGAGAGATATCAATACATAGGTTTTAAGATTCTTGCTAGTCAGATATATTCTTGTGCGGTGAATAGGGGGTGTTGAGTCCAGTTCACTGAGCAGGGAGGAGGTCTTGTCTGTTACATATTTGGCTTATGGAACGGTATGTGAGCTAATATCAAACCCTTGTTTTATGCATCACCCCACCTCACCTTTCCCGTTAAGCAGCCATAGTGTGTCTTCTAAATGTGTGACTCTGTTCTGTTTTGTAATTCAATTCAAGTGTAGCGATTGTGACATGCCCTCTATAAGTGATATCTTAGGATAAGTGTCTTTTTCTGTGTGACCTATTTCACTTAGAATCCTCGTCCCTAAATCCACTCATCATGCTGCTACTAGCCTTATGACATTGATTTCATGGCTGAGTGATATTCCATTGTGCCTAAGTACCACAACTTCTTTATCCATTTTTCTCTTTCCTGGGATGTTTAAGGTGTACTGAAGTGGAGGTTCTTGTACACAGAGCAGCCCTAAACTTTGGGGTGCCTGTGTGTTGTTGATTTTTAGTTTTCCCAATTTATACGCCCATGAGTGGAAGTTCCCTATGCTCTGCAAGCTGTGTTTATTACATGTTTCAGGACACACTGTACACTTCTCCAGAGTGGCTGTTGGCAACTGACATCCCGCCCATCAGCGTAGCAAGGCTCCCATGTCTCCATGGCCTGTCCTGCATTTCTGGTTTTTACACTTTTTGCAGCATGGCCCTTTTGACCGATGGCAAGCGAGAGTTCTTTGCAGTGCTGATTTGCACTTCCGGCTTGCTTGGTTGGCCAAAAAGGGCGTACGCGTTTTTTCCTGAATGTATTCAGGAAAAAACGCGTACGCCCTTTTTGGCCAAGGGCATCATTGTCAACGTTTTGCCACTTTTCATGTGCTTTAAAGGCGAGTCGAATCTACCTCCTGAAATCTGTTTCCTGCAATTCTGCCTTGCTTTCAAATCCTCTTCGTTGCCTTCCCTCAATATATTTGTGGACGAGAGTTATCATTTATAACTGTGCAGGTTTGTGAATTGCAGTGGCCCTGAGCTCCATTTGTCAACTCGCTTTTTTGGGAGCTGGCCGCAAAAGCGCAGGATTGCTTCAGGCCCTATTCTGGTTCCGGGGGGCAGGCTGAGCCTGTGCTTCATTCTTCTTCCTGATGGGGAAATAGAGTGACCTCTGCCTGTCCCAACACCTAGAGCTAGTCTCTCATTGGTTCCCCGTCTTCCCGTTCATCCTCAGGACAAATTGCAACCTGTACGAAACAAACAGGAGGTTCAAGTTGCTGATTCTCCAAGTAGGGAGATTGTTAGTAAAGCGGCTGGAATGGCGAACCCGAGCACAAGGGGAGGAGAAATGAGGTGCGTTTTAGAAACCTTTCCCGATCACACGGTGTACCATCTTCTGGGTTTCCCAGGCATGTTTTCGATGTAGGAAGATGCCCTTGAACCTGGAGATTTGGGACCCATGGGGTGGGTACCGCGCGGTATTACTTTAAAGCGTCTGCGTTTGCTCACCCAACCTCACCAAACCTCTCAGCCCCAAGAGTGTCCAGCCTTATGTCTCATCCAGCTGTGCGTCTAGATATGGTCAATCCAGGTTGCATCAGAGCCCCCGAACGGATTTTGTAAGAATTTCTCTCTCTTTCACTGTCTTTGTTTTATGGGGTTCATTTTAAGTAATTTATTTTGATAATGGGGTTGAGCTGCTTTTCCCTGCTGTGTTTATGCCTCTTTACACCCTCTTGATTCAACTCCAGAGAGATATCAATACATAGGTTTTAAGATTCTTGCTAGTCAGATATATTCTTGTGCGGTGAATAGGGGGTGTTGAGTCCAGTTCACTGAGCAGGGAGGAGGTCTTGTCTGTTACATATTTGGCTTATGGAACGGTATGTGAGCTAATATCAAACCCTTGTTTTATGCATCACCCCACCTCACCTTTCCCGTTAAGCAGCCATAGTGTGTCTTCTAAATGTGTGACTCTGTTCTGTTTTGTAATTCAATTCAAGTGTAGCGATTTTGACATGCCCTCTATAAGTGATATCTTAGGATAAGTGTCTTTTTCTGTGTAACCTATTTCACTTAGAATCCTCGTCCCTAAATCCACTCATCATGCTGCTACTAGCCTTATGACATTGATTTCATGGCTGAGTGATATTCCATTGTGCCTAAGTACCACAACTTCTTTATCCATTTTTCTCTTTCCTGGGATGTTTAAGGTGTACTGAAGTGGAGGTTCTTGTACACAGAGCAGCCCTAAACTTTGGGGTGCCTGTGTGTTGTTGATTTTTAGTTTTCCCAATTTATACGCCCATGAGTGGAAGTGCCCTATGCTCTGCAAGCTGTGTTTATTACATGTTTCAGGACACACCGTACACTTCTCCAGAGTGGCTGTTGGCAACTGACATCCCGCCCATTAGCGTAGCAAGGCTCCCATGTCTCCATGGCCTGTCCTGCATTTCTGGTTTTTACACTTTTGGCAGCATGGCCCTTTTGACCGATGGCAAGCGAGACTTCTTTGTAGTGCTGATTTGCACTTCCGGCTTGCTTGGTTGGCCAAAAAGGGCGTATGCGTTTTTTCCAGAATATATTCAGGAAAAAACGCGTACGCCCTTTTTGGCCAAGGGCATCAGTGTCAACGTTTTGCCACTTTTCATGTGCTTTAAAGGCGAGTCGAATCTACCTCCTGAAATCTGTTTCCTGCAATTCTTCCTTGCTTTCAAATCCTCTTCCTTGCCTTCCCTCAATATATTTGTGGCCGAGCGTTATCATTTATAACTGTGCAGGTTTGTGAATTGCAGTGGCCCTGAGCTCCATTTGTCAACTCGCTTTTTTGGGAGCTGGCCGCAAAAGCGCAGGATTGCTTCAGGCCCTATTCTGGTTCCGGGGGGCAGGCTGAGCCTGTGCTTCATTCTTCTTCCTGATGGGGAAATAGAGTGACCTGTGCCTGTCCCAACACCTAGAGCTAGTCTCTCATTGGTTCCCCGTCTTCCTGTTCATCCTCAGGACAAATTGCAACCTGTACGAAACAAACAGGAGGTTCAAGGTGCTGATTCTCCAAGTAGGGAGATTGTCAGTAAAGCGGCTGGAATGGCGAACCCGAGCACAAGGAGAGGAGAAATGAGGTGCGTTTTAGAAACCTTTCCCGATCACACGGTGTACCATCTTCTGGGTTTCCCAGGCATGTTTTCGATGAAGGAAGGTGCCCTTGAACCTGGAGATTTGGGACCCATGGGGTGGGTACCGCGCGGTATTACTTTAAAGCGTCTGCGTTTGCTCACCCAACCTCACCAAACCTCTCAGCCCCAAGAGTGTCCAGCCTTATGTCTCATCCAGCTGTGCGTCTAGATATGGTCAATCCAGGTTGCATCAGAGCCCCCGAACGGATTTTGTAAGAATTTCTCTCTCTTTCACTCTCTTTGTTTTATGGGGTTCATTTTAAGTAATTTATTTTGATAATGGGGTTGAGCTGCTTTTCCCTGCTGTGTTTATGCCGCTTTACACCCTCTTGATTCAACTCCAGAGAGATATCAATACATAGGTTTTAAGATTCTTGCTAGTCAGATATATTCTTGTGCGGTGAATAGGGGGTGTTGAGTCCAGTTCACTGAGCAGGGAGGAGGTCTTGTCTGTTACATATTTGGCTTATGGAACGGTATGTGAGCTAATATCAAACCCTTGTTTTATGCATCACCCCACCTCACCTTTCCCGTTAAGCAGCCATAGTGTGTCTTCTAAATGTGTGACTCTGTTCTGTTTTGTAATTCAATTCAAGTGTAGCGATTTTGACATGCCCTCTATAAGTGATATCTTAGGATAAGTGTCTTTTTCTGTGTGACCTATTTCACTTAGAATCCTCGTCCCTAAATCCACTCATCATGCTGCTACTAGCCTTATGACATTGATTTCATGGCTGAGTGATATTCCATTGTGCCTAAGTACCACAACTTCTTTATCCATTTTTCTCTTTCCTGGGATGTTTAAGGTGTACTGAAGTGGAGGTTCTTGTACACAGAGCAGCCCTAAACTTTGGGGTGCCTGTGTGTTGTTGATTTTTAGTTTTCCCAATTTATACGCCCATGAGTGGAAGTTCCCTATGCTCTGCAAGCTGTGTTTATTACATGTTTCAGGACACACCGTACACTTCTCCAGAGTGGCTGTTGGCAACTGACATCCCGCCCATCAGCGTAGCAAGGCTCCCATGTCTCCATGGCCTGTCCTGCATTTCTGGTTTTTACACTTTTTGCAGCATGGCCCTTTTGACCGATGGCAAGCGAGACCTCTTTGCAGTGCTGATTTGCACTTCTGGCTTGCTTGGTTGGCCAAAGAGGGCGTACGCGTTTTTTCCTGAATGTATTCAGGAAAAAACGCGTACGCCCTCTTTGGCCAAGGGCATCATTGTCAACGTTTTGCCACTTTTCATGTGCTTTAAAGGCGAGTCGAATCTACCTCCTGAAATCTGTTTCCTGCAATTCTGCCTTGCTTTCAAATCCTATTCGTTGCCTTCCCTCAATATATTTGTGGACGAGAGTTATCATTTATAACTGTGCAGGTTTGTGAATTGCAGTGGCCCTGAGCTCCATTTGTCAACTCGCTTTTTTGGGAGCTGGCCGCAAAAGCGCAGGATTGCTTCAGGCCCTATTCTGGTTCCGGGGGGCAGGCTGAGCCTGTGCTTCATTCTTCTTCCTGATGGGGAAATAGAGTGACCTCTGCCTGTCCCAACACCTAGAGCTAGTCTCTCATTGGTTCCCCGTCTTCCCGTTCATCCTCAGGACAAATTGCAGCCTGTACGAAACAAACAGGAGGTTCAAGGTGCTGATTCTCCAAGTAGGGAGATTGTTAGTAAAGCGGCTGGAATGGCGAACCCGAGCACAAGGAGAGGAGAAATGAGGTGCGTTTTAGAAACCTTTCCCGATCACACGGTGTACCATCTTCTGGGTTTCCCAGGCATGTTTTCGATGTAGGAAGATGCCCTTGAACCTGGAGATTTGGGACCCATGCGGTGGGTACTGCGCGGTATTACTTTAAAGCGTCTGCGTTTGCTCACCCAACCTCACCAATCCTCTCAGCCCCAAGAGTGTCCAGCCTTATGTCTCATCCAGCTGTGCGTCTAGATATGGTCAATCCAGGTTGCATCAGAGCCCCAGAACGGATTTTGTAAGAATTTCTCTCTCTTTCACTCTCTTTGTTTTATGGGGTTCATTTTAAGTAATTTATTTTGATAATGGGGTTGAGCTGCTTTTCCCTGCTGTGTTTATGCCGCTTTACACCCTCTTGATTCAACTCCAGAGAGATATCAATACATAGGTTTTAAGATTCTTGCTAGTCAGATATATTCTTGTGCGGTGAATAGGGGGTGTTGAGTCCAGTTCACTGAGCAGGGAGGAGGTCTTGTCTGTTACATATTTGGCTTATGGAACGTTATGTGAGCTAATTTCAAACCCTTGTTTTATGCATCACCCCACCTCACCTTTCCCGTTAAGCAGCCATAGTGTGTCTTCTAAATGTGTGACTCTGTTCTGTTTTGTAATTCAGTTCAAGTGTAGCGATTTTGACATGCCCTCTATAAGTGATATCTTAGGATAAGTGTCTTTTTCTGTGTGACCTATTTCACTTAGATTCCTCGTCCCTAAATCCACTCATCATGCTGCTACTAGCCTTATGACATTGATTTCATGGCTGAGTGATAGTCCATTGTGCCTAAGTACCACAACTTCTTTATCCATTTTTCTCTTTCCTGGGATGTTTAAGGTGTACTGAAGTGGAGGTTCTTGTACACAGAGCAGCCCTAAACTTTGGGGTGCCTGTGTGTTGTTGATTTTTAGTTTTCCCAATTTATACGCCCATGAGTGGAAGTGCCCTATGCTCTCTCAGCTGTGTTTATTACATGTTTCAGGACACACCGTACACTTCTCCAGAGTGGCTGTTGGCAACTGACATCCCGCCCATCAGCGTAGCAAGGCTCCCATGTCTCCATGGCCTGTCCTGCATTTCTGGTTTTTACACTTTTTGCAGCATGGCCCTTTTGACCGATGGCAAGCGAGACTTCTTTGCAGTGCTGATTTGCACTTCTGGCTTGCTTGGTTGGCGAAAAAGGGCGTACGCGTTTTTTCCTGAATGTATTCAGGAAAAAACGCGTACGCCCTTTTTGTCCAAGGGCATCATTGTCAACGTTTTGCCACTTTTCATGTGCTTTAAAGGCGAGTCGAATCTACCTCCTGAAATCTGTTTCCTGCAATTCTGCCTTGCTTTCAAATCCTCTTCGTTGCCTTCCCTCAATATATTTGTGGACGAGAGTTATCATTTATAACTGTGCAGGTTTGTGAATTGCAGTGGCCCTGAGCTCCATTTGTCCACTCGCTTTTTTGGGAGCTGGCCGCAAAAGCGCAGGATTGCTTCAGGCCCTATTCTGGTTCTGGGGGGCAGGCTGAGCCTGTGCTTCATTCTTCTTCCTGATGGGGAAATAGAGTGACCTGTGCCTGTCCCAACACCTAGAGGTAGTCTCTCATTGGTTCCCCGTCTTCCCGTTCATCCTCAGGACAAATTGCAACCTGTACGAAACAAACAGGAGGTTCCAGGTGCTGATTCTCCAAGTAGGGAGATTGTTAGTAAAGCGGCTGGAATGGCGAACCCGAGCACAAGGAGAGGAGAAATGAGGTGCGTTTTAGAAACCTTTCCCGATCACACGGTGTACCATCTTCTGGGTTTCCCAGGCATGTTTTCGATGTAGGAAGATGCCCTTGAACCTGGAGATTTGGGACCCATGTGGTGGGTACCGCGCGGTATTACTTTAAAGCGTCTGCGTTTGCTCACCCAACCTCACCAATCCTCTCAGCCCCAAGAGTGTCCAGCCTTATGTCTCATCCAGCTGTGCGTATAGATATGGTCAATCCAGGTTACATCAGAGCCCGCGAACGAATTTTGTAAGAATTTCTCTCTCTTTCACTCTCTTTGTTTTATGGGGTTCATTTTAAGTAATTTATTTTGATAATGGGGTTGAGCTGCTTTTCCCTGCTGTGTTTATGCCGCTTTACACCCTCTTGATTCAACTCCAGAGAGATATCAATACATAGGTTTTAAGATTCTTGCTAGTCAAATATATTCTTGTACGGTGAATAGGGGGTGTTGAGTCCAGTTCACTGAGCAGGGAGGAGGTCTTGTCTGTTACATATTTGGCTTATGGAACGGTATGTGAGCTAATTTCAAACCCTTGTTTTATGCATCACCCCACCTCACCTTTCCCGTTAAGCAGCCATAGTGTGTCTTCTAAATGTGTGACTCTGTTCTGTTTTGTAATTCAGTTCAAGTGTAGCGATTTTGACATGCCCTCTATAAGTGATATCTTAGGATAAGTGTCTTTTTCTGTGTGACCTATTTCACTTAGAATCCTCGTCCCTAAATCCACTCATCATGCTGCTACTAGCCTTATGACATTGATTTCATGGCTGAGTGATATTCCATTGTGCCTAAGTACCACAACTTCTTTATCCATTTTTCTCTTTCCTGGGATGTTTAAGGTGTACTGAAGTGGAGGTTCTTGTACACAGAGCAGCCCTAAACTTTGGGGTGCCTGTGTGTTGTTGATTTTTAGTTTTCCCAATTTATACGCCCATGAGTGGAAGTGCCCTATGCTCTCTCAGCTGTGTTTATTACATGTTTCAGGACACACCGTACACTTCTCCAGAGTGGCTGTTGGCAACTGACATCCCGCCCATCAGCGTAGCAAGGCTCCCATGTCTCCATGGCCTGTCCTGCATTTCTGGTTTTTACACTTTTTGCAGCATGGCCCTTTTGACCGATGGCAAGCGAAACTTCTTTGTAGTGCTGATTGGCACTTCCGGCTTGCTTGGTTGGCCAAAAAGGGCGTATGCGTTGTTTCCTGAATATATTCAGGAAACAACGCATACGCCCTTTTTGGCCAAGGGCATCATTGTCAACGTTTTGCCGCTTTTCATGTGCTTTAAAGGCGAGTCGAATCTACCTCCTGAAATCTGTTTCCTGCAATTCTGCCTTGCTTTCAAATCCTCTTCCTTGTCTTCCCTCAATATATTTGTGGACGAGAGTTATCATTTATAACTCTGCAGGTTTGTGAATTGCAGTGGCCCTGAGCTCCATTTGTCAACTCGCTTTTTTGGGAGCTGGCCGCAAAAGCGCAGGATTGCTTCAGGCCCTATTCTGGTTCCGGGGGGCAGGCTGAGCCTGTGCTTCATTCTTCTTCCTGATGGGGAAATAGAGTGACCTGTGCCTGTCCCAACACCTAGAGCTAGTCTCTCGTTGGTTCCCCGTCTTCCCGTTCATCCTCAGGACAAATTGCAACCTGTACGAAACAAACAGGAGGTTCAAGGTGCTGATTCTCCAAGTAGGGAGATTGTTAGTAAAGCGGCTGGTATAGCGAACCGGAGCACAAGGAGAGGAGAAATGAGGTGCGCTTTAGAAACTTTTCCCGATCACACGGTGTACCATCTTCTGGGTTTCCCAGGCATGTTTTCGATGTAGGAAGATGCCCTTGAACCTGGAGATTTGGGACCCATGGGGTGGGTACCGCGCGGTATTACTTTAAAGCGTCTGCGTTTGCTCACCCAACCTCACCAATCCTGTCAGCCCCAGGAGTGTCCAGCCTTATGTCTCATCCAGCTGTGGGTCTAGATATGGTCAATCCAGGTTGCATCAGAGCCCCCGAACGGATTTTGTAAGAATTTCTCTCTCTTTCACTCTCTTTGTTTTATGGGGTTCATTTTAAGTAGTTTATTTTGATAATGGGGTTGAGCTGCTTTTCCCTGCTGTGTTTATGCCGCTTTACACCCTCTTGATTCAACTCCAGAGAGATATCAATATATAGGATTAAGATTCTTGCTAGTCAGATATATTCTTGTGCGGTGAATAGGGGGTGTTGAGTCCAGTTCACTGAGCAGGGAGGAGGTCTTGTCTGTTACATATTTGGCTTATGGAACGGTATGGGAGCTAATTTCAAACCCTTGTGTTATGCATCACGCCACCTCACATTTCCCGTTAAGCAGCCATAGTGTGTCTTCTAAATGTGTGACTCTCTTCTGTTTTGTAATTCAGTTCAAGTGTAGCGATTTTGACATGCCCTCTATAAGTGATATCTTAGGATAAGTGTCTTTTTCTGTGTGACTTATTTGACTTAGAATCCTCGTCCCTAAATCCACTCATCTTGCTGCTACTAGCCTTATGACATTGATGTCATGGCTGAGTGATATTCCATTGTGCCTAAGTACCACAACTTCTTTATCCATTTTTCTCTTTCCTGGGATGTTTAAGGTGTACTGAAGTGGAGGTTCTTGTACACAGAGCAGCCCTAAACTTTGGGGTGCCTGTGTGTTGTTGATTTTTAGTTTTCCCAATTTATACGCCCATGAGTGGAAGTTCCCTATGCTCTGCAAGCTGTGTTTATTACATGTTTCAGGACACACCGTACACTTCTCCAGAGTGGCTGTTGGCAACTGACATCCCGCCCATCAGCGTAGCAAGGCTCCCATGTCTCCATGGCCTGTCCTGCATTTCTGGTTTTTACACTTTTTGCAGCATGGCCCTTTTGACCGATGGCAAGCGAGACCTCTTTGCAGTGCTGATTTGCACTTCTGGCTTGCTTGGTTGGCCAAAGAGGGCGTACGCGTTTTTTCCTGAATGTATTCAGGAAAAAACGCGTACGCCCTCTTTGGCCAAGGGCATCATTGTCAACGTTTTGCCACTTTTCATGTGCTTTAAAGGCGAGTCGAATCTACCTCCTGAAATCTGTTTCCTGCAATTCTGCCTTGCTTTCAAATCCTATTCGTTGCCTTCCCTCAATATATTTGTGGACGAGAGTTATCATTTATAACTCTGCAGGTTTGTGAATTGCAGTGGCCCTGAGCTCCATTTGTCAACTCGCTTTTTTGGGAGCTGGCCGCAAAAGCGCAGGATTGCTTCAGGCCCTATTCTGGTTCCGGGGGGCAGGCTGAGCCTGTGCTTCATTCTTCTTCCTGATGGGGAAATAGAGTGACCTCTGCCTGTCCCAACACCTAGAGCTAGTCTCTCATTGGTACCCCGTCTTCCCGTTCATCCTCAGGACAAATTGCAGCCTGTACGAAACAAACAGGAGGTTCAAGGTGCTGATTCTCCAAGTAGGGAGATTGTTAGTAAAGCGGCTGGAATGGCGAACCCGAGCACAAGGAGAGGAGAAATGAGGTGCGTTTTAGAAACCTTTCCCGATCACACGGTGTACCATCTTCTGGGTTTCCCAGGCATGTTTTCGATGTAGGAAGATGCCCTTGAACCTGGAGATTTGGGACCCATGCGGTGGGTACCGCGCGGTATTACTTTAAAGCGTCTGCGTTTGCTCACCCAACCTCACCAATCCTCTCAGCCCCAAGAGTGTCCAGCCTTATGTCTCATCCAGCTGTGCGTCTAGATATGGTCAATCCAGGTTGCATCAGAGCCCCAGAACGGATTTTGTAAGAATTTCTCTCTCTTTCACTCTCTTTGTTTTATGGGGTTCATTTTAAGTAATTTATTTTGATAATGGGGTTGAGCTGCTTTTCCCTGCTGTGTTTATGCCGCTTTACACCCTCTTGATTCAACTCCAGAGAGATATCAATACATAGGTTTTAAGATTCTTGCTAGTCAGATATATTCTTGTGCGGTGAATAGGGGGTGTTGAGTCCAGTTCACTGAGCAGGGAGGAGGTCTTGTCTGTTACATATTTGGCTTATGGAACGTTATGTGAGCTAATTTCAAACCCTTGTTTTATGCATCACCCCACCTCACCTTTCCCGTTAAGCAGCCATAGTGTGTCTTCTAAATGTGTGACTCTGTTCTGTTTTGTAATTCAGTTCAAGTGTAGCGATTTTGACATGCCCTCTATAAGTGATATCTTAGGATAAGTGTCTTTTTCTGTGTGACCTATTTCACTTAGATTCCTCGTCCCTAAATCCACTCATCATGCTGCTACTAGCCTTATGACATTGATTTCATGGCTGAGTGATAGTCCATTGTGCCTAAGTACCACAACTTCTTTATCCATTTTTCTCTTTCCTGGGATGTTTAAGGTGTACTGAAGTGGAGGTTCTTGTACACAGAGCAGCCCTAAACTTTGGGGTGCCTGTGTGTTGTTGATTTTTAGTTTTCCCAATTTATACGCCCATGAGTGGAAGTGCCCTATGCTCTCTCAGCTGTGTTTATTACATGTTTCAGGACACACCGTACACTTCTCCAGAGTGGCTGTTGGCAACTGACATCCCGCCCATCAGCGTAGCAAGGCTCCCATGTCTCCATGGCCTGTCCTGCATTTCTGGTTTTTACACTTTTTGCAGCATGGCCCTTTTGACCGATGGCAAGCGAGACCTCTTTGCAGTGCTGATTTGCACTTCTGGCTTGCTTGGTTGGCCAAAGAGGGCGTACGCGTTTTTTCCTGAATGTATTCAGGAAAAAACGCGTACGCCCTCTTTGGCCAAGGGCATCATTGTCAACGTTTTGCCACTTTTCATGTGCTTTAAAGGCGAGTCGAATCTACCTCCTGAAATCTGTTTCCTGCAATTCTGCCTTGCTTTCAAATCCTATTCGTTGCCTTCCCTCAATATATTTGTGGACGAGAGTTATCATTTATAACTCTGCAGGTTTGTGAATTGCAGTGGCCCTGAGCTCCATTTGTCAACTCGCTTTTTTGGGAGCTGGCCGCAAAAGCGCAGGATTGCTTCAGGCCCTATTCTGGTTCCGGGGGGCAGGCTGAGCCTGTGCTTCATTCTTCTTCCTGATGGGGAAATAGAGTGACCTCTGCCTGTCCCAACACCTAGAGCTAGTCTCTCATTGGTTCCCCGTCTTCCCGTTCATCCTCAGGACAAATTGCAGCCTGTACGAAACAAACAGGAGGTTCAAGGTGCTGATTCTCCAAGTAGGGAGATTGTTAGTAAAGCGGCTGGAATGGCGAACCCGAGCACAAGGAGAGGAGAAATGAGGTGCGTTTTAGAAACCTTTCCCGATCACACGGTGTACCATCTTCTGGGTTTCCCAGGCATGTTTTCGATGTAGGAAGATGCCCTTGAACCTGGAGATTTGGGACCCATGCGGTGGGTACCGCGCGGTATTACTTTAAAGCGTCTGCGTTTGCTCACCCAACCTCACCAATCCTCTCAGCCCCAAGAGTGTCCAGCCTTATGTCTCATCCAGCTGTGCGTCTAGATATGGTCAATCCAGGTTGCATCAGAGCCCCAGAACGGATTTTGTAAGAATTTCTCTCTCTTTCACTCTCTTTGTTTTATGGCGTTCATTTTAAGTAATTTATTTTGATAATGGGGTTGAGCTGCTTTTCCCTGCTGTGTTTATGCCGCTTTACACCCTCTTGATTCAACTCCAGAGAGATATCAATACATAGGTTTTAAGATTCTTGCTAGTCAGATATATTCTTGTGCGGTGAATAGGGGGTGTTGAGTCCAGTTCACTGAGCAGGGAGGAGGTCTTGTCTGTTACATATTTGGCTTATGGAACGTTATGTGAGCTAATTTCAAACCCTTGTTTTATGCATCACCCCACCTCACCTTTCCCGTTAAGCAGCCATAGTGTGTCTTCTAAATGTGTGACTCTGTTCTGTTTTGTAATTCAGTTCAAGTGTAGCGATTTTGACATGCCCTCTATAAGTGATATCTTAGGATAAGTGTCTTTTTCTGTGTGACCTATTTCACTTAGATTCCTCGTCCCTAAATCCACTCATCATGCTGCTACTAGCCTTATGACATTGATTTCATGGCTGAGTGATAGTCCATTGTGCCTAAGTACCACAACTTCTTTATCCATTTTTCTCTTTCCTGGGATGTTTAAGGTGTACTGAAGTGGAGGTTCTTGTACACAGAGCAGCCCTAAACTTTGGGGTGCCTGTGTGTTGTTGATTTTTAGTTTTCCCAATTTATACGCCCATGAGTGGAAGTGCCCTATGCTCTCTCAGCTGTGTTTATTACATGTTTCAGGACACACCGTACACTTCTCCAGAGTGGCTGTTGGCAACTGACATCCCGCCCATCAGCGTAGCAAGGCTCCCATGTCTCCATGGCCTGTCCTGCATTTCTGGTTTTTACACTTTTTGCAGCATGGCCCTTTTGACCGATGGCAAGCGAGACTTCTTTGCAGTGCTGATTTGCACTTCTGGCTTGCTTGGTTGGCGAAAAAGGGCGTACGCGTTTTTTCCTGAATGTATTCAGGAAAAAACGCGTACGCCCTTTTTGTCCAAGGGCATCATTGTCAACGTTTTGCCACTTTTCATGTGCTTTAAAGGCGAGTCGAATCTACCTCCTGAAATCTGTTTCCTGCAATTCTGCCTTGCTTTCAAATCCTCTTCGTTGCCTTCCCTCAATATATTTGTGGACGAGAGTTATCATTTATAACTGTGCAGGTTTGTGAATTGCAGTGGCCCTGAGCTCCATTTGTCCACTCGCTTTTTTGGGAGCTGGCCGCAAAAGCGCAGGATTGCTTCAGGCCCTATTCTGGTTCTGGGGGGCAGGCTGAGCCTGTGCTTCATTCTTCTTCCTGATGGGGAAATAGAGTGACCTGTGCCTGTCCCAACACCTAGAGGTAGTCTCTCATTGGTTCCCCGTCTTCCCGTTCATCCTCAGGACAAATTGCAACCTGTACGAAACAAACAGGAGGTTCCAGGTGCTGATTCTCCAAGTAGGGAGATTGTTAGTAAAGCGGCTGGAATGGCGAACCCGAGCACAAGGAGAGGAGAAATGAGGTGCGTTTTAGAAACCTTTCCCGATCACACGGTGTACCATCTTCTGGGTTTCCCAGGCATGTTTTCGATGTAGGAAGATGCCCTTGAACCTGGAGATTTGGGACCCATGGGGTGGGTACCGCGCGGTATTACTTTAAAGCGTCTGCGTTTGCTCACCCAACCTCACCAATCCTCTCAGCCCCAAGAGTGTCCAGCCTTATGTCTCATCCAGCTGTGGGTGTAGATATGGTCAATCCAGGTTACATCAGAGCCCGCGAACGAATTTTGTAAGAATTTCTCTCTCTTTCACTCTCTTTGTTTTATGGGGTTCATTTTAAGTAATTTATTTTGATAATGGGGTTGAGCTGCTTTTCCCTGCTGTGTTTATGCCGCTTTACACCCTCTTGATTCAACTCCAGAGAGATATCAATACATAGGTTTTAAGATTCTTGCTAGTCAAATATATTCTTGTACGGTGAATAGGGGGTGTTGAGTCCAGTTCACTGAGCAGGGAGGAGGTCTTGTCTGTTACATATTTGGCTTATGGAACGGTATGGGAGCTAATTTCAAACCCTTGTTTTATGCATCACCCTACCTCACCTTTCCCGTTAAGCAGCCATAGTGTGTCTTCTAAATGTGTGACTCTGTTCTGTTTTGTAATTCAATTCAAGTGTAGCGATTTTGACATGCCCTCTATAAGTGATATCTTAGGATAAGTGTCTTTTTCTGTGTGACCTATTTCACTTAGAATCCTCGTCCCTAAATCCACTCATCATGCTGCTACTAGCCTTATGACATTGATTTCATGGCTGAGTGATATTCCATTGTGCCTAAGTACCACAACTTCTTTATCCATTTTTCTCTTTCCTGGGATGTTTAAGGTGTACTGAAGTGGAGGTTCTTGTACACAAAGCAGCCCTAAACTTTGGGGTGCCTGTGTGTTGTTGATTTTTAGTTTTCCCAATTTATACGCCCATGAGTGGAAGTGCCCTATGCTCTGTAAGCTGTGTTTATTACATGTTTCAGGACACACCGTACACTTCTCCAGAGTGGCTGTTGGCAACTGACATCCCGCCCATCAGCGTAGCAAGGCTCCCATGTCTCCATGGCCTGTCCTGCATTTCTGGTTTTTACACTTTTTGCAGCATGGCCCTTTTGACCGATGGCAAGCGAGACTTCTTTGCAGTGCTGATTTGCACTTCTGGCTTGCTTGGTTGGCCAAAAAGGGCGTACGCGTTTTTTCCTGAATGTATTCAGGAAAAAACGCGTACGCCCTTTTTGGCCAAGGGCATCATTGTCAACGTTTTGCCACTTTTCATGTGCTTTAAAGGCGAGTCGAATCTACCTCCTGAAATCTGTTTCCTGCAATTCTGCCTTGCTTTCAAATCCTCTTCGTTGCCTTCCCTCAATATATTTGTGGACGAGAGTTATCATTTATAACTCTGCAGGTTTGTGAATTGCAGTGGCCCTGAGCTCCATTTGTCAACTCGCTTTTTTGGGAGCTGGCCGCAAAAGCGCAGGATTGCTTCAGGCCCTATTCTGGTTCCGGGGGGCAGGCTGAGCCTGTGCTTCATTCTTCTTCCTGATGGGGATATAGAGTGACCTGTGCCTGTCCCAACACCTAGAGCTAGTCTCTCATTGGTTCCCCGTCTTCCCGTTCATCCTCAGGACAAATTGCAACCTGTACGAAACAAACAGGAGGTTCAAGGTGCTGATTCTCCAAGTAGGGAGATTGTTAGTAAAGCGGCTGGAATGGCGAACCCGAGCACAAGGAGAGGAGAAATGAGGTGCGTTTTAGAAACCTTTCCCGATCACACGGTGTACCATCTTCTGGGTTTCCCAGGCATGTTTTCGATGTACGAAGGTGCCCTTGAACCTGGAGATTTGGGACCCATGGGGTGGGTACCGCGAGGTATTACTTTAAAGCGTCTGCGTTTGCTCACCCAACCTCACCAATCCTCTCAGCCCCAAGAGTGTCCAGCCTTATGTCTCATCCAGCTATGGGTCTACACATGGTCAATCCAGGTTGCATCAGAGCCCCCGAACGGATTTTGTAAGAATTTCTCTCTCTTTCACTCTCTTTGTTTTATGGGGTTCATTTTAAGTAATTTATTTTGATAATGGGGTTGAGCTGCTTTTCCCTGCTGTGTTTATGCCGCTTTACACCCTCTTGATTCAACTGCAGAGAGATATCAATACATAGGTTTTAAGATTCTTGCTAGTCAGATATATTCTTGTGCGCTGAATAGGGGGTGTTGAGTCCATTTCACTGAGCAGGGAGGAGGTCTTGTCTGTTACATATTTGGCTTATGGAACGGTATGTGAGCTAATTTCAAACCCTTGTTTTATGCATCACCCCACCTCACCTTTGCCGTTAAGCAGCCATAGTGTGTCTTCTAAATGTGTGACTCTGTTCTGTTTTGCAATTCAGTTCAAGTGTAGCGATTTGACATGCCCTCTATAAGTGATATCTTAGGATAAGTGTCTTTTCTGTGTGACTTATTTCACTTAGAATCCTCGTCCCTAAATCCACTCATCATGCTGCTACTAGCCTTATGACATTGATTTCATGGCTGAGTGATATTCCATTGTGCCTAAGTACCACAACTTCTTTATCCATTTTTCTCTTTCCTGGGATGTTTAAGGTGTACTGAAGTGGAGGTTCTTGTACACAGAGCAGCCCTAAACTTTGGGGTGCCTGTGTGTTGTTGATTTTTAGTTTTCCCAATTTATACGCCCATGAGTGGAAGTGCCCTATGCTCTGTAAGCTGTGTTTATTACATGTTTCAGGACACACCGTACACTTCTCCAGAGTGGCTGTTGGCAATTGACATCCCACCCCTCAGCCTAGCAAGGCTCCCATGTCTCCATGGCCTGTCCTGCATTTCTGGTTTTTACTCTTTTTGCAGCGTGGCCCTTTTGACCAATGGCAAGCGAGACTTCTTTGTAGTGCTGATTTGCACTTCCGGCTTGCTTGGTTGGCCAAAAAGGGCGTATGCGTTTTTTCCTGAATATATTCAGGAAAAAACGCATACGCCCTTTTTGGCCAAGGGCATCATTGTCAACGTTTTGCCGCTTTTCATGTGCTTTAAAGGCGAGTCGAATCTACCTCCTGAAATCTGTTTCCTGCAATTCTGCCTTGCTTTCAAATCCTATTCGTTGCCTTCCCTCAATATATTTGTGGATGAGAGTTATCATTTATAACTCTGCAGGTTTGTGAATTGCAGTGGCCCTGAGCTCCATTTGTCAACTCGCTTTTTTGGGAGCTGGCCGCAAAAGCGCAGGATTGCTTCAGGCCCTATTCTGGTTCCGGGGGGCAGGCTGAGCCTGTGCTTCATTCTTCTTCCTGATGGGGAAATAGAGTGACCTGTGCCTGTCCCAACACCTAGAGCTAGTCTCTCATTGGTTCCCCGTCTTCCCGTTCATCCTCAGGACAAATTGCAACCTGTACGAAACAAACAGGAGGTTCAAGGTGCTGATTCTCCAAGTAGGGAGATTGTTAGTAAAGCGGCTGGAATGGCGAACCCGAGCACAAGGAGAGGAGAAATGAGGTGCGTTTTAGAAACCTTTCCCGATCACACGGTGTACCATCTTCTGGGTTTCCCAGGCATGTTTTCGATATAGGAAGGTGCCCTTGAACCTGGAGATTTGGGACCCATGGGGTGGGTACCGCGCGGTATTACTTTAAAGCGTCTGCGTTTGCTCACCCAACCTCACCAATCCTCTCAGCCCCAAGAGTGTCCAGCCTTATGTCTCATCCAGCTGTGGGTCTAGACATGGTCAATCCAGGTTGCATCAGAGCCCCCGAACGGATTTTGTAAGAATTTCTCTCTCTTTCACTCTCTTTGTTTTATGGGGTCCATTTTAAGTAATTTATTTTGATAATGGGGTTGAGCTGCTTTTCCCTGCTGTGTTTATGCCGCTTTACACCCTCTTGATTCAACTCCAGAGAGATATCAATACATAGGTTTCAAGATTCTTGCTAGTCAGATATATTCTTGTGCGGTGAATAGGGGGTGTTGAGTCCAGTTCACTGAGCAGGGAGGAGGTCTTGTCTGTTACATATTTGGCTTATGGAACGGTATGTGAGCTAATTTCAAACCCTTGTTTTATGCATCACCCCACCTCACCTTTCCCGTTAAGCAGCCATAGTGTGTCTTCTAAATGTGTGACTCTGTTCTGTTTTGTAACTCAGTTCAAGTGTAGCGATTTTGACATGCCCTCTATAAGTGATATCTTAGGATAAGTGTCTTTTTCTGTGTGACTTATTTCACTTAGAATCCTCGTCCCTAAAACCACTCATCATGCTGCTACTAGCCTTATGACATTGATTTCATGGCTGAGTGATATTCCATTGTGCCTAAGTACCACAACTTCTTTATCCATTTTTCTCTTTCCTGGGATGTTTAGGGTGTACTGAAGTGGAGGTTCTTGTACACAGAGCAGCCCTAAACTTTGGGGTGCCTGTGTGTTGTTGATTTTTAGTTTTCCCAATTTATACGCCCATGAGTGGAAGTGCCCTATGCTCTCTCAGCTGTGTTTATTACATGTTTCAGGACACACCGTACACTTCTCCAGAGTGGCTGTTGGCAACTGACATCCCGCCCATCAGCGTATCAAGGCTCCCATGTCTCCATGGCCTGTCCTGCATTTCTGGTTTTTACACTTTTTGCAGCATGGCCCTTTTGACCGATGGCAAGCGAGACTTCTTTGTAGTGCTGATTGGCACTTCCGGCTTGCTTGGTTGGCCAAAAAGGGCGTATGCGTTTTTTCCTGAATATATTCAGGAAAAAACGCATACGCCCTTTTTGGCCAAGGGCATCATTGTCAACGTTTTGCCGCTTTTCATGTGCTTTAAAGGCGAGTCGAATCTACCTCCTGAAATCTGTTTCCTGCAATTCTGCCTTGCTTTCAAATCCTCTTCGTTGCCTTCCCTCAATATATTTGTGGATGAGAGTTATCATTTATAACTCTGCACGTTTGTGAATTGCAGTGGCCCTGAGCTCCATTTGTCAACTCGCTTTTTTGGGAGCTGGCAGCAAAAGCGCAGGATTGCTTCAGGCCCTATTCTGGTTCCGGGGGGCAGGCTGAGCCTGTGCTTCATTCTTCTTCCTGATGGGGAAATAGAGTGACCTGTGCCTGTCCCAACACCTAGAGCTAATCTCTCATTGGTTCCCCGTCTTCACGTTCATCCTCAGGACAAATTGCAACCTGTACGAAACAAACAGGAGGTTCAAGGTGCTGATTCTCCAAGTAGGGAGATTCTTAGTAAAGCGGCTGGAATGGCGAACCCGAGCACAAGGAGAGGAGAAATGAGGTGCGTTTTAGAAACCTTTCCCGATCACACGGTGTACCATCTTCTGGGTATTCCAGGCATGTTTTCGATGTAGGAAGATGCCCTTGAACCTGGAGATTTGGGACCCATGGGGTGGGTACCGCGCGGTATTACTTTAAAGCGTCTTGCGTTTGCTCACCCAACCTCACCAATCCTCTCAGCCCCAAAAGTGTCCAGCCTTATATCTCATCCAGCTGTGGGTCTAGACATGGTCAATCCAGGTTGCATCAGAGCCCCCGAACGGATTTTGTAAGAATTTCTCTCTCTTTCACTCTCTTTGTTTTATGGGGTCCATTTTAAGTAATTTATTTTGATAATGGGGTTGAGCTGCTTTTCCCTGCTGTGTTTATGCCGCTTTACACCCTCTTGATTCAACTCCAGAGAGATATCAATACATAGGTTTTAAGATTCTTGCTAGTCAGATATATTCTTGTGCGGTGAATAGGAGGTGTTCAGTCCAGTTCACTGAACAGGGAGGAGGTCTTGTCTGTTACATATTTGGCTTATGGAACGGTATGTGAGCTAATTTCAAACCCTTGTTTTATGCATCACCCCACCTCACCTTTCCCGTTAAGCAGCCATAGTGTGTCTTCTAAATGTGTGACTCTGTTCTGTTTTGTAATTCAGTTCAAGTGTAGCGATTTTGACATGCCCTCTATAAGTGATATCTTAGGATAAGTGTCTTTTTCTGTGTGACTTATTTCACTTAGAATCCTCGTCCCTAAATCCACTCATCTTGCTGCTACTAGCCTTATGACATTGATTTCATGGCTGAGTGATATTCCATTGTGCCTAAGTACCACAACTTCTTTATCCATTTTTCTCTTTCCTGGGATGTTTAAGGTGTACTGAAGTGGAGGTTCTTGTACACAGAGCAACCCTAAACTTTGGGGTGCCTGTGTCTTGTTGATTTTTAGTTTTCCCAATTTATACACCCATGAGTGGAAGTGTCCTATGCTCTCTCAGCTGTGTTTATTACATGTTTCAGGACACACCGTACACTTCTCCAGAGTGGCTGTTGGCAACTGACATCCCGCCCATCAGCGTAGCAAGGCTCCCATGTCTCCATGGCCTGTCCTGCATTTCTGGCTTTTACACTTTTTGCAGCATGGCCCTTTTGACCGATGGCAAGCGAGACTTCTTTGCAGTGCTGATTTGCACTTCTGGCTTGCTTGGTTGGCTAAAAAGGGCGTATGCGTTTTTTCCTGAATATATTCAGGAAAAAACGCATACGCCCTTTTTGGCCAAGGGCATCATTGTCAACGTTTTGCCGCTTTTCATGTGCTTTAAAGGCGAGTCGAATCTACCTCCTGAAATCTGTTTCCTGCAATTCTGCCTTGCTTTCAAATCCTCTTCGTTGCCTTCCCTCAATATATTTGTGGACGAGAGTTATCATTTATAACTCTGCAGGTTTGTGAATTGCAGTGGCCCTCAGCTCCATTTGTCAACTCGCTTTTTTGGGAGCTGGCCGCAAAAGCGCAGGATTGCTTCAGGCCCTTTTCTGGTTCCGGGGGGCAGGCTGAGCCTGTGCTTCATTCTTCTTCCTGATGAGGAAATAGAGTGACCGCTGCCTGTCCCAACACCTAGAGCTAGTCTCTCATTGGTTCCCCTCTTCCCGTTCATCCTCAGGACAAATTGCAACCTGTACGAAACAAACAGGAGGTTCCAGGTGCTGATTCTCCAAGTAGGGAAATTGTTAGTAAAGCGGCTGGAATGGCGAACCCGAGCACAAGGAGAGGAGAAATGAGATGCGTTTTAGAAACCTTTCCCGATCACACGGTGTACCATCTTCCGGGTTTCCCAGGCATATTTTCGATGTAGGAAGGTGCCCTTGAACCTGGAGATTTGGGACCCATGGGGTGGGTACCGCGCGGTATTACTTTAAAGCGTCTTGCGTTTGCTCACCCAACCTCACCAATCCTCTCAGCCCCAAGAGTGTCCAGCCTTATGTCTCATCCAGCTGTGGGTCTAGACATGGTCAATCCAGGTTGCATCAGAGCCCCCGAACGGATTTTGTAAGAATTTCTCTCTCTTTCGCTCTCTTTGTTTTATGGGGTTCATTTTAAGTAATTTATTTTGATAATGGGGTTGAGCTGCTTTTCCCTGCTGTGTTTATGCCGCTTTACACCCTCTTGATTCAACTCCAGAGAGATATCAATACATAGGTTTTAAGATTCTTGCTAGTCAGATCTATTCTTGTGCGGTGAATAGGGGGTTTTGAGTCCAGTTCACTGAGCAGGGAGGAGGTCTTGTCTGTTACATATTTGGCTTATGGAACGGTATGTGAGCTAATTTCAAACCCTTGTTTTATGCATCACCCCACCTCACCTTTCCCGTTAAGCAGCCATAGTGTGTCTTCTAAATGTGTGACTCTGTTCTGTTTTGTAATTCAGTTCAAGTGTAGCGATTTTGACATGCCCTCTATAAGTGATATCTTAGGATAAGTGTCTTTTTCTGTGTGACTTATTTCACTTAGAATCCTCGTCCCTAAATCCACTCATCATGCTGCTACTAGCCTTATGACATTGATTTCATGGCTGAGTGATATTCCATTGTGCCTAAGTACCACAACTTCTTTATCCATTTCTCTCTTTCCTGGGATGTTTAAGGTGTACTGAAGTGGAGGTTCTTGTACACAGAGCAGCCCTAAACTTTGGGGTGCCTGTGTCTGGTTGATTTTTAGTTTTCCCAATTTATACGCCCATGAGTGGAAGTGCCCTATGCTCTCTCAGCTGTGTTTATTACATGTTTCAGGACACACCGTACACTTCTCCAGAGTGGCTGTTGGCAACTGACATCCCGCCCATCAGCGTAGCAAGGCTCCCATGTCTCCATGGCCTGTCCTGCATTTCTGGTTTTTACACTTTTTGCAGCATGGCCCTTTTGACCGATGGCAAGCGAGACTTCTTTGTAGTGCTGATTGGCACTTCCGGCTTGCTTGGTTGGCCAAAAAGGGCGTATGCGTTTTTTCCTGAATATATTCAGGAAAAAACGCATACGCCCTTTTTGGCCAAGGGCATCATTGTCAACGTTTTGCCGCTTTTCATGTGCTTTAAAGGCGAGTCGAATCTACCTCCTGAAATCTGTTTCCTGCAATTCTGCCTTGCTTTCAAATCCTCTTCGTTGCCTTCCCTCAATATATTTGTGGACGAGAGTTATCATTGATAACTCTGCAGGTTTGTGAATTGCAGTGGCCCTGAGCTCCATTTGTCAACTCGCTTTTTTGGGAGCTGGCCGCAAAAGCGCAGGATTGCTTCAGGCCCTTTTCTGGTTCCGGGGGGCAGGCTGAGCCTGTGCTTCATTCTTCTTCCTGATGGGGAAATAGAGTGACCTGTGCCTGTCCCAACACCTAGAGCTAGTCTCTCATTGGTTCCCCGTCTTCCCGTTCATCCTCAGGACAAATTGCAACCTGTACGAAACAAACAGGAGGTTCAAGGTGCTGATTCTCCAAGTAGGGAGATTGTTCGTAAAGCGGCTGGAATGGCGAACCCGAGCACAAGGAGAGGAGAAATGAGGTGCGTTTTAGAAACCTTTCCCGATCACACGGTGTACCATCTTCTGGGGTTCCCAGGCATGTTTTCGATGTAGGAAGGTGCCCTTGAACCTGGAGATTTGGGACCCATGGGGTGGGTACCGCGCGGTATTACTTTAAAGCGTCTGCGTTTGCTCACCCAACCTCACCAATCCTGTCAGCCCCAGGAGTGTCCAGCCTTATGTCTCATCCAGCTGTGGGTCTAGATATGGTCAATCCAGGTTGAATCAGAGCCCCCGAACGGATTTTGTAAGAATTTCTCTCTCTTTCACTCTCTTTGTTTTATGGGGTCCATTTTAAGTAATTTATTTTGATAATGGGGTTGAGCTGCTTTTCCCTGCTGTGTTTATGCCGCTTTACACCCTCTTGATTCAACTCCAGAGAGATATCAATACATAGGTTTTAAATTCTTGCTAGTCAGATATATTCTTGTGCGGTGAATAGGAGGTGTTGAGTCCAGTTCACTGAACAGGGAGGAGGTCTTGTCTGTTACATATTTGGCTTATGGAACGGTATGTGAGCTAATTTCAAACCCTTGTTTTATGCATCACCCCACCTCACCTTTCCCGTTAAGCAGCCATAGTGTGTCTTCTAAATGTGTGACTCTGTTCTGTTTTGTAATTCAGTTCAAGTGTAGCGATTTTGACATGCCCTCTATAAGTGATATCTTAGGATAAGTGTCTTTTTCTGTGTGACTTATTTCACTTAGAATCCTCGTCCCTAAATCCACTCATCTTGCTGCTACTAGCCTTATGACATTGATTTCATGGCTGAGTGATATTCCATTGTGCCTAAGTACCACAACTTCTTTATCCATTTTTCTCTTTCCTGGGATGTTTAAGGTGTACTGAAGTGGAGGTTCTTGTACACAGAGCAACCCTAAACTTTGGTGTGCCTGTGTCTTGTTGATTTTTAGTTTTCCCAATTTATACGCCCATGAGTGGAAGTGTCCTATGCTCTCTCAGCTGTGTTTATTACATGTTTCAGGACACACCGTACACTTCTCCAGAGTGGCTGTTGGCAACTGACATCCCGCCCATCAGCGTAGCAAGGCTCCCATGTCTCCATGGCCTGTCCTGCATTTCTGGATTTTACACTTTTTGCAGCATGGCCCTTTTGACCGATGGCAAGCGAGACTTCTTTGTAGTGCTGATTGGCCCTTCCGGCTTGCTTGGTTGGCCAAAAAGGGCGTATGCGTTATTTCCTGAATATATTCAGGAAAAAACGCATACGCCCTTTTTGGCCAAGGGCATCATTGTCAACGTTTTGCCGCTTTTCATGTGCTTGAAAGGCGAGTCGAATCTACCTCCTGAAATCTGTTTCCTGCAATTCTGCCTTGCTTTCAAATCCTCTTCGTTGCCTTCCCTCAATATATTTGTGGACGAGAGTTATCATTTATAACTCTGCAGGTTTGTGAATTGCAGTGGCCCTGAGCTCCATTTGTCAACTCGCTTTTTTGGGAGCTGGCCGCAAAAGCGCAGGATTGCTTCAGGCCCTATTCTGGTTCCGGGGGGCAGGCTGAGCCTGTGCTTCATTCTTCTTCCTGATGGGGATATAGAGTGACCTGTGCCTGTCCCAACACCTAGAGCTAGTCTCTCATTGGTTCCCCGTCTTCCCGTTCATCCTCAGGACAAATTGCAACCTGTACGAAACAAACAGGAGGTTCAAGGTGCTGATTCTCCAAGTAGGGAGATTGTTAGTAAAGCGGCTGGAATGGCGAACCCGAGCACAAGGAGAGGAGAAATGAGGTGCGTTTTAGAAACCTTTCCCGATCACACGGTGTACCATCTTCTGGGTTTCCCAGGCATGTTTTCGATGTAGGAAGGTGCCCTTGAACCTGGAGATTTGGGACCCATGGGGTGGGTACCGCGCGGTATTACTTTAAAGCGTCTGCGTTTGCTCACCCAACCTCACCAATCCTCTCAGCCCCAAGAGTGTCCAGCCTTATGTCTCATCCAGCTGTGCGTCTAGATATGGTCAATCCAGGTTGCATCAGAGCCCCAGAACGGATTTTGTAAGAATTTCTCTCTCTTTCACTCTCTTTGTTTTATGGGGTTCATTTTAAGTAATTTATTTTGATAATGGGGTTGAGCTGCTTTTCCCTGCTGTGTTTATGCCGCTTTACACCCTCTTGATTCAACTCCAGAGAGATATCAATACATAGGTTTTAAGATTCTTGCTAGTCAGATATATTCTTGTGCGGTGAATAGGGGGTGTTGAGTCCAGTTCACTGAGCAGGGAGGAGGTCTTGTCTGTTACATATTTGGCTTATGGAACGGTATGTGAGCTAATTTCAAACCCTTGTTTTATGCATCACCCCACCTCACCTTTCCCGTTAAGCAGCCATAGTGTGTCTTCTAAATGTGTGACTCTGTTCTGTTTTGTAATTCAGTTCAAGTGTAGCGATTTTGACATGCCCTCTATAAGTGATATCTTAGGATAAGTGTCTTTTTCTGTGTGACTTATTTCACTTAGAATCCTCGTCCCTAAATCCACTCATCTTGCTGCTACTAGCCTTATGACATTGATTTCATGGCTGAGTGATATTCCATTGTGCCTAAGTACCACAACTTCTTTATCCATTTCTCTCTTTCCTGGGATGTTTAAGGTGTACTGAAGTGGAGGTTCTTGTACACAGAGCAGCCCTAAACTTTGGGGTGCCTGTGTCTGGTTGATTTTTAGTTTTCCCAATTTATACGCCCATGAGTGGAAGTGCCCTATGCTCTCTCAGCTGTGTTTATTACATGTTTCAGGACACACCGTACACTTCTCCAGAGTGGCTGTTGGCAACTGACATCCCGCCCATCAGCGTAGCAAGGCTCCCATGTCTCCATGGCCTGTCCTGCATTTCTGGTTTTTACACTTTTTGCAGCATGGCCCTTTTGACCGATGGCAAGCGAGACTTCTTTGTAGTGCTGATTGGCACTTCCGGCTTGCTTGGTTGGCCAAAAAGGGCGTATGCGTTTTTTCCTGAATATATTCAGGAAAAAACGCATACGCCCTTTTTGGCCAAGGGCATCATTGTCAACGTTTTGCCGCTTTTCATGTGCTTGAAAGGCGAGTCGAATCTACCTCCTGAAATCTGTTTCCTGCAATTCTGCCTTGCTTTCAAATCCTCTTCGTTGCCTTCCCTCAATATATTTGTGGACGAGAGTTATCATTTATAACTCTGCAGGTTTGTGAATTGCAGTGGCCCTGAGCTCCATTTGTCAACTCGCTTTTTTGGGAGCTGGCCGCAAAAGCGCAGGATTGCTTCAGGCCCTATTCTGGTTCCGGGGGGCAGGCTGAGCCTGTGCTTCATTCTTCTTCCTCATGGGGAAATAGAGTGACCTGTGCCTGTCCCAACACCTAGAGCTAGTCTCTCATTGGTTCCCCGTCTTCACGTTCATCCTCAGGACAAATTGCAACCTGTACGAAACAAACAGGAGGTTCAAGGTGCTGATTCTCCAAGTAGGGAGATTGTTAGTAAAGCGACTGGAATGGCGAAGCGGAGCACAAGGAGAGGAGAAATGAGATGCGTTTTAGAAACCTTTCCCGATCACACGGTGTACCATCTTCCGGGTTTCCCAGGCATATTTTCGATGTAGGAAGGTGCCCTTGAACCTGGAGATTTGGGACCCATGGTGTGGGTACCGCGCGGTATTACTTTAAAGCGTCTTGCGTTTGCTCACCCAACCTCACCAATCCTCTCAGCCCCAAGAGTGTCCAGCCTTATGTCTCATCCAGCTGTGGGTCTAGACATGGTCAATCCAGGTTGCATCAGAGCCCCCGAACGGATTTTGTAAGAATTTCTCTCTCTTTCACTCTCTTTGTTTTATGGGGTTCATTTTAAGTAATTTATTTTGATAATGGGGTTGAGCTGCTTTTCCCTGCTGTGTTTATGCCCCTTTACACCCTCTTGATTCAACTCCAGAGAGATATCAATACATAGGTTTTAAGATTCTTGCTAGTCAGATATATTCTTGTGCGGTGAATAGGGGGTTTTGAGTCCAGTTCACTGAGCAGGGAGGAGGTCTTGTCTGTTACATATTTGGCTTATGGAACGGTATGTGAGCTAATTTCAAACCCTTGTTTTATGCATCACCCCACCTCACCTTTCCCGTTAAGCAGCCATAGTGTGTCTTCTAAATGTGTGACTCTGTTCTGTTTTGTAATTCAGTTCAAGTGTAGCGATTTTGACATGCCCTCTATAAGTGATATCTTAGGATAAGTGTCTTTTTCTGTGTGACTTATTTCACTTAGAATCGTCGTCCCTAAATCCACTCATCATGCTGCTTTTAGCCTTATGACATTGATTTCATGGCTGAGTGATATTCCATTGTGCCTAAGTACCACAACTTCTTTATCCATTTCTCTCTTTCCTGGGATGTTTAAGGTGTACTGAAGTGGAGGTTCTTGTACACAGAGCAGCCCTAAACTTTGGGGTGCCTGTGTCTGGTTGATTTTTAGTTTTCCCAATTTATACGCCCATGAGTGGAAGTGCCCTATGCTCTCTCAGCTGTGTTTATTACATGTTTCAGGACACACCGTACACTTCTCCAGAGTGGCTGTTGGCAACTGACATCCCGCCCATCAGCGTAGCAAGGCTCCCATGTCTCCATGGCCTGTCCTGCATTTCTGGTTTTTACACTTTTTGCAGCATGGCCCTTTTGACCGATGGCAAGCGAGACTTCTTTGTAGTGCTGATTGGCACTTCCGGCTTGCTTGGTTGGCCAAAAAGGGCGTATGCGTTTTTTCCTGAATATATTCAGGAAAAAACGCATACGCCCTTTTTGGCCAAGGGCATCATTGTCAACGTTTTGCCGCTTTTCATGTGCTTGAAAGGCGAGTCGAATCTACCTCCTGAAATCTGTTTCCTGCAATTCTGCCTTGCTTTCAAATCCTCTTCGTTGCCTTCCCTCAATATATTTGTGGACGAGAGTTATCATTTATAACTCTGCAGGTTTGTGAATTGCAGTGGCCCTGAGCTCCATTTGTCAACTCGCTTTTTTGGGAGCTGGCCGCAAAAGCGCAGGATTGCTTCAGGCCCTATTCTGGTTCCGGGGGGCAGGCTGAGCCTGTGCTTCATTCTTCTTCCTCATGGGGAAATAGAGTGACCTGTGCCTGTCCCAACACCTAGAGCTAGTCTCTCATTGGTTCCCCGTCTTCACGTTCATCCTCAGGACAAATTGCAACCTGTACGAAACAAACAGGAGGTTCAAGGTGCTGATTCTCCAAGTAGGGAGATTGTTAGTAAAGCGGCTGGAATGGCGAACCCGAGCACAAGGAGAGGAGAAATGAGGTGTGTTTTAGAAACCTTTCCCGATCACACGGTGTACCATCTTCTGGGTTTCCCAGGCATGTTTTCGATGTAGGAAGGTGCCCTTGAACCTGGAGATTTGGAACCCATGGGGTGGGTACCGCGCGGTATTACTTTAAAGCGTCTGCGTTTGCTCACCCAACCTCACCAATCCTCTCAGCCCCAAGAGTGTCCAGCCTTATGTCTCATCCAGCTGTGGGTCTAGATATGGTCAATCCAGGTTGCATCAGAGCCCCCGAACGCATTTTGTAAGAATTTCTCTCTCTTTCACTCTCTTTGTTTTATGGGGTTCATTTTAAGTAATTTATTTTGATAATGGGGTTGAGCTGCTTTTCCCTGCTGTGTTTATGCCGCTTTACACCCTCTTGATTCAACTCCAGAGAGATATCAATACATAGGTTTTAAGATTCTTGCTAGTCAGATATATTCTTGTGCGGTGAATAGGGGGTGTTGAGTCCAGTTCACTGAGCAGGGAGGAGGTCTTGTCTGTTACATATTTGGCTTATGGAACGGTATGTGAGCTAATTTCAAACCCTTGTTTTATGCATCACCCCACCTCACCTTTCCCGTTAAGCAGCCATAGTGTGTCTTCTAAATGTGTGACTCTGTTCTGTTTTGTAATTCAGTTCAAGTGTAGCGATTTTGACATGCCCTCTATAAGTGATATCTTAGGATAAGTGTCTTTTTCTGTGTGACTTATTTCACTTAGAATCCTCGTCCCTAAATCCACTCATCTTGCTGCTACTAGCCTTATGACATTGATTTCATGGCTGAGTGATATTCCATTGTGCCTAAGTACCACAACTTCTTTATCCATTTCTCTCTTTCCTGGGATGTTTAAGGTGTACTGAAGTGGAGGTTCTTGTACACAGAGCAGCCCTAAACTTTGGGGTGCCTGTGTCTGGTTGATTTTTAGTTTTCCCAATTTATACGCCCATGAGTGGAAGTGCCCTATGCTCTCTCAGCTGTGTTTATTACATGTTTCAGGACACACCGTACACTTCTCCAGAGTGGCTGTTGGCAACTGACATCCCGCCCATCAGCGTAGCAAGGCTCCCATGTCTCCATGGCCTGTCCTGCATTTCTGGTTTTTACACTTTTTGCAGCATGGCCCTTTTGACCGATGGTAAGCGAGACTTCTTTGTAGTGCTGATTGGCACTTCCGGCTTGCTTGGTTGGCCAAAAAGGGCGTATGCGTTTTTTCCTGAATATATTCAGGAAAAAACGCATACGCCCTTTTTGGCCAAGGGCATCATTGTCAACGTTTTGCCGCTTTTCATGTGCTTGAAAGGCGAGTCGAATCTACCTCCTGAAATCTGTTTCCTGCAATTCTGCCTTGCTTTCAAATCCTCTTCGTTGCCTTCCCTCAATATATTTGTGGACGAGAGTTATCATTTATAACTCTGCAGGTTTGTGAATTGCAGTGGCCCTGAGCTCCATTTGTCAACTTGCTTTTTTGGGAGCTGGCCGCAAAAGCGCAGGATTGCTTCAGGCCCTATTCTGGTTCCGGGGGGCAGGCTGAGCCTGTGCTTCATTCTTCTTCCTGATGGGGAAATAGAGTGACCTGTGCCTGTCCCAACACCTAGAGCTAGTCTCTCATTGGTTCCCCGTCTTCACGTTCATCCTCAGGACAAATTGCAACCTGTACGAAACAAACAGGAGGTTCAAGGTGCTGATTCTCCAAGTAGGGAGATTGTTAGTAAAGCGGCTGGAATGGCGAACCCGAGCACAAGGAGAGGAGAAATGAGGTGCGTTTTAGAAACCTTTCCCGATCACACGGTGTACCATCTTCTGGGTTTCCCAAGCATGTTTTCGATGTAGGAAGGTGCCCTTGAACCTGGAGATTTGGGACCCATGGGGTGGGTACCGCGCGGTATTACTTTAAAGCGTCTGCGTTTGCTCACCCAACCTCACCAATCCTCTCAGCCCCAAGAGTGTCCAGCCTTATGTCTCATCCAGCTGTGCGTCTAGATATGGTCAATCCAGGTTGCATCAGAGCCCCCGAACGGATTTTGTAAGAATTTCTCTCTCTTTCACTCTCTTTGTTTTATGGGGTTCATTTTAAGTAATTTATTTTGATAATGGGGTTGAGCTGCTTTTCCCTGCTGTGTTTATGCCGCTTTACACCCTCTTGATTCAACTCCAGAGATATATCAATACATAGGTTTTAAGATTCTTGCTAGTCAGATATATTCTTGTGCGGTGAATAGGGGGTTTTGAGTCCAGTTCACTGAGGAGGGAGGAGGTCTTGTCTGTTACATATTTGGCTTATGGAACGGTATGTGAGCTAATTTCAAACCCTTGTTTTATGCATCACCCCACCTCACCTTTCCCGTTAAGCAGCCATAGTGTGTCTTCTAAATGTGTGACTCTGTTCTGTTTTGTAATTCAGTTCAAGTGTAGCGATTTTGACATGCCCTCTATAAGTGATATCTTAGGATAAGTGTCTTTTTCTGTGTGACTTATTTCACTTAGAATCGTCGTCCCTAAATCCACTCATCATGCTGCTTTTAGCCTTATGACATTGATTTCATGGCTGAGTGATATTCCATTGTGCCTAAGTACCACAACTTCTTTATCCATTTCTCTCTTTCCTGGGATGTTTAAGGTGTACTGAAGTGGAGGTTCTTGTACACAGAGCAGCCCTAAACTTTGGGGTGCCTGTGTCTGGTTGATTTTTAGTTTTCCCAATTTATACGCCCATGAGTGGAAGTGCCCTATGCTCTCTCAGCTGTGTTTATTACATGTTTCAGGACACACCGTACACTTCTCCAGAGTGGCTGTTGGCAACTGACATCCCGCCCATCAGCGTAGCAAGGCTCCCATGTCTCCATGGCCTGTCCTGCATTTCTGGTTTTTACACTTTTTGCAGCATGGCCCTTTTGACCGATGGCAAGCGAGACTTCTTTGTAGTGCTGATTGGCACTTCCGGCTTGCTTGGTTGGCCAAAAAGGGCGTATGCGTTTTTTCCTGAATATATTCAGGAAAAAACGCATACGCCCTTTTTGGCCAAGGGCATCATTGTCAACGTTTTGCCGCTTTTCATGTGCTTGAAAGGCGAGTCGAATCTACCTCCTGAAATCTGTTTCCTGCAATTCTGCCTTGCTTTCAAATCCTCTTCGTTGCCTTCCCTCAATATATTTGTGGACGAGAGTTATCATTTATAACTCTGCAGGTTTGTGAATTGCAGTGGCCCTGAGCTCCATTTGTCAACTCGCTTTTTTGGGAGCTGGCCGCAAAAGCGCAGGATTGCTTCAGGCCCTATTCTGGTTCCGGGGGGCAGGCTGAGCCTGTGCTTCATTCTTCTTCCTCATGGGGAAATAGAGTGACCTGTGCCTGTCCCAACACCTAGAGCTAGTCTCTCATTGGTTCCCCGTCTTCCCGTTCATCCTCAGGACAAATTGCAACCTGTACGAAACAAACAGGAGGTTCAAGGTGCTGATTCTCCAAGTAGGGAGATTGTTAGTAAAGCGGCTGGAATGGCGAACCCGAGCACAAGGAGAGGAGAAATGAGGTGTGTTTTAGAAACCTTTCCCGATCACACGGTGTACCATCTTCTGGGTTTCCCAGGCATGTTTTCGATGTAGGAAGGTGCCCTTGAACCTGGAGATTTGGAACCCATGGGGTGGGTACCGCGCGGTATTACTTTAAAGCGTCTGCGTTTGCTCACCCAACCTCACCAATCCTCTCAGCCCCAAGAGTGTCCAGCCTTATGTCTCATCCAGCTGTGGGTCTAGATATGGTCAATCCAGGTTGCATCAGAGCCCCCGAACGCATTTTGTAAGAATTTCTCTCTCTTTCACTCTCTTTGTTTTATGGGGTTCATTTTAAGTAATTTATTTTGATAATGGGGTTGAGCTGCTTTTCCCTGCTGTGTTTATGCCGCTTTACACCCTCTTGATTCAACTCCAGAGAGATATCAATACATAGGTTTTAAGATTCTTGCTAGTCAGATATATTCTTGTGCGGTGAATAGGGGGTGTTGAGTCCAGTTCACTGAGCAGGGAGGAGGTCTTGTCTGTTACATATTTGGCTTATGGAACGGTATGTGAGCTAATTTCAAACCCTTGTTTTATGCATCACCCCACCTCACCTTTCCCGTTAAGCAGCCATAGTGTGTCTTCTAAATGTGTGACTCTGTTCTGTTTTGTAATTCAGTTCAAGTGTAGCGATTTTGACATGCCCTCTATAAGTGATATCTTAGGATAAGTGTCTTTTTCTGTGTGACTTATTTCACTTAGAATCCTCGTCCCTAAATCCACTCATTATGCTGCTACTAGCCTTATGACATTGATTTCATGGCTGAGTGATATTCCATTGTGCCTAAGTACCACAACTTCTTTATCCATTTCTCTCTTTCCTGGGATGTTTAAGGTGTACTGAAGTGGAGGTTCTTGTACACAGAGCAGCCCTAAACTTTGGGGTGCCTGTGTCTGGTTGATTTTTAGTTTTCCCAATTTATACGCCCATGAGTGGAAGTGCCCTATGCTCTCTCAGCTGTGTTTATTACATGTTTCAGGACACACCGTACACTTCTCCAGAGTGGCTGTTGGCAACTGACATCCCGCCCATCAGCGTAGCAAGGCTCCCATGTCTCCATGGCCTGTCCTGCATTTCTGGTTTTTACACTTTTTGCAGCATGGCCCTTTTGACCGATGGCAAGCGAGACTTCTTTGTAGTGCTGATTGGCACTTCCGGCTTGCTTGGTTGGCCAAAAAGGGCGTATGCGTTTTTTCCTGAATATATTCAGGAAAAAACGCATACGCCCTTTTTGGCCAAGGGCATCATTGTCAACGTTTTGCCGCTTTTCATGTGCTTGAAAGGCGAGTCGAATCTACCTCCTGAAATCTGTTTCCTGCAATTCTGCCTTGCTTTCAAATCCTCTTCGTTGCCTTCCCTCAATATATTTGTGGACGAGAGTTATCATTTATAACTCTGCAGGTTTGTGAATTGCAGTGGCCCTGAGCTCCATTTGTCAACTCGCTTTTTTGGGAGCTGGCCGCAAAAGCGCAGGATTGCTTCAGGCCCTATTCTGGTTCCGGGGGGCAGGCTGAGCCTGTGCTTCATTCTTCTTCCTGATGGGGAAATAGAGTGACCTGTGCCTGTCCCAACACCTAGAGCTAGTCTCTCATTGGTTCCCCGTCTTCACGTTCATCCTCAGGACAAATTGCAACCTGTACGAAACAAACAGGAGGTTCAAGGTGCTGATTCTCCAAGTAGGGAGATTGTTAGTAAAGCGGCTGGAATGGCGAACCCGAGCACAAGGAGAGGAGAAATGAGGTGCGTTTTAGAAACCTTTCCCGATCACACGGTGTACCATCTTCTGGGTTTCCCAGGCATGTTTTCGATGTAGGAAGGTGCCCTTGAACCTGGAGATTTGGGACCCATGGGGTGGGTACCGCGCGGTATTACTTTAAAGCGTCTGCGTTTGCTCACCCAACCTCACCAATCCTCTCAACCCCAAGAGTGTCCAGCCTTATGTCTCATCCAGCTGTGCGTCTAGATATGGTCAATCCAGGTTGCATCAGAGCCCCCGAACGGATTTTGTAAGAATTTCTCTCTCTTTCACTCTCTTTGTTTTATGGGGTTCATTTTAAGTAATTTATTTTGATAATGGGGTTGAGCTGCTTTTCCCTGCTGTGTTTATGCCGCTTTACACCCTCTTGATTCAACTCCAGAGAGATATCAATACATAGGTTTTAAGATTCTTGCTAGTCAGATATATTCTTGTGCGGTGAATAGGGGGTTTTGAGTCCAGTTCACTGAGCAGGGAGGAGGTCTTGTCTGTTACATATTTGGCTTATGGAACGGTATGTGAGCTAATTTCAAACCCTTGTTTTATGCATCACCCCACCTCACCTTTCCCGTTAAGCAGCCATAGTGTGTCTTCTAAATGTGTGACTCTGTTCTGTTTTGTAATTCAGTTCAAGTGTAGCGATTTTGACATGCCCTCTATAAGTGATATCTTAGGATAAGTGTCTTTTTCTGTGTGACTTATTTCACTTAGAATCCTCGTCCCTAAATCCACTCATCTTGCTGCTACTAGCCTTATGACATTGATTTCATGGCTGAGTGATATTCCATTGTGCCTAAGTACCACAACTTCTTTATCCATTTCTCTCTTTCCTGGGATGTTTAAGGTGTACTGAAGTGGAGGTTCTTGTACACAGAGCAGCCCTAAACTTTGGGGTGCCTGTGTCTGGTTGATTTTTAGTTTTCCCAATTTATACGCCCATGAGTGGAAGTGCCCTATGCTCTCTCAGCTGTGTTTATTACATGTTTCAGGACACACCGTACACTTCTCCAGAGTGGCTGTTGGCAACTGACATCCCGCCCATCAGCGTAGCAAGGCTCCCATGTCTCCATGGCCTGTCCTGCATTTCTGGTTTTTACACTTTTTGCAGCATGGCCCTTTTGACCGATGGCAAGCGAGACTTCTTTGTAGTGCTGATTGGCACTTCCGGCTTGCTTGGTTGGCCAAAAAGGGCGTATGCGTTTTTTCCTGAATATATTCAGGAAAAAACGCATACGCCCTTTTTGGCCAAGGGCATCATTGTCAACGTTTTGCCGCTTTTCATGTGCTTGAAAGGCGAGTCGAATCTACCTCCTGAAATCTGTTTCCTGCAATTCTGCCTTGCTTTCAAATCCTCTTCGTTGCCTTCCCTCAATATATTTGTGGACGAGAGTTATCATTTATAACTCTGCAGGTTTGTGAATTGCAGTGGCCCTGAGCTCCATTTGTCAACTCGCTTTTTTGGGAGCTGGCCGCAAAAGCGCAGGATTGCTTCAGGCCCTATTCTGGTTCCGGGGGGCAGGCTGAGCCTGTGCTTCATTCTTCTTCCTCATGGGGAAATAGAGTGACCTGTGCCTGTCCCAACACCTAGAGCTAGTCTCTCATTGGTTCCCCGTCTTCACGTTCATCCTCAGGACAAATTGCAACCTGTACGAAACAAACAGGAGGTTCAAGGTGCTGATTCTCCAAGTAGGGAGATTGTTAGTAAAGCGACTGGAATGGCGAAGCGGAGCACAAGGAGAGGAGAAATGAGATGCGTTTTAGAAACCTTTCCCGATCACACGGTGTACCATCTTCCGGGTTTCCCAGGCATATTTTCGATGTAGGAAGGTGCCCTTGAACCTGGAGATTTGGGACCCATGGTGTGGGTACCGCGCGGTATTACTTTAAAGCGTCTTGCGTTTGCTCACCCAACCTCACCAATCCTCTCAGCCCCAAGAGTGTCCAGCCTTATGTCTCATCCAGCTGTGGGTCTAGATATGGTCAATCCAGGTTGCATCAGAGCCCCCGAATGGATTTTGTAAGAATTTCTCTCTCTTTCACTCTCTTTGTTTTATGGGGTTCATTTTAAGTAATTTATTTTGATAATGGGGTTGAGCTGCTTTTCCCTGCTGTGTTTATGCCCCTTTACACCCTCTTGATTCAACTCCAGAGAGATATCAATACATAGGTTTTAAGATTCTTGCTAGTCAGATATATTCTTGTGCGGTGAATAGGGGGTTTTGAGTCCAGTTCACTGAGCAGGGAGGAGGTCTTGTCTGTTACATATTTGGCTTATGGAACGGTATGTGAGCTAATTTCAAACCCTTGTTTTATGCATCACCCCACCTCACCTTTCCCGTTAAGCAGCCATAGTGTGTCTTCTAAATGTGTGACTCTGTTCTGTTTTGTAATTCAGTTCAAGTGTAGCGATTTTGACATGCCCTCTATAAGTGATATCTTAGGATAAGTGTCTTTTTCTGTGTGACTTATTTCACTTAGAATCGTCGTCCCTAAATCCACTCATCATGCTGCTTTTAGCCTTATGACATTGATTTCATGGCTGAGTGATATTCCATTGTGCCTAAGTACCACAACTTCTTTATCCATTTCTCTCTTTCCTGGGATGTTTAAGGTGTACTGAAGTGGAGGTTCTTGTACACAGAGCAGCCCTAAACTTTGGGGTGCCTGTGTCTGGTTGATTTTTAGTTTTCCCAATTTATACGCCCATGAGTGGAAGTGCCCTATGCTCTCTCAGCTGTGTTTATTACATGTTTCAGGACACACCGTACACTTCTCCAGAGTGGCTGTTGGCAACTGACATCCCGCCCATCAGCGTAGCAAGGCTCCCATGTCTCCATGGCCTGTCCTGCATTTCTGGTTTTTACACTTTTTGCAGCATGGCCCTTTTGACCGATGGCAAGCGAGACTTCTTTGTAGTGCTGATTGGCACTTCCGGCTTGCTTGGTTGGCCAAAAAGGGCGTATGCGTTTTTTCCTGAATATATTCAGGAAAAAACGCATACGCCCTTTTTGGCCAAGGGCATCATTGTCAACGTTTTGCCGCTTTTCATGTGCTTGAAAGGCGAGTCGAATCTACCTCCTGAAATCTGTTTCCTGCAATTCTGCCTTGCTTTCAAATCCTCTTCGTTGCCTTCCCTCAATATATTTGTGGACGAGAGTTATCATTTATAACTCTGCAGGTTTGTGAATTGCAGTGGCCCTGAGCTCCATTTGTCAACTCGCTTTTTTGGGAGCTGGCCGCAAAAGCGCAGGATTGCTTCAGGCCCTATTCTGGTTCCGGGGGGCAGGCTGAGCCTGTGCTTCATTCTTCTTCCTCATGGGGAAATAGAGTGACCTGTGCCTGTCCCAACACCTAGAGCTAGTCTCTCATTGGTTCCCCGTCTTCCCGTTCATCCTCAGGACAAATTGCAACCTGTACGAAACAAACAGGAGGTTCAAGGTGCTGATTCTCCAAGTAGGGAGATTGTTAGTAAAGCGGCTGGAATGGCGAACCCGAGCACAAGGAGAGGAGAAATGAGGTGTGTTTTAGAAACCTTTCCCGATCACACGGTGTACCATCTTCTGGGTTTCCCAGGCATGTTTTCGATGTAGGAAGGTGCCCTTGAACCTGGAGATTTGGAACCCATGGGGTGGGTACCGCGCGGTATTACTTTAAAGCGTCTGCGTTTGCTCACCCAACCTCACCAATCCTCTCAGCCCCAAGAGTGTCCAGCCTTATGTCTCATCCAGCTGTGGGTCTAGATATGGTCAATCCAGGTTGCATCAGAGCCCCCGAACGCATTTTGTAAGAATTTCTCTCTCTTTCACTCTCTTTGTTTTATGGGGTTCATTTTAAGTAATTTATTTTGATAATGGGGTTGAGCTGCTTTTCCCTGCTGTGTTTATGCCGCTTTACACCCTCTTGATTCAACTCCAGAGAGATATCAATACATAGGTTTTAAGATTCTTGCTAGTCAGATATATTCTTGTGCGGTGAATAGGGGGTGTTGAGTCCAGTTCACTGAGCAGGGAGGAGGTCTTGTCTGTTACATATTTGGCTTATGGAACGGTATGTGAGCTAATTTCAAACCCTTGTTTTATGCATCACCCCACCTCACCTTTCCCGTTAAGCAGCCATAGTGTGTCTTCTAAATGTGTGACTCTGTTCTGTTTTGTAATTCAGTTCAAGTGTAGCGATTTTGACATGCCCTCTATAAGTGATATCTTAGGATAAGTGTCTTTTTCTGTGTGACTTATTTCACTTAGAATCCTCGTCCCTAAATCCACTCATTATGCTGCTACTAGCCTTATGACATTGATTTCATGGCTGAGTGATATTCCATTGTGCCTAAGTACCACAACTTCTTTATCCATTTCTCTCTTTCCTGGGATGTTTAAGGTGTACTGAAGTGGAGGTTCTTGTACACAGAGCAGCCCTAAACTTTGGGGTGCCTGTGTCTGGTTGATTTTTAGTTTTCCCAATTTATACGCCCATGAGTGGAAGTGCCCTATGCTCTCTCAGCTGTGTTTATTACATGTTTCAGGACACACCGTACACTTCTCCAGAGTGGCTGTTGGCAACTGACATCCCGCCCATCAGCGTAGCAAGGCTCCCATGTCTCCATGGCCTGTCCTGCATTTCTGGTTTTTACACTTTTTGCAGCATGGCCCTTTTGACCGATGGCAAGCGAGACTTCTTTGTAGTGCTGATTGGCACTTCCGGCTTGCTTGGTTGGCCAAAAAGGGCGTATGCGTTTTTTCCTGAATATATTCAGGAAAAAACGCATACGCCCTTTTTGGCCAAGGGCATCATTGTCAACGTTTTGCCGCTTTTCATGTGCTTGAAAGGCGAGTCGAATCTACCTCCTGAAATCTGTTTCCTGCAATTCTGCCTTGCTTTCAAATCCTCTTCGTTGCCTTCCCTCAATATATTTGTGGACGAGAGTTATCATTTATAACTCTGCAGGTTTGTGAATTGCAGTGGCCCTGAGCTCCATTTGTCAACTCGCTTTTTTGGGAGCTGGCCGCAAAAGCGCAGGATTGCTTCAGGCCCTATTCTGGTTCCGGGGGGCAGGCTGAGCCTGTGCTTCATTCTTCTTCCTGATGGGGAAATAGAGTGACCTGTGCCTGTCCCAACACCTAGAGCTAGTCTCTCATTGGTTCCCCGTCTTCACGTTCATCCTCAGGACAAATTGCAACCTGTACGAAACAAACAGGAGGTTCAAGGTGCTGATTCTCCAAGTAGGGAGATTGTTAGTAAAGCGGCTGGAATGGCGAACCCGAGCACAAGGAGAGGAGAAATGAGGTGCGTTTTAGAAACCTTTCCCGATCACACGGTGTACCATCTTCTGGGTTTCCCAGGCATGTTTTCCATGTAGGAAGGTGCCCTTGAACCTGGAGATTTGGGACCCATGGGGTGGGTACCGCGCGGTATTACTTTAAAGCGTCTGCGTTTGCTCACCCAACCTCACCAATCCTGTCAGCCCCAGGAGTGTCCAGCCTTATGTCTCATCCAGCTGTGGGTCTAGATATGGTCAATCCAGGTTGCATCAGAGCCCCCGAACGGATTTTGTAAGAATTTCTCTCTCTTTCACTCTCTTTGTTTTATGGGGTCCATTTTAACTAATTTATTTTGATAATGGGGTTGAGCTGCTTTTCCCTGCTGTGTTTATGCCGCTTTACACCCTCTTGATTCAACTCCAGAGAGATATCAATACATAGGTTTTAAGATTCTTGCTAGTCAGATATATTCTTGTGCGGTGAATAGGAGGTGTTGAGTCCAGTTCACTGAACAGGGAGGAGGTCTTGTCTGTTACATATTTGGCTTATGGAACGGTATGTGAGCTAATTTCAAACCCTTGTTTTATGCATCACCCCACCTCACCTTTCCCGTTAAGCAGCCATAGTGTGTCTTCTAAATGTGTGACTCTGTTCTGTTTTGTAATTCAGTTCAAGTTTAGCGATTTTGACATTCCCTCTATAAGTGATATCTTAGGATAAGTGTCTTTTTCTGTGTGACTTATTTGACTTAGAATCCTCGTCCCTAAATCCACTCATCTTGCTGCTACTAGCCTTATGACATTGATTTCATGGCTGAGTGATATTCCATTGTGCCTAAGTACCACAACTTCTTTATCCATTTTTCTCTTTCCTGGGATGTTTAAGGTGTACTGAAGTGGAGGTTCTTGTACACAGAGCAACCCTAAACTTTGGGGTGCCTGTGTCTTGTTGATTTTTAGTTTTCCCAATTTATACGCCGATGAGTGGAAGTGTCCTATGCTCTCTCAGCTGTGTTTATTACATGTTTCAGGACACACCGTACACTTCTCCAGAGTGGCTGTTGGCAACTGACATCCCGCCCATCAGCGTAGCAAGGCTCCCATGTCTCCATGGCCTGTCCTGCATTTCTGGTTTTTACACTTTTTGCAGCATGGCCCTTTTGACCGATGGCAAGCGAGACTTCTTTGTAGTGCTGATTGGCACTTCCGGCTTGCTTGGTTGGCCAAAAAGGGCGTATGCGTTTTTTCCTGAATATATTCAGGAAAAAACGCATACGCCCTTTTTGGCCAAGGGCATCATTGTCAACGTTTTGCCGCTTTTCATGTGCTTGAAAGGCGAGTCGAATCTACCTCCTGAAATCTGTTTCCTGCAATTCTGCCTTGCTTTCAAATCCTCTTCGTTGCCTTCCCTCAATATATTTGTGGACGAGAGTTATCATTTATAACTCTGCAGGTTTGTGAATTGCAGTGGCCCTGAGCTCCATTTGTCAACTCGCTTTTTTGGGAGCTGGCCACAAAAGCGCAGGATTGCTTCAGGCCCTATTCTGGTTCCGGGGGGCAGGCTGAGCCTGTGCTTCATTCTTCTTCCTGATGGGGAAATAGAGTGACCTGTGCCTGTCCCAACACCTAGAGCTAGTCTCTCATTGGTTCCCCGTCTTCACGTTCATCCTCAGGACAAATTGCAACCTGTACGAAACAAACAGGAGGTTCAAGGTGCTGATTCTCCAAGTAGGGAGATTGTTAGTAAAGCGGCTGGAATGGCGAACCCGAGCACAAGGAGAGGAGAAATGAGGTGCGTTTTAGAAACCTTTCCCGATCACACGGTGTACCATCTTCTGGGTTTCCCAAGCATGTTTTCGATGTAGGAAGGTGCCCTTGAACCTGGAGATTTGGGACCCATGGGGTGGGTACCGCGCGGTATTACTTTAAAGCGTCTGCGTTTGCTCACCCAACCTCACCAATCCTCTCAACCCCAAGAGTGTCCAGCCTTATGTCTCATCCAGCTGTGCGTCTAGATATGGTCAATCCAGGTTGCATCAGAGCCCCCGAACGGATTTTGTAAGAATTTCTCTCTCTTTCACTCTCTTTGTTTTATGGGGTTCATTTTAAGTAATTTATTTTGATAATGGGGTTGAGCTGCTTTTCCCTGCTGTGTTTATGCCGCTTTACACCCTCTTGATTCAACTCCAGAGAGATATCAATACATAGGTTTTAAGATTCTTGCTAGTCAGATATATTCTTGTGCGGTGAATAGGGGGTTTTGAGTCCAGTTCACTGAGCAGGGAGGAGGTCTTGTCTGTTACATATTTGGCTTATGGAACGGTATGTGAGCTAATTTCAAACCCTTGTTTTATGCATCACCCCACCTCACCTTTCCCGTTAAGCAGCCATAGTGTGTCTTCTAAATGTGTGACTCTGTTCTGTTTTGTAATTCAGTTCAAGTGTAGCGATTTTGACATGCCCTCTATAAGTGATATCTTAGGATAAGTGTCTTTTTCTGTGTGACTTATTTCACTTAGAATCGTCGTCCCTAAATCCACTCATCATGCTGCTTTTAGCCTTATGACATTGATTTCATGGCTGAGTGATATTCCATTGTGCCTAAGTACCACAACTTCTTTATCCATTTCTCTCTTTCCTGGGATGTTTAAGGTGTACTGAAGTGGAGGTTCTTGTACACAGAGCAGCCCTAAACTTTGGGGTGCCTGTGTCTGGTTGATTTTTAGTTTTCCCAATTTATACGCCCATGAGTGGAAGTGCCCTATGCTCTCTCAGCTGTGTTTATTACATGTTTCAGGACACACCGTACACTTCTCCAGAGTGGCTGTTGGCAACTGACATCCCGCCCATCAGCGTAGCAAGGCTCCCATGTCTCCATGGCCTGTCCTGCATTTCTGGTTTTTACACTTTTTGCAGCATGGCCCTTTTGACCGATGGCAAGCGAGACTTCTTTGTAGTGCTGATTGGCACTTCCGGCTTGCTTGGTTGGCCATAAAGGGCGTATGCGTTTTTTCCTGAATATATTCAGGAAAAAACGCATACGCCCTTTTTGGCCAAGGGCATCATTGTCAACGTTTTGCCGCTTTTCATGTGCTTGAAAGGCGAGTCGAATCTACCTCCTGAAATCTGTTTCCTGCAATTCTGCCTTGCTTTCAAATCCTCTTCGTTGCCTTCCCTCAATATATTTGTGGACGAGAGTTATCATTTATAACTCTGCAGGTTTGTGAATTGCAGTGGCCCTGAGCTCCATTTGTCAACTCGCTTTTTTGGGAGCTGGCCGCAAAAGCGCAGGATTGCTTCAGGCCCTATTCTGGTTCCGGGGGGCAGGCTGAGCCTGTGCTTCATTCTTCTTCCTCATGGGGAAATAGAGTGACCTGTGCCTGTCCCAACACCTAGAGCTAGTCTCTCATTGGTTCCCCGTCTTCCCGTTCATCCTCAGGACAAATTGCAACCTGTACGAAACAAACAGGAGGTTCAAGGTGCTGATTCTCCAAGTAGGGAGATTGTTAGTAAAGCGGCTGGAATGGCGAACCCGAGCACAAGGAGAGGAGAAATGAGGTGTGTTTTAGAAACCTTTCCCGATCACACGGTGTACCATCTTCTGGGTTTCCCAGGCATGTTTTCGATGTAGGAAGGTGCCCTTGAACCTGGAGATTTGGAACCCATGGGGTGGGTACCGCGCGGTATTACTTTAAAGCGTCTGCGTTTGCTCACCCAACCTCACCAATCCTCTCAGCCCCAAGAGTGTCCAGCCTTATGTCTCATCCAGCTGTGGGTCTAGATATGGTCAATCCAGGTTGCATCAGAGCCCCCGAACGCATTTTGTAAGAATTTCTCTCTCTTTCACTCTCTTTGTTTTATGGGGTTCATTTTAAGTAATTTATTTTGATAATGGGGTTGAGCTGCTTTTCCCTGCTGTGTTTATGCCGCTTTACACCCTCTTGATTCAACTCCAGAGAGATATCAATACATAGGTTTTAAGATTCTTGCTAGTCAGATATATTCTTGTGCGGTGAATAGGAGGTGTTGAGTCCAGTTCACTGAACAGGGAGGAAGTCTTGTCTGTTACATATTTGGCTTATGGAACGGTATGTGAGCTAATTTCAAACCCTTGTTTTATGCATCACCCCACCTCACCTTTCCCGTTAAGCAGCCATAGTGTGTCTTCTAAATGTGTGACTCTGTTCTGTTTTGTAATTCAGTTCAAGTGTAGCGATTTTGACATTCCCTCTATAAGTGATATCTTAGGATAAGTGTCTTTTTCTGTGTGACTTATTTGACTTAGAATCCTCGTCCCTAAATCCACTCATCTTGCTGCTACTAGCCTTATGACATTGATGTCATGGCTGAGTGATATTCCATTGTGCCTAAGTACCACAACTTCTTTATCCATTTTTCTCTTTCCTGGGATGTTTAAGGTGTACTGAAGTGGAGGTTCTTGTACACAGAGCAACCCTAAACTTTGGGGTGCCTGTGTCTTTTTGATTTTTAGTTTTCCCAATTTATACGCCCATGAGTGGAAGTGTCCTATGCTCTCTCAGCTGTGTTTATTACATGTTTCAGGACACACCGTACACTTCTCCAGAGTGGCTGTTGGCAACTGACATCCCGCCCATCAGCGTAGCAAGGCTCCCATGTCTCCATGGCCTGTCCTGCATTTCTGGTTTTTACACTTTTTGCAGCATGGCCCTTTTGACCGATGGCAAGCGAGACTTCTTTGTAGTGCTGATTGGCACTTCCGGCTTGCTTGGTTGGCCAAAAAGGGCGTATGCGTTTTTTCCTGAATATATTCAGGAAAAAACGCATACGCCCTTTTTGGCCAAGGGCATCATTGTCAACGTTTTGCCGCTTTTCATGTGCTTGAAAGGCGAGTCGAATCTACCTCCTGAAATCTGTTTCCTGCAATTCTGCCTTGCTTTCAAATCCTCTTCGTTGCCTTCCCTCAATATATTTGTGGACGAGAGTTATCATTTATAACTCTGCAGGTTTGTGAATTGCAGTGGCCCTGAGCTCCATTTGTCAACTCGCTTTTTTGGGAGCTGGCCACAAAAGCGCAGGATTGCTTCAGGCCCTATTCTGGTTCCGGGGGGCAGGCTGAGCCTGTGCTTCATTCTTCTTCCTGATGGGGAAATAGAGTGACCTGTGCCTGTCCCAACACCTAGAGCTAGTCTCTCATTGGTTCCCCGTCTTCCCGTTCATCCTCAGGACAAATTGCAACCTGTACGAAACAAACAGGAGGTTCAAGGTGCTGATTCTCCAAGTAGGGAGATTGTTAGTAAAGCGGCTGGAATGGCGAACCCGAGCACAAGGAGAGGAGAAATGAGGTGCGTTTTAGAAACCTTTCCCGATCACACGGTGTACCATCTTCTGGGTTTCCCAAGCATGTTTTCGATGTAGGAAGGTGCCCTTGAACCTGGAGATTTGGGACCCATGGGGTGGGTACCGCGCGGTATTACTTTAAAGCGTCTGCGTTTGCTCACCCAACCTCACCAATCCTCTCAGCCCCAAGAGTGTCCAGCCTTATGTCTCATCCAGCTGTGCGTCTAGATATGGTCAATCCAGGTTGCATCAGAGCCCCCGAACGCATTTTGTAAGAATTTCTCTCTCTTTCACTCTCTTTGTTTTATGGGGTTCATTTTAAGTAATTTATTTTGATAATGGGGTTGAGCTGCTTTTCCCTGCTGTGTTTATGCCGCTTTACACCCTCTTGATTCAACTCCAGAGAGATATCAATACATAGGTTTTAAGATTCTTGCTAGTCAGATATATTCTTGTGCGGTGAATAGGGGGTTTTGAGTCCAGTTCACTGAGCAGGGAGGAGGTCTTGTCTGTTACATATTTGGCTTATGGAACGGTATGTGAGCTAATTTCAAACCCTTGTTTTATGCATCACCCCACCTCACCTTTCCCGTTAAGCAGCCATAGTGTGTCTTCTAAATGTGTGACTCTGTTCTGTTTTGTAATTCAGTTCAAGTGTAGCGATTTTGACATGCCCTCTATAAGTGATATCTTAGGATAAGTGTCTTTTTCTGTGTGACTTATTTGACTTAGAATCCTCGTCCCTAAATCCACTCATCTTGCTGCTACTAGCCTTATGACATTGATGTCATGGCTGAGTGATATTCCATTGTGCCTAAGTACCACAACTTCTTTATCCATTTCTCTCTTTCCTGGGATGTTTAAGGTGTACTGAAGTGGAGGTTCTTGTACACAGAGCAGCCCTAAACTTTGGGGTGCCTGTGTCTGGTTGATTTTTAGTTTTCCCAATTTATACGCCCATGAGTGGAAGTGCCCTATGCTCTCTCAGCTGTGTTTATTACATGTTTCAGGACACACCGTACACTTCTCCAGAGTGGCTGTTGGCAACTGACATCCCGCCCATCAGCGTAGCAAGGCTCCCATGTCTCCATGGCCTGTCCTGCATTTCTGGTTTTTACACTTTTTGCAGCATGGCCCTTTTGACCGATGGCAAGCGAGACTTCTTTGTAGTGCTGATTGGCACTTCCGGCTTGCTTGGTTGGCCATAAAGGGCGTATGCGTTTTTTCCTGAATATATTCAGGAAAAAACGCATACGCCCTTTTTGGCCAAGGGCATCATTGTCAACGTTTTGCCGCTTTTCATGTGCTTGAAAGGCGAGTCGAATCTACCTCCTGAAATCTGTTTCCTGCAATTCTGCCTTGCTTTCAAATCCTCTTCGTTGCCTTCCCTCAATATATTTGTGGACGAGAGTTATCATTTATAACTCTGCAGGTTTGTGAATTGCAGTGGCCCTGAGCTCCATTTGTCAACTCGCTTTTTTGGGAGCTGGCCGCAAAAGCGCAGGATTGCTTCAGGCCCTATTCTGGTTCCGGGGGGCAGGCTGAGCCTGTGCTTCATTCTTCTTCCTCATGGGGAAATAGAGTGACCTGTGCCTGTCCCAACACCTAGAGCTAGTCTCTCATTGGTTCCCCGTCTTCCCGTTCATCCTCAGGACAAATTGCAACCTGTACGAAACAAACAGGAGGTTCAAGGTGCTGATTCTCCAAGTAGGGAGATTGTTAGTAAAGCGGCTGGAATGGCGAACCCGAGCACAAGGAGAGGAGAAATGAGGTGTGTTTTAGAAACCTTTCCCGATCACACGGTGTACCATCTTCTGGGTTTCCCAGGCATGTTTTCGATGTAGGAAGGTGCCCTTGAACCTGGAGATTTGGAACCCATGGGGTGGGTACCGCGCGGTATTACTTTAAAGCGTCTGCGTTTGCTCACCCAACCTCACCAATCCTCTCAGCCCCAAGAGTGTCCAGCCTTATGTCTCATCCAGCTGTGGGTCTAGATATGGTCAATCCAGGTTGCATCAGAGCCCCCGAACGCATTTTGTAAGAATTTCTCTCTCTTTCACTCTCTTTGTTTTATGGGGTTCATTTTAAGTAATTTATTTTGATAATGGGGTTGAGCTGCTTTTCCCTGCTGTGTTTATGCCGCTTTACACCCTCTTGATTCAACTCCAGAGAGATATCAATACATAGGTTTTAAGATTCTTGCTAGTCAGATATATTCTTGTGCGGTGAATAGGGGGTGTTGAGTCCAGTTCACTGAGCAGGGAGGAGGTCTTGTCTGTTACATATTTGGCTTATGGAACGGTATGTGAGCTAATTTCAAACCCTTGTTTTATGCATCACCCCACCTCACCTTTCCCGTTAAGCAGCCATAGTGTGTCTTCTAAATGTGTGACTCTGTTCTGTTTTGTAATTCAGTTCAAGTGTAGCGATTTTGACATGCCCTCTATAAGTGATATCTTAGGATAAGTGTCTTTTTCTGTGTGACTTATTTCACTTAGAATCCTCGTCCCTAAATCCACTCATCTTGCTGCTACTAGCCTTATGACATTGATTTCATGGCTGAGTGATATTCCATTGTGCCTAAGTACCACAACTTCTTTATCCATTTCTCTCTTTCCTGGGATGTTTAAGGTGTACTGAAGTGGAGGTTCTTGTACACAGAGCAGCCCTAAACTTTGGGGTGCCTGTGTCTGGTTGATTTTTAGTTTTCCCAATTTATACGCCCATGAGTGGAAGTGCCCTATGCTCTCTCAGCTGTGTTTATTACATGTTTCAGGACACACCGTACACTTCTCCAGAGTGGCTGTTGGCAACTGACATCCCGCCCATCAGCGTAGCAAGGCTCCCATGTCTCCATGGCCTGTCCTGCATTTCTGGTTTTTACACTTTTTGCAGCATGGCCCTTTTGACCGATGGCAAGCGAGACTTCTTTGTAGTGCTGATTGGCACTTCCGGCTTGCTTGGTTGGCCAAAAAGGGCGTATGCGTTTTTTCCTGAATATATTCAGGAAAAAACGCATACGCCCTTTTTGGCCAAGGGCATCATTGTCAACGTTTTGCCGCTTTTCATGTGCTTGAAAGGCGAGTCGAATCTACCTCCTGAAATCTGTTTCCTGCAATTCTGCCTTGCTTTCAAATCCTCTTCGTTGCCTTCCCTCAATATATTTGTGGACGAGAGTTATCATTTATAACTCTGCAGGTTTGTGAATTGCAGTGGCCCTGAGCTCCATTTGTCAACTCGCTTTTTTGGGAGCTGGCCGCAAAAGCGCAGGATTGCTTCAGGCCCTATTCTGGTTCCGGGGGGCAGGCTGAGCCTGTGCTTCATTCTTCTTCCTGATGGGGAAATAGAGTGACCTGTGCCTGTCCCAACACCTAGAGCTAGTCTCTCATTGGTTCCCCGTCTTCACGTTCATCCTCAGGACAAATTGCAACCTGTACGAAACAAACAGGAGGTTCAAGGTGCTGATTCTCCAAGTAGGGAGATTGTTAGTAAAGCGGCTGGAATGGCGAACCCGAGCACAAGGAGAGGAGAAATGAGGTGCGTTTTAGAAACCTTTCCCGATCACACGGTGTACCATCTTCTGGGTTTCCCAGGCATGTTTTCGATGTAGGAAGGTGCCCTTGAACCTGGAGATTTGGGACCCATGGGGTGGGTACCGCGCGGTATTACTTTAAAGCGTCTGCGTTTGCTCACCCAACCTCACCAATCCTGTCAGCCCCAGGAGTGTCCAGCCTTATGTCTCATCCAGCTGTGGGTCTAGATATGGTCAATCCAGGTTGCATCAGAGCCCCCGAACGGATTTTGTAAGAATTTCTCTCTCTTTCACTCTCTTTGTTTTATGGGGTCCATTTTAACTAATTTATTTTGATAATGGGGTTGAGCTGCTTTTCCCTGCTGTGTTTATGCCGCTTTACACCCTCTTGATTCAACTCCAGAGAGATATCAATACATAGGTTTTAAGATTCTTGCTAGTCAGATATATTCTTGTGCGGTGAATAGGAGGTGTTGAGTCCAGTTCACTGAACAGGGAGGAGGTCTTGTCTGTTACATATTTGGCTTATGGAACGGTATGTGAGCTAATTTCAAACCCTTGTTTTATGCATCACCCCACCTCACCTTTCCCGTTAAGCAGCCATAGTGTGTCTTCTAAATGTGTGACTCTGTTCTGTTTTGTAATTCAGTTCAAGTTTAGCGATTTTGACATTCCCTCTATAAGTGATATCTTAGGATAAGTGTCTTTTTCTGTGTGACTTATTTGACTTAGAATCCTCGTCCCTAAATCCACTCATCTTGCTGCTACTAGCCTTATGACATTGATTTCATGGCTGAGTGATATTCCATTGTGCCTAAGTACCACAACTTCTTTATCCATTTTTCTCTTTCCTGGGATGTTTAAGGTGTACTGAAGTGGAGGTTCTTGTACACAGAGCAACCCTAAACTTTGGGGTGCCTGTGTCTTGTTGATTTTTAGTTTTCCCAATTTATACGCCGATGAGTGGAAGTGTCCTATGCTCTCTCAGCTGTGTTTATTACATGTTTCAGGACACACCGTACACTTCTCCAGAGTGGCTGTTGGCAACTGACATCCCGCCCATCAGCGTAGCAAGGCTCCCATGTCTCCATGGCCTGTCCTGCATTTCTGGTTTTTACACTTTTTGCAGCATGGCCCTTTTGACCGATGGCAAGCGAGACTTCTTTGTAGTGCTGATTGGCACTTCCGGCTTGCTTGGTTGGCCAAAAAGGGCGTATGCGTTTTTTCCTGAATATATTCAGGAAAAAACGCATACGCCCTTTTTGGCCAAGGGCATCATTGTCAACGTTTTGCCGCTTTTCATGTGCTTGAAAGGCGAGTCGAATCTACCTCCTGAAATCTGTTTCCTGCAATTCTGCCTTGCTTTCAAATCCTCTTCGTTGCCTTCCCTCAATATATTTGTGGACGAGAGTTATCATTTATAACTCTGCAGGTTTGTGAATTGCAGTGGCCCTGAGCTCCATTTGTCAACTCGCTTTTTTGGGAGCTGGCCACAAAAGCGCAGGATTGCTTCAGGCCCTATTCTGGTTCCGGGGGGCAGGCTGAGCCTGTGCTTCATTCTTCTTCCTGATGGGGAAATAGAGTGACCTGTGCCTGTCCCAACACCTAGAGCTAGTCTCTCATTGGTTCCCCGTCTTCACGTTCATCCTCAGGACAAATTGCAACCTGTACGAAACAAACAGGAGGTTCAAGGTGCTGATTCTCCAAGTAGGGAGATTGTTAGTAAAGCGGCTGGAATGGCGAACCCGAGCACAAGGAGAGGAGAAATGAGGTGCGTTTTAGAAACCTTTCCCGATCACACGGTGTACCATCTTCTGGGTTTCCCAAGCATGTTTTCGATGTAGGAAGGTGCCCTTGAACCTGGAGATTTGGGACCCATGGGGTGGGTACCGCGCGGTATTACTTTAAAGCGTCTGCGTTTGCTCACCCAACCTCACCAATCCTCTCAACCCCAAGAGTGTCCAGCCTTATGTCTCATCCAGCTGTGCGTCTAGATATGGTCAATCCAGGTTGCATCAGAGCCCCCGAACGGATTTTGTAAGAATTTCTCTCTCTTTCACTCTCTTTGTTTTATGGGGTTCATTTTAAGTAATTTATTTTGATAATGGGGTTGAGCTGCTTTTCCCTGCTGTGTTTATGCCGCTTTACACCCTCTTGATTCAACTCCAGAGAGATATCAATACATAGGTTTTAAGATTCTTGCTAGTCAGATATATTCTTGTGCGGTGAATAGGGGGTTTTGAGTCCAGTTCACTGAGCAGGGAGGAGGTCTTGTCTGTTACATATTTGGCTTATGGAACGGTATGTGAGCTAATTTCAAACCCTTGTTTTATGCATCACCCCACCTCACCTTTCCCGTTAAGCAGCCATAGTGTGTCTTCTAAATGTGTGACTCTGTTCTGTTTTGTAATTCAGTTCAAGTGTAGCGATTTTGACATGCCCTCTATAAGTGATATCTTAGGATAAGTGTCTTTTTCTGTGTGACTTATTTCACTTAGAATCGTCGTCCCTAAATCCACTCATCATGCTGCTTTTAGCCTTATGACATTGATTTCATGGCTGAGTGATATTCCATTGTGCCTAAGTACCACAACTTCTTTATCCATTTCTCTCTTTCCTGGGATGTTTAAGGTGTACTGAAGTGGAGGTTCTTGTACACAGAGCAGCCCTAAACTTTGGGGTGCCTGTGTCTGGTTGATTTTTAGTTTTCCCAATTTATACGCCCATGAGTGGAAGTGCCCTATGCTCTCTCAGCTGTGTTTATTACATGTTTCAGGACACACCGTACACTTCTCCAGAGTGGCTGTTGGCAACTGACATCCCGCCCATCAGCGTAGCAAGGCTCCCATGTCTCCATGGCCTGTCCTGCATTTCTGGTTTTTACACTTTTTGCAGCATGGCCCTTTTGACCGATGGCAAGCGAGACTTCTTTGTAGTGCTGATTGGCACTTCCGGCTTGCTTGGTTGGCCATAAAGGGCGTATGCGTTTTTTCCTGAATATATTCAGGAAAAAACGCATACGCCCTTTTTGGCCAAGGGCATCATTGTCAACGTTTTGCCGCTTTTCATGTGCTTGAAAGGCGAGTCGAATCTACCTCCTGAAATCTGTTTCCTGCAATTCTGCCTTGCTTTCAAATCCTCTTCGTTGCCTTCCCTCAATATATTTGTGGACGAGAGTTATCATTTATAACTCTGCAGGTTTGTGAATTGCAGTGGCCCTGAGCTCCATTTGTCAACTCGCTTTTTTGGGAGCTGGCCGCAAAAGCGCAGGATTGCTTCAGGCCCTATTCTGGTTCCGGGGGGCAGGCTGAGCCTGTGCTTCATTCTTCTTCCTGATGGGGAAATAGAGGGACCTGTGCCTGTCCCAACACCTAGAGCTAGTCTCTCATTGGTTCCCCGTCTTCCCGTTCATCCTCAGGACAAATTGCAACCTGTACGAAACAAACAGGAGGTTCAAGGTGCTGATTCTCCAAGTAGGGAGATTGTTAGTAAAGCGGCTGGAATGGCGAACCCGAGCACAAGGAGAGGAGAAATGAGGTGTGTTTTAGAAACCTTTCCCGATCACACGGTGTACCATCTTCTGGGTTTCCCAGGCATGTTTTCGATGTAGGAAGGTGCCCTTGAACCTGGAGATTTGGAACCCATGGGGTGGGTACCGCGCGGTATTACTTTAAAGCGTCTGCGTTTGCTCACCCAACCTCACCAATCCTCTCAGCCCCAAGAGTGTCCAGCCTTATGTCTCATCCAGCTGTGGGTCTAGATATGGTCAATCCAGGTTGCATCAGAGCCCCCGAACGCATTTTGTAAGAATTTCTCTCTCTTTCACTCTCTTTGTTTTATGGGGTTCATTTTAAGTAATTTATTTTGATAATGGGGTTGAGCTGCTTTTCCCTGCTGTGTTTATGCCGCTTTACACCCTCTTGATTCAACTCCAGAGAGATATCAATACATAGGTTTTAAGATTCTTGCTAGTCAGATATATTCTTGTGCGGTGAATAGGGGGTGTTGAGTCCAGTTCACTGAGCAGGGAGGAGGTCTTGTCTGTTACATATTTGGCTTATGGAACGGTATGTGAGCTAATTTCAAACCCTTGTTTTATGCATCACCCCACCTCACCTTTCCCGTTAAGCAGCCATAGTGTGTTTTCTAAATGTGTGACTCTGTTCTGTTTTGTAATTCAGTTCAAGTGTAGCGATTTTGACATGCCCTCTATAAGTGATATCTTAGGATAAGTGTCTTTTTCTGTGTGACTTATTTCACTTAGAATCCTCGTCCCTAAATCCACTCATTATGCTGCTACTAGCCTTATGACATTGATTTCATGGCTGAGTGATATTCCATTGTGCCTAAGTACCACAACTTCTTTATCCATTTCTCTCTTTCCTGGGATGTTTAAGGTGTACTGAAGTGGAGGTTCTTGTACACAGAGCAGCCCTAAACTTTGGGGTGCCTGTGTCTGGTTGATTTTTAGTTTTCCCAATTTATACGCCCATGAGTGGAAGTGCCCTATGCTCTCTCAGCTGTGTTTATTACATGTTTCAGGACACACCGTACACTTCTCCAGAGTGGCTGTTGGCAACTGACATCCCGCCCATCAGCGTAGCAAGGCTCCCATGTCTCCATGGCCTGTCCTGCATTTCTCGTTTTTACACTTTTTGCAGCATGGCCCTTTTGACCGATGGCAAGCGAGACTTCTTTGTAGTGCTGATTGGCACTTCCGGCTTGCTTGGTTGGCCAAAAAGGGCGTATGCGTTTTTTCCTGAATATATTCAGGAAAAAACGCATACGCCCTTTTTGGCCAAGGGCATCATTGTCAACGTTTTGCCGCTTTTCATGTGCTTGAAAGGCGAGTCGAATCTACCTCCTGAAATCTGTTTCCTGCAATTCTGCCTTGCTTTCAAATCCTCTTCGTTGCCTTCCCTCAATATATTTGTGGACGAGAGTTATCATTTATAACTCTGCAGGTTTGTGAATTGCAGTGGCCCTGAGCTCCATTTGTCAACTCGCTTTTTTGGGAGCTGGCCGCAAAAGCGCAGGATTGCTTCAGGCCCTATTCTGGTTCCGGGGGGCAGGCTGAGCCTGTGCTTCATTCTTCTTCCTGATGGGGAAATAGAGTGACCTGTGCCTGTCCCAACACCTAGAGCTAGTCTCTCATTGGTTCCCCGTCTTCACGTTCATCCTCAGGACAAATTGCAACCTGTATGAAACAAACAGGAGGTTCAAGGTGCTGATTCTCCAAGTAGGGAGATTGTTAGTAAAGCGGCTGGAATGGCGAACCCGAGCACAAGGAGAGGAGAAATGAGGTGCGTTTTAGAAACCTTTCCCGATCACACGGGTGTACCATCTTCTGGGTTTCCCAGGCATGTTTTCGATGTAGGAAGGTGCCCTTGAACCTGGAGATTTGGGACCCATGGGGTGGGTACCGCGCGGTATTACTTTAAAGCGTCTGCGTTTGCTCACCCAACCTCACCAATCCTGTCAGCCCCAGGAGTGTCCAGCCTTATGTCTCATCCAGCTGTGGGTCTAGATATGGTCAATCCAGGTTGCATCAGAGCCCCCGAACGGATTTTGTAAGAATTTCTCTCTCTTTCACTCTCTTTGTTTTATGCGGTCCATTTTAACTAATTTATTTTGATAATGGGGTTGAGCTGCTTTTCCCTGCTGTGTTTATGCCGCTTTACACCCTCTTGATTCAACTCCAGAGAGATATCAATACATAGGTTTTAAGATTCTTGCTAGTCAGATATATTCTTGTGCGGTGAATAGGAGGTGTTGAGTCCAGTTCACTGAACAGGGAGGAAGTCTTGTCTGTTACATATTTGGCTTATGGAACGGTATGTGAGCTAATTTCAAACCCTTGTTTTATGCATCACCCCACCTCACCTTTCCCGTTAAGCAGCCATAGTGTGTCTTCTAAATGTGTGACTCTGTTCTGTTTTGTAATTCAGTTCAAGTGTAGCGATTTTGACATTCCCTCTATAAGTGATATCTTAGGATAAGTGTCTTTTTCTGTGTGACTTATTTGACTTAGAATCCTCGTCCCTAAATCCACTCATCTTGCTGCTACTAGCCTTATGACATTGATGTCATGGCTGAGTGATATTCCATTGTGCCTAAGTACCACAACTTCTTTATCCATTTTTCTCTTTCCTGGGATGTTTAAGGTGTACTGAAGTGGAGGTTCTTGTACACAGAGCAACCCTAAACTTTGGGGTGCCTGTGTCTTTTTGATTTTTAGTTTTCCCAATTTATACGCCCATGAGTGGAAGTGTCCTATGCTCTCTCAGCTGTGTTTATTACATGTTTCAGGACACACCGTACACTTCTCCAGAGTGGCTGTTGGCAACTGACATCCCGCCCATCAGCGTAGCAAGGCTCCCATGTCTCCATGGCCTGTCCTGCATTTCTGGTTTTTACACTTTTTGCAGCATGGCCCTTTTGACCGATGGCAAGCGAGACTTCTTTGTAGTGCTGATTGGCACTTCCGGCTTGCTTGGTTGGCCAAAAAGGGCGTATGCGTTTTTTCCTGAATATATTCAGGAAAAAACGCATACGCCCTTTTTGGCCAAGGGCATCATTGTCAACGTTTTGCCGCTTTTCATGTGCTTGAAAGGCGAGTCGAATCTACCTCCTGAAATCTGTTTCCTGCAATTCTGCCTTGCTTTCAAATCCTCTTCGTTGCCTTCCCTCAATATATTTGTGGACGAGAGTTATCATTTATAACTCTGCAGGTTTGTGAATTGCAGTGGCCCTGAGCTCCATTTGTCAACTCGCTTTTTTGGGAGCTGGCCACAAAAGCGCAGGATTGCTTCAGGCCCTATTCTGGTTCCGGGGGGCAGGCTGAGCCTGTGCTTCATTCTTCTTCCTGATGGGGAAATAGAGTGACCTGTGCCTGTCCCAACACCTAGAGCTAGTCTCTCATTGGTTCCCCGTCTTCCCGTTCATCCTCAGGACAAATTGCAACCTGTACGAAACAAACAGGAGGTTCAAGGTGCTGATTCTCCAAGTAGGGAGATTGTTAGTAAAGCGGCTGGAATGGCGAACCCGAGCACAAGGAGAGGAGAAATGAGGTGCGTTTTAGAAACCTTTCCCGATCACACGGTGTACCATCTTCTGGGTTTCCCAAGCATGTTTTCGATGTAGGAAGGTGCCCTTGAACCTGGAGATTTGGGACCCATGGGGTGGGTACCGCGCGGTATTACTTTAAAGCGTCTGCGTTTGCTCACCCAACCTCACCAATCCTCTCAGCCCCAAGAGTGTCCAGCCTTATGTCTCATCCAGCTGTGCGTCTAGATATGGTCAATCCAGGTTGCATCAGAGCCCCCGAACGCATTTTGTAAGAATTTCTCTCTCTTTCACTCTCTTTGTTTTATGGGGTTCATTTTAAGTAATTTATTTTGATAATGGGGTTGAGCTGCTTTTCCCTGCTGTGTTTATGCCGCTTTACACCCTCTTGATTCAACTCCAGAGAGATATCAATACATAGGTTTTAAGATTCTTGCTAGTCAGATATATTCTTGTGCGGTGAATAGGGGGTTTTGAGTCCAGTTCACTGAGCAGGGAGGAGGTCTTGTCTGTTACATATTTGGCTTATGGAACGGTATGTGAGCTAATTTCAAACCCTTGTTTTATGCATCACCCCACCTCACCTTTCCCGTTAAGCAGCCATAGTGTGTCTTCTAAATGTGTGACTCTGTTCTGTTTTGTAATTCAGTTCAAGTGTAGCGATTTTGACATGCCCTCTATAAGTGATATCTTAGGATAAGTGTCTTTTTCTGTGTGACTTATTTGACTTAGAATCCTCGTCCCTAAATCCACTCATCTTGCTGCTACTAGCCTTATGACATTGATGTCATGGCTGAGTGATATTCCATTGTGCCTAAGTACCACAACTTCTTTATCCATTTTTCTCTTTCCTGGGATGTTTAAGGTGTACTGAAGTGGAGGTTCTTGTACACAGAGCAACCCTAAACTTTGGGGTGCCTGTGTCTTGTTGATTTTTAGTTTTCCCAATTTATACGCCCATGAGTGGAAGTGTCCTATGCTCTCTCAGCTGTGTTTATTACATGTTTCAGGACACACCGTACACTTCTCCAGAGTGGCTGTTGGCAACTGACATCCCGCCCATCAGCGTAGCAAGGCTCCCATGTCTCCATGGCCTGTCCTGCATTTCTGGTTTTTACACTTTTTGCAGCATGGCCCTTTTGACCGATGGCAAGCGAGACTTCTTTGTAGTGCTGATTGGCACTTCCGGCTTGCTTGGTTGGCCAAAAAGGGCGTATGCGTTATTTCCTGAATATATTCAGGAAAAAACGCATACGCCCTTTTTGGCCAAGGGCATCATTGTCAACGTTTTGCCGCTTTTCATGTGCTTGAAAGGCGAGTCGAATCTACCTACTGAAATCTGTTTCCTGCAATTCTGCCTTGCTTTCAAATCCTCTTCGTTGCCTTCCCTCAATATATTTGTGGACGAGAGTTATCATTTATAACTGTGCAGGTTTGTGAATTGCAGTGGCCCTGAGCTCCATTTGTCAACTCGCTTTTTTGGGAGCTGGCCGCAAAAGCGCAGGATTGCTTCAGGCCCTATTCTGGTTCCGGGGGGCAGGCTGAGCCTGTGCTTCATTCTTCTTCCTGATGGGGAAATACAGTGACCTCTGCCTGTCCCAACACCTAGAGCTAGTCTCTCATTGGTTCCCCGTCTTCCCGTTCATCCTCAGGACAAATTGCAACCTGTACGAAACAAACAGGAGGTTCAAGGTGCTGATTCTCTAAGTAGGGAGATTGTTAGTAAAGCGGCTGGAATGGCGAACCCGAGCACAAGGAGAGGAGAAATGAGGTGCGTTTTAGAAACCTTTCCCGATCACACGGTGTACCATCTTCTGGGTTTCCCAAGCATGTTTTCGATGTAGGAAGGTGCCCTTGAACCTGGAGATTTGGGACCCATGGGGTGGGTACCGCGCGGTATTACTTTAAAGCGTCTGCGTTTGCTCACCCAACCTCACCAATCCTCTCAGCCCCAAGAGTGTCCAGCCTTATGTCTCATCCAGCTGTGGGTCTAGATATGGTCAATCCAGGTTGCATCAGAGCCCCCGAACGGATTTTGTAAGAATTTCTCTCACTTTCACTCTCTTTGTTTTATGGGGTTCATTTTAAGTAATTTATTTTGATAATGGGGTTGAGCTGCTTTTCCCTGCTGTGTTTATGCCGCTTTACACCCTCTTGATTCAACTCCAGAGAGATATAAATACATAGGTTTTAAGATTCTTGCTAGTCAGATATATTCTTGTGCGGTGAATAGGAGGTGTTGAGTCCAGTTCACTGAGCAGGAGGAGGTCTTGTCTGTTACATATTTGGCTTATGGAACGGTATGTGAGCTAATTTCAAACCCTTGTTTTATGCATCACCCCACCTCACCTTTCCCGTTAAGCAGCCATAGTGTGTCTTCTAAATGTGTGACTCTGTTCTGTTTTGTAATTCAGTTCAAGTGTAGCGATTTTGACATGCCCTCTATAAGTGATATCTTAGGATAAGTGTCTTTTTCTGTGTGACTTATTTCACTTAGAATCCTCGTCCCTAAATCCACTCATCATGCTGCTACTAGCCTTATGACATTGATTTCATGGCTGAGTGATATTCCATTGTGCCTAAGTACCACAACTTCTTTATCCATTTTCCTCTTTCCTGGGATGTTTAAGGTGTACTGAAGTGGAGGTTCTTGTACACAGAGCAGCCCTAAAGTATGGGGTGCCTGTGTCTGGTTGATTTTTAGTTTTCCCAATTTATACGCCCATGAGTGGAAGTGCCCTATGCTCTCTCAGCTGTGTTATTACATGTTTCAGGACACACCGTACACTTCTCCAGAGTGGCTGTTGGCAACTGACATCCCGCCCATCAGCGTAGCAAGGCTCCCATGTCTCCATGGCCTGTCCTGCTTTTCTGGTTTTTACACTTTTTGCAGCATGGCCCTTTTGACCGATGGCAAGCCTGACTTCTTTGTAGTGCTGATTGGCACTTCCGGCTTGCTTGGTTGGCCAAAAAGGGCGTATGCGTTTTTTCCTGAATATATTCAGGAAAAAACGCATACGCCCTTTTTGGCCAAGGGCATCATTGTCAACGTTTTGCCGCTTTTCATGTGCTTGAAAGGCGAGTCGAATCTACCTCCTGAAATCTGTTTCCTGCAATTCTGCCTTGCTTTCAAATCCTCTTCGTTGCCTTCCCTCAATATATTTGTGGACGAGAGTTATCATTTATAACTCTGCAGGTTTGTGAATTGCAGTGGCCCTGAGCTCCATTTGTCAACTCGCTTTTTGGGGAGCTGGCCGCAAAAGCGCAGGATTGCTTCAGGCCCTATTCTGGTTCCGGGGGGCAGGCTGAGCCTGCGCTTCATTCTTCTTCCTGATGGGGAAATAGAGTGACCTCTGCCTGTCCCAACACCTAGAGCTAGTCTCTCATTGGTTCCCCGTCTTCCTGTTCATCCTCAGGACAAATTGCAACCTGTACGAAACAAACAGGAGGTTCAAGGTGCTGATTCTCCAAGTAGGGAGATTGTTAGTAAAGCGGCTGGAATGGCGAACCCGAGCACAAGGAGAGGAGAAATGAGGTGCGTTTTAGAAACCTTTCCCGATCACACGGTGTACCATCTTCTGGGTTTCCCAGGCATGTTTTCCATGTAGGAAGGTGCCCTTGAACCTGGAGATTTGGGACCCATGGGGTGGGTACCGCGCGGTATTACTTTAAAGCGTCTGCGTTTGCTCACCCAACCTCACCAATCCTGTCAGCCCCAGGAGTGTCCAGCCTTATGTCTCATCCAGCTGTGGGTCTAGATATGGTCAATCCAGGTTGCATCAGAGCCCCCGAACGGATTTTGTAAGAATTTCTCTCTCTTTCACTGTCTTTGTTTTATGGGGCTCATTTTAAGTAATTTATTTTGATAATGGGGTTGAGCTGCTTTTCCCTGCTGTGTTTATGCCGCTTTACACCCTCTTGATTCAACTCCAGAGAGATATCAATACATAGGTTTTAAGATTCTTGCTAGTCAGATATATTCTTGTGCGGTGAATAGGGGGTGTTGAGTCCAGTTCACTGAGCAGGGAGGAGGTCTTGTCTGTTACATATTTGGCTTATGGAACGGTATGTGAGCTAATTTCAAACCCTTGTTTTATGCATCACCCCACCTCACCTTTCCCGTTAAGCAGCCATAGTGTGTCTTCTAAATGTGTGACTCTGTTCTGTTTTGTAATTCAGTTCAAGTGTAGCGATTTTGACATGCCCTCTATAAGTGATATCTTAGGATAAGTGTCTTTTTCTGTGTGACTTATTTCACTTAGAATCCTCGTCCCTAAATCCACTCATCATGCTGCTACTAGCCTTATGACATTGATTTCATGGCTGAGTGATATTCCATTGTGCCTAAGTACCACAACTTCTTTATCCATTTCTCTCTTTCCTGGGATGTTTAAGGTGTACTGGAGTGGAGGTTCTTGTACACAGAGCAGCCCTCAACTTTGGGGTGCCTGTGTCTTGTTGATTTTTAGTTTTCCCAATTTATACGCCCATGAGTGGAAGTGCCCTATGCTCTCTCAGCTGTGTTTATTACATGTTTCAGGACACACCGTACACTTCTCCAGAGTGGCTGTTGGCAACTGACATCCCGCCCATCAGCGTAGCAAGGCTCCCATGTCTCCATGGCCTGTCCTGCATTTCTGGTTTTTACACTTTTTGCAGCATGGCCCTTTTGACCGATGGCAAGCGAGACTTCTTTGTAGTGCTGATTGGCACTTCCGGCTTGCTTGGTTGGCCAAAAAGGGCGTATGCGTTTTTTCCTGAATATATTCAGGAAAAAACGCATACGCCCTTTTTGGCCAAGGGCATCATTGTCAACGTTTTGCCGCCTTTCATGTGCTTTAAAGGCGAGTCGAATCTACCTCCTGAAATTTGTTTCCTGCAATTCTGCCTTGCTTTCAAATCCTCTTCGTTGCCTTCCCTGAATATATTTGTGGACGAGAGTTATCATTTATAACTCTGCAGGTTTGTGAATTGCAGTGGCCCTGAGCTCCATTTGTCAACTCGCTTTTTGGGGAGCTGGCCGCAAAAGCGCAGGATTGCTTCAGGCCCTATTCTGGTTCGGGGGGGCAGGCTGAGCCTGTGCTTCATTCTTCTTCCTGATGGGGAAATAGAGTGACCTGTGCCTGTCCCAACACCTAGAGCTAGTCTCTCATTGGTTCCCCGTCTTCCTGTTCATCCTCAGGACCAAATTGCAACCTGTACGAAACAGGAGGGTAACGGTGCTGATTCTCCAAGTAGGAGATTGTGGGTAAAGCGGCTGGAATGGCGAACCCGAGCACAAGGAGAGGAGAAATGAGGTGCGTTTTAGAAACCTTTCCCGATCACACGGTGTACCATCTTCTGAGTTTCCAGGCATGTTTTCGGTGTAGGAAGATGCCCTTGAACCTGGAGATTTGGAACCCATGGGATGGGTACCACGCAGTATTACTTTAAAGGGTCTGCGTTTGCTCGCCCAACCTCACCATTCCTCTCAGCCCCAAGAGTGTCCAGCCTTATGTCTCATCCAGCTGTAGGTCTAGATATGGTCAATCCAGTTGGCATCAGAGCCCCTGAACGGATTTTGTAAGAATTTCTCTCTCTTTCACTGTCTTTGTTTTATGGGGGTTTTTTTTTGAGTAATTTATTTTTATAATGGGGTTTATCTGCTTTTCACTGCTGTGTTTATGCGGCTTTACACCCTCTTGATTCACTTCCCGAGAGATAGCAATACATATGTTTTAAGATTCTTACTAGTCAGATATATTCTTGTGTGCTTATTAGGTGGTGTTGAGTCCAGTTCACTGAGCAGGGAGTAGATCTTGTCTATTACATATTTGGCTTATGGAACGGTATCTGACCTAATTTCAAACCCTTGTTTTATGCATCACCCCACCTGACCTTTCCCGTTATGCAGCCATAGTGTGTTTCCTAACGTGTGAATCTGTTCAGTTTTGTAATTCAGTTCAAAGGTAGCGATTTTGACATTCCCTCTATAAGTGATATCTTAGGATAAGTGTCTTTTTCTGTGTGACTTATTTCACTTAGAGTCACCGTACCTAAATCCACTCATCATGCTGCTACTAGCCTTATGACATTGATGTCATGGCTGAGTGATATTCCATTGTGCATAAGTACCACAACTTCTTTATCCATTTTTCTCTTTCCTGGGCTATTTAAGGTGTACCGAAGTGGAGGTTCTCGTGCACAGAGCAGCCCTACACTTTGGGGTGCCTGTGTCTTGTGGATTTTCAGTTTTCCCAATGTATACGCCCATGAGTGGAAGTGCCCTATGCTCTCTAAGCTGTGTATATTACATGTTTCAGGACACACCGTACACTTCTCCAGAGTGGCTGTTGGCAATTTACATCCCGCCCATCAGCGTAGCAAGGCTCCCATGTCTCCATGGCCTGTCCTGCATTTCTGGTTTTTACACTTTTTTCAGCATGGCCCTTTTGACCGGTGGCAAGCGAGACTTCTTTGTAGTGCTGATTTGCCTTTCCGGCTTGCTTGGTTGGCCAAAAAGGGCGTATGCGTTTTTTCCTGAATATATTCAGGAAAAAACGCATACGCCCTTTTTGGCCAAGGGCATCATGGTCGACGTTTTGCCGCTTTTCATGTCCTTTAAAGGCGAGTCGAATCTACCTCCTGAAATCTGTTTCCTGCAATTCTGCCTTGCTTTCCAATCCTCTTCGTTGCCTTCCCTCAATATATTTGTGGACGAGAGTTATCATTTCTAACTCTGCAGGTTTGTGAATTGCAGTGGCCCTGAGCTCCATTTGTCAACTCGCTTTTTTGGGAGCTGGCCGCAAAAGCGCAGGTTTGCTTCAGGCCCTATTCTGGTTCCGCGGGGGCAGGCTGAGCCTGTGGTTCATTCTTCTTCCTGATAGGAAAATAGAGTGACCTGTGCCGGTCCCAACACTTAGAGCTAGTCTCTCATTGGTTCCCCCTCTTCCCGTTCATCCTCAGGACAAATTGCAACCTGTACGAAACAGGAGGGTAACGGTGCTGATTCTCCAAGTAGGAGATTGTGGGTAAAGCGGCTGGAATGGCGAACCCGAGCACAAGGAGAGGAGAAATGAGGTGCGTTTTAGAAACCTTTCCCGATCACACGGTGTACCATCTTCTGGGTTTCCCAGGCATGTTTTCGGTGTAGGAAGATGCCCTTGAACCTGGAGATTTGGAACCCATGGGATGGGTATCACGCAGTATTACTTTAAAGGGTCTGCGTTTGCTCGCCCAACCTCACCATTCCTCTCAGCCCCAAGAGTGTCCAGCCTTATGTCTCATCCAGCTGTGGGTCTAGATATGGTCAATCCAGTTGGCATCAGAGCCCCTGAACGGATTTTGTAAGAATTTCTCTCTCTTTCACTGTCTTTGTTTTAGGGGTTTTTTTTTGAGTAATTTATTTTTATAATGGGGCTTAGCTGCTTTTCACTGCTGTGTTTATGCCGCTTTACACCCTCTTGATTCACTTCCCGAGAGATATCAATACACAGGTTTTAAGATTCTTACTAGTCAGATATATTCTTGTGTGCTGAATAGGGGGTGTTGAGTCCAGTTCACTGAGCAGGGAGTAGGTCTTGTCTATTACATATTTGGCTTATGGAACGGTATGTGAGCTAATTTCAAACCCTTGTTTTATGCATCACCCCACCTGACCTTTCCCGTTATGCAGCCATAGTGTGTTTTCTAAACGTGTGAATATGTTCAGTTTTGTAACTCAGTTCAAAGGTAGCGATTTTGACATTCCCTCTATAAGTGATATCTTAGGATAAGTGTCTTTTTCTGTGTGACTTATTTCACTTAGAGTCACCGTACCTAAATCCACTCATCATGCTGCTACTAGCCTTATGACATTGATGTCATGGCTGAGTGATATTCCATTGTGCGTAAGTACCACAACTTCTTTATCCATTTTTCTCTTTCCTGGGCTATTTAAGGTGTACCGAAGTGGAGGTTCTCGTGAACAGAGCAGCCCTACACTTTGGGGTGCCTGTGTCTTGTGGATTTTCAGTTTTCCCAATGTATGCGCCCATGAGTGGAAGTGCCCTATGCTCTGTAAGCTGTGTTTATTACATGTTTCAGGACACACCGTACACTTCTCCAGAGTGGCTGTTGGCAACTGACATCCCGCCCATCAGCGTAGCAAGGCTCCCATGTCTCCATGGCCTGTCCTGCATTTCTGGTTTTTACACTTTTTGCAGCATGGCCCTTTTGACCGATGGCAAGCGAGACTTCTTTGTAGTGCTGATTGGCACTTCCGGCTTGCTTGGTTGGCCAAAAAGGGCGTATGCGTTTTTTCCTGAATATATTCAGGAAAAAACGCATACGCCCTTTTTGGCCAAGGGCATCATTGTCAACGTTTTGCCGCTTTTCATGTGCTTTAAAGGCGAGTCGAATCTACCTCCTGAAATCTGTTTCCTGCAATTCTGCCTTGCTTTCAAATCCTCTTCGTTGCCTTCCCTCAATATATTTGTGGACGAGAGTTATCATTTATAACTCTGCAGGTTTGTGAATTGCAGTGGCCCTGAGCTCCATTTGTCAACTCGCTTTTTTGGGAGCTGCCCGCAAAAGCGCAGGATTGCTTCAGGCCCTATTCTGGTTCCGGGGGGCAGGCTGAGCCTGTGCTTCATTCTTCTTCCTGATGGGGAAATAGTGTGACCTCTGCCTGTCCCAACACCTAGAGCTAGTCTCTCATTGGTTCCCCGTCTTCCCGTTCATCCTCAGGACAAATTGCAACCTGTACGAAACAAACAGGAGGTTCAAGGTGCTGATTCTCCAAGTAGGGAGATTGTTAGTAAAGCGGCTGCAATGGCGAACCCGAGCACAAGGAGAGGAGAAATGAGGTGCGTTTTAGAAACATTTCCCGTTCACACGGTGTACCATCTTCTGGGATCCCATGCATGTTTTCGATGTAGGAAGATGCCCTTGAACCTGGAGATTTGGGACCCATGGGGTGGGTACCGCGCGGTATTACTTTAAAGCGTCTGCGTTTTCTCACCCAACCTCTCCAATCCTCTCAGCCCCAAGAGTGTCCAGCCTTATGTCTCATCCAGCTGTGCGTCTAGATATGGTCAATCCAGGTTGCATCAGAGCCCCCGAACGGATTTTGTAAGAATTTCTCTCTCTTTCACTGTCTTTGTTTTATGGGGTTCATTTTAAGTAATTTATTTTGATAATGGGGTTGAGCTGCTTTTCCCTCCTGTGTTTATGCCTCTATACACCCTCTTGATTCAACTCCAGAGAGATATCAATACATAGGTTTTAAGATTCTTGCTAGTCAGATATATTCTTGTGAGGTGAATAGGGGGTGTTGAGTCCAGTTCACTGAGCAGGGAGGAGGTCTTGTCTGTTACATATTTGGCTTATGGAACGGTATGTGAGCTACTTTCAAACCCTTGTTTTATGCATCACCCCACCTCACCTTTCCCGTTAAGCAGCCATAGTGTGTCTTCTAAATGTGTGACTCTGTTATGTTTTGTAATTCAGTTCAAGTGTAGCGATTTGACATGCCCTCTATAAGTGATATCTTAGGATAAGTGTCTTTTTCTGTGTGACTTATTTCACTTAGAATCCTCGTCCCTAAATCCACTCATCATGCTGCTACTAGCCTTATGACATTGATTTCATGGCTGAGTGATATTCCATTGTGCCTAAGTACCACAACTTCTTTATCCATTATTCTCTTTCCTGGGATGTTTAAGGTGTACTGAAGTGGAGGTTCTTGTACACAGAGCAGCCCTAAACTTTGGGGTGCCTGTGTCTTGTTGATTTTTAGTTTTCCCCATTTATACGCCCATGAGTGGAAGTGCCCTATGCTCTCTCAGCTGTGTTTATTACATGTTTCAGGACACACCGTACACTTCTCCAGAGTGGCTGTTGGCAAGTGACATCCCGCCCATCAGCGTAGCAAGGCTCCCATGTCTCCATGGCCTGTCCTGCATTTCTGGTTTTTACACTTTTTGCAGCATGGCCCTTTTGACCGATGGCAAGCGAGACTTCTTTGCAGTGCTGATTTGCACTTCTGGCTTGCTTGGTTGGCCAAAGAGGGCGTACGCGTTTTTTCCTGAATGTATTCAGGAAAAAACGCGTACGCCCTCTTTGGCCAAGGGCATCATTGTCAACGTTTTGCTGCTTTTCATGTGCTTTAAAGGCGAGTCGAATCTACCTCCTGAAATCTGTTTCCTGCAATTCTGCCTTGCTTTCAAATCCTCTTCGTTGCCTTCCCTCAATATATTTGTGGACGAGAGTTATCATTTATAACTGTGCAGGTTTGTGAATTGCAGTGGCCCTGAGCTCCATTTGTCAACTCGCTTTTTTGGGAGCTGGCCGCAAAAGCGCAGGATTGCTTCAGGCCCTATTCTGGTTCCGGGGGGCAGGCTGAGCCTGTGCTTCATTCTTCTTCCTGATGGGGAAATAGAGTGACCTCTGCCTGTCCCAACACCTAGAGCTAGTCTCTCATTGGTTCCCCGTCTTCCCGTTCATCCTCAGGACAAATTGCAACCTGTACGAAACAAACAGGAGGTTCAAGGTGCTGATTCTCCAAGTAGGGAGATTGTTAGTAAAGCGGCTGGAATGGCGAACCCGAGCACAAGGAGAGGAGAAATGAGGTGCGTTTTAGAAACCTTTCCCGATCACACGGTGTACCATCTTCTGGGTTTCCCAGGCATGTTTTCGATGTAGGAAGGTGCCCTTGAACCTGGAGATTTGGGACCCATGGGGTGGGTACCGCGCGGTATTACTTTAAAGCGTCTTGCGTTTGCTCACCCAACCTCACCAATCCTCTCAGCCCCAGAGTGTCCAGCCTTATGTCTCATCCAGCTGTGCGTCTAGATATGGTCAATGCAGTTTGCATCACAGCCCCCGAACGGATTTTGTAAGAATTTCTCTCTCTTTCACTGTCTTTGTTTTATGGGGTTCATTTTAAGTAATTTATTTTGATATTGGGGTTGAGCTGCTTTTCCCTGCTGTGTTTATGCCGCTTTACACCCTCTTGATTCAACTCCAGTGAGATATCAATACATAGGTTTTAAGATTCTTGCTAGTCAGATATATTCTTGTGCGGTGAATAGGGGGTGTTGAGTCCAGTTCACTGAGCAGGGAGGAGGTCTTGTCTGTTACATATTTGGCTTATGGAACGGTATGTGAGCTAATTTCAAACCCTTGTTTTATGCATCACCCCACCTCACCTTCCCCGTTAAGCAGCCATAGTGTGTCTTCTAAATATGTTACTCTCTTCTGTTTTGTAATTCAGTTCAAGTGTAGCGATTTTGACATGCCCTCTATAAGTGATATCTTAGGATAAGTGTCTTTTCTGTGTGACTTATTTCACTTAGAATCCTCGTCCTTAAATCCACTCATCATGCTGCTACTAGCCTTATGACATTGATTTCATGACTGAGTGATATTCCATTGTGCCTAAGTACCACAACTTCTTTATCCATTTTTCTCTTTCCTGGGATGTTTAAGGTGTACCGAAGTGGAGGTTCTTGTACCCACAGCGGCCCTAAACTTTGGGGTGCCTGTGTCTTGTTGATTTTTAGTTTTCCCAATTCATACGCCCATGAGTGGAAGTGCCCTATGCTCTCTGAGCTGTGTTTATTACATGTTTCAGGACACAGCGTACACTTTCCACAGTGGCTGTTGGCAATTCACATCCCTCCCATCAGCGTAGCAAGGCTCCCATGTCTCCATGGCCTGTCCTGCATTTCTGGTTTTTACACTTTTTGCAGCATGGCCCTTTTGACCGATAGCAAGCGAGACTTCTTTGTAGTGCTGATTGGCACTTCCGGCTTGCTTGGTTGGCCAAAAAGGGCGTATGCGTTTTTTCCTGAATATATTCAGGAAAAAACGCATACGCCCTTTTTGGCCAAGGGCATCATTGTCAACGTTTTGCCGCTTTTCATGTGCTTTAAAGGCGAGTCGAATCTACTTCCTGAAATCTGTTTCCTGCAATTCTGCCTTGCTTTCCAATCCTCTTCCTTGCCTTCCCTCAATATATTTGTGGACGAGAGTTATCATTTATAACTCTGCAGGTTTGTGACTTGCAGTGACCCTGAGCTCCATTTGTCAACTCGCTTTTTGGGGAGCTGGCCGCAAAAGCGCAGGATTGCTTCAGGCCCTATTCTAGTTCCGGGGGGCAGGCTGAGCCTGTGCTTCATTCTTCTTCCTGATGGGGAAATAGAGTGACCTCTGCCTGTCCCAACACCTAGAGCTAGTCTCTCATTGGTTCCCCGTCTTCCTGTTCATCCTCAGGACAAAATGCAACCTGTACGAAACAAACAGGAGGTTCAAGGTGCTGATTCTCCAAGTAGGGAGATTGTTAGTAAAGCGGCTGGAATGGCGAACCCGAGCACAAGGAGAGGAGAAATGAGGTGCGTTTTAGAAACCTTTCCCGATCACACGGTGTACCATCTTCTGGGTTTCCCAGGCATGTTTTCGATGTAGGAAGGTGCCCTTGAACCTGGAGATTTGGGACCCTTGGGGTGGGTACCGCGCGGTATTACTTTAAAGCGTCTGCGTTTGCTCACCCAACCTCACCAATCATCTCAGCCCCAAGAGTGTCCAGCCTTATGTCTCATCCAGCTGTGGGTCTAGATATGGTCAATCCAGGTTGCATCAGAGCCCCTGAACGGATGTTGTAAGAATTTCTCTCTCTTTCACTGTCTTTGTTTTATGGGGTTCATTTTATGTAATTTATTTTGATAATGGGGTTGAGCTGCTTTTCCCTGCTGTGTTTATGCCGCTTTACACCCTCTTGATTCAACTCCAGTGAGATATCAATACATAGGTTTTAAGATTCTTGCTAGTCAGATATATTCTTGTGCGGTGAATAGGGGGTGTTGAGTCCAGTTCACTGAGCAGGGAGGAGGTCTTGTCTGTTACATATTTGGCTTATGGAACGGTATGTGAGCTAATTTCAAACCCTTGTTTTATGCATCACCCCACCTCACCTTCCCCGTTAAGCAGCCATAGTGTGTCTTCTAAATATGTGACTCTGTTCTGTTTTGTAATTCAGTTCAAGTGTAGCGATTTTGACATGCCCTCTATAAGTGATATCTTAGGATAAGTGTCTTTTTCTGTGTGACTTATTTCACTTAGAATCCTCGTTCCTAAATCCACTCATCATGCTGCTACTAGCCTTATGACATTGATTTCATGACTGAGTGATATTCCATTGTGCCTAAGTACCACAACTTCTTTATCCATTTTTCTCTTTCCTGGGATGTTTAAGGTGTACTGAAGTGGAGGTTCTTGTACACAGAGCAGCCCTAAACTTTGGGGTGCCTGTGTCTGGTTGATTTTTAGTTTTCCAAATTTATACGCCCATGAGTGGAAGTGCCCTATGCTCTGTAAGCTGTGTTTATTACATGTTTCAGGACACACCGTACACTTCTCCAGAGTGGCTGTTGGCAACTGACATCCCGCCCATCAGCGTAGCAAGGCTCCCATGTCTCCATGGCCTGTCCTGAATTTCTGGTTTTTACACTTTTTGCAGCATGGCCCTTTTGACCGATGGCAAGCGAGACTTCTTTGTAGTGGTGATTGGCACTTCCGGCTTGCTTGGTTGGCCAAAAAGGGCGTATGCGTTTTTTCCCGAATATATTCAGGAAACAACGCATACGCCCTTTTTGGCCAAGGGCATCATTGTCAACGTTTTGCCGCTTTTCATGTGCTTTAAAGGCGAGTCGAATCTACCTCCTGAAATCTGTTTCCTGCAATTCTGCCTTGCTTTCAAATCCTCTTCGTTGCCTTCCCTCAATATATTTGTGGACGAGAGTTATCATTTATAACTCTGCAGGTTTGTGAATTGCAGTGGCCCTGAGCTCCATTTGTCAACTCGCTTTTTTGGGAGCTGGCCGCAAAAGCGCAGGATTGCTTCAGGCCCTATTCTGGTTCCGGGGGGCAGGCTGAGCCTGTGCTTCATTCTTCTTCCTGATGGGGAAATAGAGTGACCTGTGCCTGTCCCAACACCTAGAGCTAGTCTCTCATTGGTTCCCCGTCTTCCCGTTCATCCTCAGGACAAATTGCAACCTGTACGAAACAAACAGGAGGTTCAAGGTGCTGATTCTCCAAGTAGGGAGATTGTTAGTAAAGCGGCTGGAATGGCGAACCCGAGCACAAGGAGAGGAGAAATGAGGTGCGTTTTAGAAACCTTTCCCGATCACACGGTGTACCATCTTCTGGGTTTCCCAGGCATGTTTTCGATGTAGGAAGGTGCCCTTGAACCTGGAGATTTGGGACCCATGGGGTGGGTACCGCGCGGTATTACTTTAAAGCGTCTGCGTTTGCTCACCCAACCTCACCAATCCTCTCAGCCCCAAGAGTGTCCAGCCTTATGTCTCATCCAGCTGTGCGTCTAGATATGGTCAATCCAGGTTGCATCAGAGCCCCAGAACGGATTTTGTAAGAATTTCTCTCTCTTTCACTCTCTTTGTTTTATGGGGTTCATTTTAAGTAATTTATTTTGATAATGGGGTTGAGCTGCTTTTCCCTGCTGTGTTTATGCCGCTTTACACCCTCTTGATTCAACTCCAGAGAGATATCAATACATAGGTTTTAAGATTCTTGCTAGTCAGATATATTCTTGTGCAGTGAATAGGGGGTGTTGAGTCCAGTTCACTGAGCAGGGAGGAGGTCTTGTCTGTTACATATTTGGCTTATGGAACGGTATGTGAGCTAATTTCAAACCCTTGTTTTATGCATCACCCCACCTCACCTTTCCCGTTAAGCAGCCATAGTGTGTCTTCTAAATGTGTGACTCTGTTCTGTTTTGTAATTCAGTTCAAGTGTAGCGATTTTGACATGCCCTCTATAAGTGATATCTTAGGATAAGTGTCTTTTTCTGTGTGACTTATTTCACTTAGAATCCTCGTCCCTAAATCCACTCATCATGCTGCTACTAGCCTTATGACATTGATTTCATGGCTGAATGATATTCCATTGTGCCTAAGTACCACAACTTCTTTATCCATTTCTCTCTTTCCTGGGATGTTTAAGGTGTACTGAAGTGGAGGTTCTTGTACACAGAGCAGCCCTAAACTTTGGGGTGCCTTTGTCTTGTTGATTTTTAGTTTTCCCAATTTATACGCCCATGAGTGGAAGTGCCCTATGCTCTGTAAGCTGTGTTTATTACATGTTTCAGGACACACCGTACACTTCTCCAGAGTGGCTGTTGGCAACTGACATCCCGCCCATCAGCGTAGCAAGGCTCCCATGTCTCCATGGCCTGTCCTGCATTTCTGGTTTTTACACTTTTTGCAGCATGGCCCTTTTGACCGATGGCAAGCGAGACTTCTTTGTAGTGCTGATTGGCACTTCCGGCTTGCTTGGTTGGCCAAAAAGGGCGTATGCGTTTTTTCCTGAATATATTCAGGAAAAAACGCATACGCCCTTTTTGGCCAAGGGCATCATTGTCAACGTTTTGCCGCTTTTCATGTGCTTGAAAGGCGAGTCGAATCTACCTCCTGAAATCTGTTTCCTGCAATTCTGCCTTGCTTTCAAATCCTCTTCGTTGCCTTCCCTCAATATATTTGTGGACGAGAGTTATCATTTATAACTCTGCAGGTTTGTGAATTGCAGTGGCCCTGAGCTCCATTTGTCAACTCGCTTTTTTGGGAGCTGGCCGCAAAAGCGCAGGATTGCTTCAGGCCCTATTCTGGTTCCGGGGGGCAGGCTGAGCCTGTGCTTCATTCTTCTTCCTGATGGGGAAATAGAGTGACCTGTGCCTGTCCCAACACCTAGAGCTAGTCTCTCATTGGTTCCCCGTCTTCCCGTTCATCCTCAGGACAAATTGCAACCTGTACGAAACAAACAGGAGCTTCAAGGTGCTGATTCTCCAAGTAGGGAGATTGTTAGTAAAGCGGCTGGAATGGCGAACCCGAGCACAAGGAGAGGAGAAATGAGATGCGTTTTAGAAACCTTTCCCGATCACACGGTGTACCATCTTCTGGGTTTCCCAGGCATGTTTTCGATGTAGGAAGGTGCCCTTGAACCTGGAGATTTGGGACCCATGGGGTGGGTACCGCGCGGTATTACTTTAAAGCGTCTGCGTTTGCTCACCCAACCTCACCAATCCTCTCAGCCCCAAGAGTGTCCAGCCTTATGGCTCATCCAGCTGTGCGTCTAGATATGGTCAATCCAGGTTGCATCAGAGCCCCCGAACGGATTTTGTAAGAATTTCTCTCTCTTTCACTGTCTTTGTTTTATGTTGTTCATTTTAAGTAATTTATTTTGATAATGGGGTTGAGCTGCTTTTCCCTGCTGTGTTTATGCCGCTTTACACACTCTTGATTCAACTCCAGAGAGATATCAATACATAGGTTTTAAGATTCTTGCTAGTCAGATATATTCTTGTGCGGTGAATAGGGGGTGTTGAGTCCAGTTCACTGAGCAGGGAGGAGGTCTTGTCTGTTACATATTTGGCTTATGGAACGGTATGTGAGCTAATTTCAAACCCTTGTTTTATGCATCACCCCACCTCACCTTTCCCGTTAAGCAGCCATAGTGTGTCTTCTAAATGTGTGACTCTGTTCTGTTTTGTAATTCAGTTCAAGTGTAGCGATTTTGACATGCCCTCTATAAGTGATATCTTAGGATAAGTGTCTTTTTCTGTGTGACTTATTTCACTTAGAATCCTCGTCCCTAAATCCACTCATCATGCTGCTACTAGCCTTATGACATTGATTTCATAGCTGAGTGATATTCCATTGTGCCTAAGTACCACAACTTCTTTATCCATTTCTCTCTTTCCTGGGATGTTTAAGGTGTACTGAAGTGGAGGTTCTTGTACACAGAGCAGCCCTAAAATTGGGGTGCCTGTGTCTGGTTGATTTTTAGTTTTTCCAATTTATACGCCCATGAGTGGAAGTGCCCTATGCTCTCTCAGCTGTGTTTATTACATGTTTCAGTACACACCGTACACTACTCCAGAGTGGCTGTTGGCAACTGACATCCCGCCCATCAGCGTAGCAAGGCTCCCATGTCTCCATGGCCTGTCCTGCATTTCTGGCTTTTTCACTTTTTGCAGCATGGCCCTTTTGACCGATGGCAAGCGAGACTTCTTTGTAGTGCTGATTGGCACTTCCGGCTTGCTTGGTTGGCCAAAAAGGGCGTATGCGTTGTTTCCTGAATATATTCAGGAAACAACGCATACGCCCTTTTTGGCCAAGGGCATCATTGTCAACGTTTTGCCGCTTTTCATGTGCTTTAAAGGCGAGTCGAATCTACCTCCTGAAATCTGTTTCCTGCAATTCTGCCTTGCTTTCAAATCCTCTTCGTTGCCTTCCCTCAATATATTTGTGGACGAGAGTTATCATTTATAACTCTGCAGGTTTGTGAATTGCAGTGGCCCTGAGCTCCATTTGTCAACTCGCTTTTTTGGGAGCTGGCCGCAAAAGCGCAGGATTGCTTCAGGCCCTATTCTGGTTCCGGGGGGCAGGCTGAGCCTGTGCTTCATTCTTCTTCCTGATGGGGAAATAGAGTGACCTGTGCCTGTCCCAACACCTAGAGCTAGTCTCTCATTGGATCCCCGTCTTCCCGTTCATCCTCAGGACAAATTGCAACCTGTACGAAACAAACAGGAGGTTCAAGGTGCTGATTCTCCATGTAGGGAGATTGTTAGTAAAGCGGCTGGAATGGCGAACCCGAGCACAAGGAGAGGAGAAATGAGGTGCGTTTTAGAAACCTTTCCCGATCACACGGTGTACCATCTTCTGGGTTTCCCAGGCATGTTTTCGATGTAGGAAGGTGCCCTTGAACCTGGAGATTTGGGAACCATGGGGTGGGTACCGCGCGGTATTACTTTAAAGCGTCTGCGTTTGCTCACCCAACCTCACCAATCCTCTCAGCCCCAGGAGTGTCCAGCCTTATGTCTCATCCAGCTGTGGGTCTAGATATGGTCAATCCAGGTTGCATCAGAGCCCCCGAACGGATTTTGTAAGAATTTCTCCCTCTTTCACTCTCTTTGTTTTATGGGGTCCATTTTAAGGAATTTATTTTGATAATGGGGTTGAGCTGCTTTTCCCTGCTGTGTTTATGCCGCTTTACACCCTCTTGATTCAACTCCAGAGAGATATCAATACATAGGTTTTAAGATTCTTGCTAGTCAGATATATTCTTGTGCGGTGAATAGGAGGTGTTGAGTCCAGTTCACTGAGCAGGGAGGAGGTCTTGTCTGTTACATATTTGGCTTATGGAACGGTATGTGAGCTAATTTCAAACCCTTGTTTTATGCATCACCCCACCTCACCTTTCCCGTTAAGCAGCCATAGTGTGTCTTCTAAATGTGTGACTCTGTTCTGTTTTGTAATTCAGTTCAAGTGTAGCGATTTTGACATGCCCTCTATAAGTGATATCTTAGGATAAGTGTCTTTTTCTGTGTGACCTATTTCACTTAGAATCCTCGTCCCTAAATCCACTCATCATGCTGCTACTAGCCTTATGACATTGATTTCATGGCTGAGTGATATTCCATTGTGCCTAAGTACCACAACTTCTTTATCCATTTTTCTCTTTCCTGGGATACTTAAGGTGTAGCTAAGTGGAGGTTCTTGTACACAGAGCAGCCCTAAACTTTGGGGTGCCTGTGTCTTGTTGATTTTTAGTTTTCCCAATTTATACGCCCATGAGTGGAAGTGCCCTATGCTCTGTAAGCTGTGTTTATTACATGTTTCAGGACACACCGTACACTTCTCCAGAGTGGCTGTTGGCAACTGACATCCCGCCCATCAGCGTAGCAAGGCTCCCATGTCTCCATGGCCTGTCCTGCATTTCTGGTTTTTACACTTTTTGCAGCGTGGCCCTTTTGACCGATGGCAAGCGAGACTTCTTTGTAGTGCTGATTGGCACTTCCGGCTTGCTTGGTTGGCCAAAAAGGGCGTATGCGTTTTTTCCTGAATATATTCAGGAAAAAACGCATACGCCCTTTTTGGCCAAGGGCATCATTGTCAACGTTTTGCCGCTTTTCATGTGCTTTAAAGGCGAGTCGAATCTACCTCCTGAAATCTGTTTCCTGCAATTCTGCCGTGCTTTCAAATCCTCTTCGTTGCCTTCCCTCAATATATTTGTGGACGACAGTTATCATTTATAACTCTGCAGGTTTGTGAATTGCAGTGGCCCTGAGCTCCATTTGTCAACTCGCTTTTTTGGGAGCTGCCCGCAAAAGCGCAGGATTGCTTCAGGCCCTATTCTGGTTCCGGGGGGCAGGCTGAGCCTGTGCTTCATTCTTCTTCCTGATGGGGAAATAGAGTGACCTCTGCCTGTCCCAACACCTAGAGCTAGTCTCTCATTGGTTCCCCGTCTTCCCGTTCATCCTCAGGACAAATTGCAACCTGTACGAAACAAACAGGAGGTTCAAGGTGCTGATTCTCCAAGTAGGGAGATTGTTAGTAAAGCGGCTGGAATGGCGAACCCGAGCACAAGGAGAGGAGAAATGAGGTGCGTTTTAGAAACATTTCCCGATCACACGGTGTACCATCTTCTGGGTTCCCATGCATGTTTTCGATGTAGGAAGATGCCCTTGAACCTGGAGATTTGGGACCCATGGGGTGGGTACCGCGCGGTATTACTTTAAAGCGTCTGCGTTTTCTCACCCAACCTCTCCAATCCTCTCAGCCCCAAGAGTGTCCAGCCTTATGTCTCATCCAGCTGTGCATCTAGATATGGTCAATCCAGGTTGCATCAGATCCCCCGAACGGATTTTGTAAGAATTTCTCTCTCTTTCACTGTCTTTGTTTTATGGGGTTCATTTTAAGTAATTTATTTTGATAATGGGGTTGAGCTGCTTTTCCCTGCTATGTTTATGCCGCTTTACACCCTCTTGATTCAACTCCAGAGAGATATCAATACATAGGTTTTAAGATTCTTGCTAGTCAGATATATTCTTGTGCGGTGAATAGGGGGTGTTGAGTCCAGTTCACTGAGCAGGGTGGAGGTCTTGTCTGTTACATATTTGGCTTATGGAACGGTATGTGAGCTAATATCAAACCCTTGTTTTATGCATCACCCCACCTCACCTTTCCCGTTAAGCAGCCATAGTGTGTCTTCTAAATGTGTGACTCTGTTCTGTTTTGTAATTCAGTTCAAGTGTAGCGATTTTGACATGCCCTCTATAAGTGATATCTTAGGATAAGTGTCTTTTTCTGTGTGACCTATTTCACTTAGAATCCTCGTCCCTAAATCCACTCATCATGCTGCTACTAGCCTTATGACATTGATTTCATGGCTGAGTGATATTCCATTGTGCCTAAGTACCACAACTTCTTTATCCATTTTTCTCTTTCCTGGGATACTTAAGGTGTAGCTAAGTGGAGGTTCTTGTACACAGAGCAGCCCTAAACTTTGGGGTGCCTGTGTCTTGTTGATTTTTAGTTTTCCCAATTTATACGCCCATGAGTGGAAGTGCCCTATGCTCTGTAAGCTGTGTTTATTACATGTTTCAGGACACACCGTACACTTCTCCAGAGTGGCTGTTGGCAATTGACATCCCACCCCTCAGCCTAGCAAGGCTCCCATGTCTCCATGGCCTGTCCTGCATTTCTGGTTTTTACACTTTTTGCAGCATGGCCCTTTTGACCGATGGCAAGCGAGACTTCTTTGTAGTGCTGATTGGCACTTCCGGCTTGCTTGGTTGGCCAAAAAGGGCGTATGCGTTTTTTCCTGAATATATTCAGGAAAAAACGCATACGCCCTTTTTGGCCAAGGGCATCATTGTCAACGTTTTGCCGCTTTTCATGTGCTTTAAAGGCGAGTCGAATCTACCTCCTGAAATCTGTTTCCTGCAATTCTGCCGTGCTTTCAAATCCTCTTCGTTGCCTTCCCTCAATATATTTGTGGACGACAGTTATCATTTATAACTCTGCAGGTTTGTGAATTGCAGTGGCCCTGAGCTCCATTTGTCAACTCGCTTTTTTGGGAGCTGCCCGCAAAAGCGCAGGATTGCTTCAGGCCCTATTCTGGTTCCGGGGGGCAGGCTGAGCCTGTGCTTCATTCTTCTTCCTGATGGGGAAATAGAGTGACCTCTGCCTGTCCCAACACCTAGAGCTAGTCTCTCATTGGTTCCCCGTCTTCCCGTTCATCCTCAGGACAAATTGCAACCTGTACGAAACAAACAGGAGGTTCAAGGTGCTGATTCTCCAAGTAGGGAGATTGTTAGTAAAGCGGCTGGAATGGCGAACCCGAGCACAAGGAGAGGAGAAATGAGGTGCGTTTTAGAAACATTTCCCGATCACACGGTGTACCATCTTCTGGGTTCCCATGCATGTTTTCGATGTAGGAAGATGCCCTTGAACCTGGAGATTTGGGACCCATGGGGTGGGTACCGCGCGGTATTACTTTAAAGCGTCTGCGTTTTCTCACCCAACCTCTCCAATCCTCTCAGCCCCAAGAGTGTCCAGCCTTATGTCTCATCCAGCTGTGCATCTAGATATGGTCAATCCAGGTTGCATCAGATCCCCCGAACGGATTTTGTAAGAATTTCTCTCTCTTTCACTGTCTTTGTTTTATGGGGTTCATTTTAAGTAATTTATTTTGATAATGGGGTTGAGCTGCTTTTCCCTGCTATGTTTATGCCGCTTTACACCCTCTTGATTCAACTCCAGAGAGATATCAATACATAGGTTTTAAGATTCTTGCTAGTCAGATATATTCTTGTGCGGTGAATAGGGGGTGTTGAGTCCAGTTCACTGAGCAGGGAGGAGGTCTTGTCTGTTACATATTTGGCTTATGGAACGGTATGTGAGCTAATATCAAACCCTTGTTTTATGCATCACCCCACCTCACCTTTCCCGTTAAGCAGCCATAGTGTGTCTTCTAAATGTGTGACTCTGTTCTGTTTTGTAATTCAGTTCAAGTGTAGCGATTTTGACATGCCCTCTATAAGTGATATCTTAGGATAAGTGTCTTTTTCTGTGTGACCTATTTCACTTAGAATCCTCGTCCCTAAATCCACTCATCATGCTGCTACTAGCCTTATGACATTGATTTCATGGCTGAGTGATATTCCATTGTGCCTAAGTACCACAACTTCTTTATCCATTTTTCTCTTTCCTGGGATACTTAAGGTGTAGCTAAGTGGAGGTTCTTGTACACAGAGCAGCCCTAAACTTTGGGGTGCCTGTGTCTTGTTGATTTTTAGTTTTCCCAATTTATACGCCCATGAGTGGAAGTGCCCTATGCTCTGTAAGCTGTGTTTATTACATGTTTCAGGACACACCGTACACTTCTCCAGAGTGGCTGTTGGCAATTGACATCCCACCCCTCAGCCTAGCAAGGCTCCCATGTCTCCATGGCCTGTCCTGCATTTCTGGTGTTTACTCTTTTTGCAGCGTGGCCCTTTTGACCGATGGCAAGCGAGACTTCTTTGTAGTGCTGATTTGCACTTCTGGCTTGCTTGGTTGGCCAAAAAGGGCGTATGCGTTTTTTCCTGAATATATTCAGGAAAAAACGCATACGCCCTTTTTGGCCAAGGGCATCATTGTCAACGTTTTGCTGCTTTTCATGTGCTTTAAAGGCGAGTCGAATCTACCTCCTGAAATCTGTTTCCTGCAATTCTGCCTTGCTTTCAAATCCTCTTCATTGCCTTCCCTCAATATATTTGTGGACGAGAGTTATCATTTATAACTGTGCAGGTTTGTGAATTGCAGTGGCCCTGAGCTCCATTTGTCAACTCGCTTTTTTGGGAGCTGGCCGCAAAAGCGCAGGATTGCTTCAGGCCCTATTCTGGTTCCGGGGGGCAGGCTGAGCCTGTGCTTCATTCTTCTTCCTGATGGGGAAATAGAGTGACCTGTGCCTGTCCCAACACCTAGAGCTAGTCTCTCATTGGTTCCCCGTCTTCCCGTTCATCCTCAGGACAAATTGCAACCTGTACGAAACAAACAGGAGGTTCAAGGTGCTGATTCTCCAAGTAGGGAGATTGTTAGTAAAGCGGCTGGAATGGCGAACCCGAGCACAAGGAGAGGAGAAATGAGGTGCGTTTTAGGAACCTTTCCCGATCACACGGTGTACCATCTTCTGGGTTTCCCAGGCATGTTTTCGATGTAGGAAGATGCCCTTGAACCTGGAGATTTGGGACCCATGGGGTGGGTACCGCGCGGTATTACTTTAAAGCGTCTGCGTTTGCTCACCCAACCTCACCAAACCTCTCAGCCCCAAGAGTGTCCAGCCTTATGTCTCATCCAGCTGTGCTTCTATATATGGTCAATCCAGGTTGCATCAGAGCCCCCGAACGGATTTTGTAAGAATTTCTCTCTCTTTCACTGTCTTTGTTTTATGGGGTTCATTTTAAGAAATTTATTTTGATAATGGGGTTGAGCTGCTTTTCCCTCCTGTGTTTATGCCTCTTTACACCCTCTTGATTCAACTCCAGAGAGATATCAATACATAGGTTTTAAGATTCTTGCTAGTCAGATATATTCTTGTGAGGTGAATAGGGGGTGTTGAGTCCAGTTCACTGAGCAGGGAGGAGGTCTTGTCTGTTACATATTTGGCTTATGGAACGGTATGTGAGCTACTTTCAAACCCTTGTTTTATGCATCACCCCACCTCACCTTTCCCGTTAAGCAGCCATAGTGTGTCTTCTAAATGTGTGACTCTGTTCTGTTTTGTAATTCAGTTCAAGTGTAGCGATTTTGACATGCCCTCTATAAGTGATATCTTAGGATAAGTGTCTTTTCTGTGTGACTTATTTCACTTAGAATCCTCGTCCTTAAATACACTCATCATGCTGCTACTAGCCTTATGACATTGATTTCATGACTGAGTGATATTCCATTGTGCCTAAGTACCACAACTTCTTTATCCATTTTTCTCTTTCCTGGGATGTTTAAGGTGTACCGAAGTGGAGGTTCTTGTACCCAGAGCAGCCCTAAACTTTGGGGTGCCTGTGTCTTGTTGATTTTTAGTTTTCCCACTTCATACGCCCATGAGTGGAAGTGCCCTATGCTCTCTGAGCTGTGTTTATTACATGTTTCAGGACACAGCGTACACTTCTCTACAGTGGCTGTTGGCAATTGACATCCCGCCCATCAGCGTAGCAAGGCTCCCATGTCTCCATGGCCTGTCCTGCATTTCTGGTTTTTACACTTTTTGCAGCATGGCCCTTTTGACCGATAGCAAGCGAGACTTCTTTGTAGTGCTGATTGGCACTTCCGGCTTGCTTGGTTGGCCAAAAAGGGCGTATGCGTTTTTTCCTGAATATATTCAGGAAAAAACGCATACGCCCTTTTTGGCCAAGGGCATCATTGTCAACGTTTTGCCGCTTTTCATGTGCTTTAAAGGCGAGTCGAATCTACTTCCTGAAATCTGTTTCCTGCAATTCTGCCTTGCTTTCAAATCCTCTTCCTTGCCTTCCCTCAATATATTTGTGGACGAGAGTTATCATTTATAACTCTGCAGGTTTGTGACTTGCAGTGACCCTGAGCTCCATTTGTCAACTCGCTTTTTGCGGAGCTGCCCGAAAAAGCGCAGGATTGCTTCAGGCCCTATTCTGGTTCCGGGGGGCAGGCTGAGCCTGTGCTTCATTCTTCTTCCTGATGGGGAAATAGAGTGACCTCTGCCTGTCCCAACACCTAGAGCTAGTCTCTCATTGGTTCCCCGTCTTCCTGTTCATCCTCAGGACAAAATGCAACCTGTACGAAACAAACAGGAGGTTCAAGGTGCTGATTCTCCAAGTAGGGAGATTGTTAGTAAAGCGGCTGGAATGGCGAACCCGAGCACAAGGAGAGGAGAAATGAAGTGCGTTTTAGAAACCTTTCCCGATCACACGGTGTACCATCTTCTGGGTTTCCCAGGCATGTTTTGGATGTAGGAAGGTGCCCTTGAACCTGGAGATTTGGGACCCATGGGGTGGGTACCGCGCGGTATTACTTTAAAGCGTCTGCGTTTGCTCACCCAACCTCACCAATCCTCTCAGCCCCAAGAGTGTCCAGCCTTATGTCTCATCCAGCTGTGGGTCTAGATATGGTCAATCCAGGTTGCATCAGAGCCCCTGAACGGATGTTGTAAGAATTTCTCTCTCTTTCACTGTCTTTGTTTTATGGGGTTCATTTTAAGTAATTTATTTTGATAATGGGGTTGAGCTGCTTTTCCCTGCTGTGTTTATGCCGCTTTACACCCTCTTGATTCAACTCCAGTGAGATATCAATACATAGGTTTTAAGATTCTTGTTAGTCAGATATATTCTTGTGCGGTGAATAGGGGGTGTTGAGTCCAGTTCACTGAGCAGGGAGGAGGTCTTGTCTGTTACATATTTGGCTTATGGAACGGTATGTGAGCTAATTTCAAACCCTTGTTTTATGCATCACCCCACCTCACCTTCCCCGTTAAGCAGCCATAGTGTGTCTTCTAAATATGTGACTCTGTTCTGTTTTGTAATTCAGTTCAAGTGTAGCGATTTTGACATGCCCTCTATAAGTGATATATTAGGATAAGTGTCTTTTTCTGTGTGACTTATTTCACTTAGAATCCTCGTCCCTAAATCCACTCATCATGCTGCTACTAGCCTTATGACATTGATTTCATGGCTGAGTGATATTCCATTGTGCCTAAGTACCACAACTTCTTTATCCATTTCTCTCTTTCCTGGGATGTTTAAGGTGTACTGAAGTGGAGGTTCTTGTACACAGAGCAGCCCTAAACTTTGGGGTGCCTGTGTCTGGTTGATTTTTAGTTTTCCCCATTTATACGCCCATGAGTGGAAGTGCCCTATGCTCTGTAAGCTGTGTTTATTACATGTTTCAGGACACACCGTACACTTCTCCAGAGTGGCTGTTGGCAACTGACATCCCGCCCATCAGCGTAGCAAGGCTCCCATGTCTCCATGGCCTGTCCTGCATTTCTGGTTTTTACACTTTTTGCAGCTTGGCCCTTTTGACCGATGGCAAGCGAGACTTCTTTGTAGTGCTGATTGGCACTTCCGGCTTGCTTGGTTGGCCAAAAAGGGCGTATGCGTTTTTTCCTGAATATATTCAGGAAAAAACGCATACGCCCTTTTTGGTCAAGGGCATCATTGTCAACGTTTTGCCGCTTTTCATGTGCTTTAAAGGCGAGTCGAATCTACCTCCTGAAATCTGTTTCCTGCAATTCTGCCGTGCTTTCAAATCCTCTTCGTTGCCTTCCCTCAATATATTTGTGGACGAGAGTTATCATTCATAACTCTGCAGGTTTGTGAATTGCAGTGGCCCTGAGCTCCATTTGTCAACTCGCTTTTTTGGGAGCTGCCCGCAAAAGCGCAGGATTGCTTCAGGCCCTATTCTGGTTCCGGGGGGCAGGCTGAGCCTGTGCTTCATTCTTCTTCCTGATGGGGAAATAGAGTGACCTCTGCCTGTCCCAACACCTAGAGCTAGTCTCTCATTGGTTCCCCGTCTTCCCGTTCATCCTCAGGACAAATTGCAACCTGTACGAAACAAACAGGAGGTTCAAGGTGCTGATTCTCCAAGTAGGGAGATTGTTAGTAAAGCGGCTGGAATGGCGAACCCGAGCACAAGGAGAGGAGAAATGAGGTGCGTTTTAGAAACATTTCCCGATCACACGGTGTACCATCTTCTGGGTTCCCATGCATGTTTTCGATGTAGGAAGATGCCCTTGAACCTGGAGATTTGGGACCCATGGGGTGGGTACCGCGCGGTATTACTTTAAAGCGTCTGCGTTTTCTCACCCAACCTCTCCAATCCTCTCAGCCCCAAGAGTGTCCAGCCTTATGTCTCATCCAGCTGTGCATCTAGATATGGTCAATCCAGGTTGCATCAGATCCCCCGAACGGATTTTGTAAGAATTTCTCTCTCTTTCACTGTCTTTGTTTTATGGGGTTCATTTTAAGTAATTTATTTTGATAATGGGGTTGAGCTGCTTTTCCCTGCTATGTTTATGCCGCTTTACACCCTCTTGATTCAACTCCAGAGAGATATCAATACATAGGTTTTAAGATTCTTGCTAGTCAGATATATTCTTGTGCGGTGAATAGGGGGTGTTGAGTCCAGTTCACTGAGCAGGGAGGAGGTCTTGTCTGTTACATATTTGGCTTATGGAACGGTATGTGAGCTAATATCAAACCCTTGTTTTATGCATCACCCCACCTCACCTTTCCCGTTAAGCAGCCATAGTGTGTCTTCTAAATGTGTGACTCTGTTCTGTTTTGTAATTCAGTTCAAGTGTAGCGATTTTGACATGCCCTCTATAAGTGATATCTTAGGATAAGTGTCTTTTCTGTGTGACTTATTTCACTTAGAATCCTCGTCCTTAAATACACTCATCATGCTGCTACTAGCCTTATGACATTGATTTCATGACTGAGTGATATTCCATTGTGCCTAAGTACCACAACTTCTTTATCCATTTTTCTCTTTCCTGGGATGTTTAAGGTATACCGAAGTGGAGGTTCTTGTACCCAGAGCAGCCCTAAACTTTGGGGTGCCTGTGTCTTGTTGATTTTTAGTTTTCCCACTTCATACGCCCATGAGTGGAAGTGCCCTATGCTCTCTGAGCTGTGTTTATTACATGTTTCAGGACACAGCGTACACTTCTCTACAGTGGCTGTTGGCAATTGACATCCCGCCCATCAGCGTAGCAAGGCTCCCATGTCTCCATGGCCTGTCCTGCATTTCTGGTTTTTACACTTTTTGCAGCATGGCCCTTTTGACCGATAGCAAGCGAGACTTCTTTGTAGTGCTGATTGGCACTTCCGGCTTGCTTGGTTGGCCAAAAAGGGCGTATGCGTTTTTTCCTGAATATATTCAGGAAAAAACGCATACGCCCTTTTTGGCCAAGGGCATCATTGTCAACGTTTTGCCGCTTTTCATGTGCTTTAAAGGCGAGTCGAATCTACTTCCTGAAATCTGTTTCCTGCAATTCTGCCTTGCTTTCAAATCCTCTTCCTTGCCTTCCCTCAATATATTTGTGGACGAGAGTTATCATTTATAACTCTGCAGGTTTGTGACTTGCAGTGACCCTGAGCTCCATTTGTCAACTCGCTTTTTGGGGAGCTGCCCGCAAAAGCGCAGGATTGCTTCAGGCCCTATTCTGGTTCCGGGGGGCAGGCTGAGCCTGTGCTTCATTCTTCTTCCTGATGGGGAAATAGAGTGACCTGTGCCTGTCCCAACACCTAGAGCTAGTCTCTCATTGGTTCCCCGTCTTCCTGTTCATCCTCAGGACAAAATGCAACCTGTACGAAACAAACAGGAGGTTCAAGGTGCTGATTCTCCAAGTAGGGAGATTGTTAGTAAAGCGGCTGGAATGGCGAACCCGAGCACAAGGAGAGGAGAAATGAGGTGCGTTTTAGAAACCTTTCCCGATCACACGGTGTACCATCTTCTGGGTTTCCCAGGCATGTTTTGGATGTAGGAAGGTGCCCTTGAACCTGGAGATTTGGGACCCATGGGGTGGGTACCGCGCGGTATTACTTTAAAGCGTCTGCGTTTGCTCACCCAACCTCACCAATCCTCTCAGCCCCAAGAGTGTCCAGCCTTATGTCTCATCCAGCTGTGGGTCTAGATATGGTCAATCCAGGTTGCATCAGAGCCCCTGAACGGATGTTGTAAGAATTTCTCTCTCTTTCACTGTCTTTGTTTTATGGGGTTCATTTTAAGTAATTTATTTTGATAATGGGGTTGAGCTGCTTTTCCCTGCTCTGTTTATGCCGCTTTACACCCTCTTGATTCAACTCCAGTGAGATATCAATACATAGGTTTTAAGATTCTTGTTAGTCAGATATATTCTTGTGCGGTGAATAGGGGGTGTTGAGTCCAGTTCACTGAGCAGGGAGGAGGTCTTGTCTGTTACATATTTGGCTTATGGAACGGTATGTGAGCTAATTTCAAACCCTTGTTTTATGCATCACCCCACCTCACCTTTCCCGTTAAGCAGCCATAGTGTGTCTTCTAAATGTGTGACTCTGTTCTGTTTTGTAATTCAGTTCAAGTGTAGCGATTTTGACATGCCCTCTATAAGTGATATCTTAGGATAAGTGTCTTTTTCTGTGTGACTTATTTCACTTAGAATCCTCGTCCCTAAATCCACTCATCATGCTGCTACTAGCCTTATGACATTGATTTCATAGCTGAGTGATATTCCATTGTGCCTAAGTACCACAACTTCTTTATCCATTTCTCTCTTTCCTGGGATGTTTAAGGTGTACTGAAGTGGAGGTTCTTGTACACAGAGCAGCCCTAAAATTGGGGTGCCTGTGTCTGGTTGATTTTTAGTTTTTCCAATTTATACGCCCATGAGTGGAAGTGCCCTATGCTCTCTCAGCTGTGTTTATTACATGTTTCAGTACACACCGTACACTACTCCAGAGTGGCTGTTGGCAACTGACATCCCGCCCATCAGCGTAGCAAGGCTCCCATGTCTCCATGGCCTGTCCTGCATTTCTGGCTTTTTCACTTTTTGCAGCATGGCCCTTTTGACCGATGGCAAGCGAGACTTCTTTGTAGTGCTGATTGGCACTTCCGGCTTGCTTGGTTGGCCAAAAAGGGCGTATGCGTTGTTTCCTGAATATATTCAGGAAACAACGCATACGCCCTTTTTGGCCAAGGGCATCATTGTCAACGTTTTGCCGCTTTTCATGTGCTTTAAAGGCGAGTCGAATCTACCTCCTGAAATCTGTTTCCTGCAATTCTGCCTTGCTTTCAAATCCTCTTCGTTGCCTTCCCTCAATATATTTGTGGACGAGAGTTATCATTTATAACTCTGCAGGTTTGTGAATTGCAGTGGCCCTGAGCTCCATTTGTCAACTCGCTTTTTTGGGAGCTGGCCGCAAAAGCGCAGGATTGCTTCAGGCCCTATTCTGGTTCCGGGGGGCAGGCTGAGCCTGTGCTTCATTCTTCTTCCTGATGGGGAAATAGAGTGACCTGTGCCTGTCCCAACACCTAGAGCTAGTCTCTCATTGGATCCCCGTCTTCCCGTTCATCCTCAGGACAAATTGCAACCTGTACGAAACAAACAGGAGGTTCAAGGTGCTGATTCTCCATGTAGGGAGATTGTTAGTAAAGCGGCTGGAATGGCGAACCCGAGCACAAGGAGAGGAGAAATGAGGTGCGTTTTAGAAACCTTTCCCGATCACACGGTGTACCATCTTCTGGGTTTCCCAGGCATGTTTTCGATGTAGGAAGGTGCCCTTGAACCTGGAGATTTGGGAACCATGGGGTGGGTACCGCGCGGTATTACTTTAAAGCGTCTGCGTTTGCTCACCCAACCTCACCAATCCTCTCAGCCCCAGGAGTGTCCAGCCTTATGTCTCATCCAGCTGTGGGTCTAGATATGGTCAATCCAGGTTGCATCAGAGCCCCCGAACGGATTTTGTAAGAATTTCTCCCTCTTTCACTCTCTTTGTTTTATGGGGTCCATTTTAAGGAATTTATTTTGATAATGGGGTTGAGCTGCTTTTCCCTGCTGTGTTTATGCCGCTTTACACCCTCTTGATTCAACTCCAGAGAGATATCAATACATAGGTTTTAAGATTCTTGCTAGTCAGATATATTCTTGTGCGGTGAATAGGAGGTGTTGAGTCCAGTTCACTGAGCAGGGAGGAGGTCTTGTCTGTTACATATTTGGCTTATGGAACGGTATGTGAGCTAATTTCAAACCCTTGTTTTATGCATCACCCCACCTCACCTTTCCCGTTAAGCAGCCATAGTGTGTCTTCTAAATGTGTGACTCTGTTCTGTTTTGTAATTCAGTTCAAGTGTAGCGATTTTGACATGCCCTCTATAAGTGATATCTTAGGATAAGTGTCTTTTTCTGTGTGACCTATTTCACTTAGAATCCTCGTCCCTAAATCCACTCATCATGCTGCTACTAGCCTTATGACATTGATTTCATGGCTGAGTGATATTCCATTGTGCCTAAGTACCACAACTTCTTTATCCATTTTTCTCTTTCCTGGGATACTTAAGGTGTAGCTAAGTGGAGGTTCTTGTACACAGAGCAGCCCTAAACTTTGGGGTGCCTGTGTCTTGTTGATTTTTAGTTTTCCCAATTTATACGCCCATGAGTGGAAGTGCCCTATGCTCTGTAAGCTGTGTTTATTACATGTTTCAGGACACACCGTACACTTCTCCAGAGTGGCTGTTGGCAACTGACATCCCGCCCATCAGCGTAGCAAGGCTCCCATGTCTCCATGGCCTGTCCTGCATTTCTGGTTTTTACACTTTTTGCAGCGTGGCCCTTTTGACCGATGGCAAGCGAGACTTCTTTGTAGTGCTGATTGGCACTTCCGGCTTGCTTGGTTGGCCAAAAAGGGCGTATGCGTTTTTTCCTGAATATATTCAGGAAAAAACGCATACGCCCTTTTTGGCCAAGGGCATCATTGTCAACGTTTTGCCGCTTTTCATGTGCTTTAAAGGCGAGTCGAATCTACCTCCTGAAATCTGTTTCCTGCAATTCTGCCGTGCTTTCAAATCCTCTTCGTTGCCTTCCCTCAATATATTTGTGGACGACAGTTATCATTTATAACTCTGCAGGTTTGTGAATTGCAGTGGCCCTGAGCTCCATTTGTCAACTCGCTTTTTTGGGAGCTGGCCGCAAAAGCGCAGGATTGCTTCAGGCCCTATTCTGGTTCCGGGGGGCAGGCTGAGCCTGTGCTTCATTCTTCTTCCTGATGGGGAAATAGAGTGACCTCTGCCTGTCCCAACACCTAGAGCTAGTCTCTCATTGGTTCCCCGTCTTCCCGTTCATCCTCAGGACAAATTGCAACCTGTACGAAACAAACAGGAGGTTCAAGGTGCTGATTCTCCAAGTAGGGAGATTGTTAGTAAAGCGGCTGGAATGGCGAACCCGAGCACAAGGAGAGGAGAAATGAGGTGCGTTTTAGAAACATTTCCCGATCACACGGTGTACCATCTTCTGGGTTCCCATGCATGTTTTCGATGTAGGAAGATGCCCTTGAACCTGGAGATTTGGGACCCATGGGGTGGGTACCGCGCGGTATTACTTTAAAGCGTCTGCGTTTTCTCACCCAACCTCTCCAATCCTCTCAGCCCCAAGAGTGTCCAGCCTTATGTCTCATCCAGCTGTGCATCTAGATATGGTCAATCCAGGTTGCATCAGATCCCCCGAACGGATTTTGTAAGAATTTCTCTCTCTTTCACTGTCTTTGTTTTATGGGGTTCATTTTAAGTAATTTATTTTGATAATGGGGTTGAGCTGCTTTTCCCTGCTATGTTTATGCCGCTTTACACCCTCTTGATTCAACTCCAGAGAGATATCAATACATAGGTTTTAAGATTCTTGCTAGTCAGATATATTCTTGTGCGGTGAATAGGGGGTGTTGAGTCCAGTTCACTGAGCAGGGAGGAGGTCTTGTCTGTTACATATTTGGCTTATGGAACGGTATGTGAGCTAATATCAAACCCTTGTTTTATGCATCACCCCACCTCACCTTTCCCGTTAAGCAGCCATAGTGTGTCTTCTAAATGTGTGACTCTGTTCTGTTTTGTAATTCAGTTCAAGTGTAGCGATTTTGACATGCCCTCTATAAGTGATATCTTAGGATAAGTGTCTTTTTCTGTGTGACCTATTTCACTTAGAATCCTCGTCCCTAAATCCACTCATCATGCTGCTACTAGCCTTATGACATTGATTTCATGGCTGAGTGATATTCCATTGTGCCTAAGTACCACAACTTCTTTATCCATTTTTCTCTTTCCTGGGATACTTAAGGTGTAGCTAAGTGGAGGTTCTTGTACACAGAGCAGCCCTAAACTTTGGGGTGCCTGTGTCTTGTTGATTTTTAGTTTTCCCAATTTATACGCCCATGAGTGGAAGTGCCCTATGCTCTGTAAGCTGTGTTTATTACATGTTTCAGGACACACCGTACACTTCTCCAGAGTGGCTGTTGGCAATTGACATCCCACCCCTCAGCCTAGAAAGGCTCCCATGTCTCCATGGCCTGTCCTGCATTTCTGGTTTTTACACTTTTTGCAGCATGGCCCTTTTGACCGATGGCAAGCGAGACTTCTTTGTAGTGCTGATTGGCACTTCCGGCTTGCTTGGTTGGCCAAAAAGGGCGTATGCGTTTTTTCCTGAATATATTCAGGAAAAAACGCATACGCCCTTTTTGGCCAAGGGCATCATTGTCAACGTTTTGCCGCTTTTCATGTGCTTTAAAGGCGAGTCGAATCTACCTCCTGAAATCTGTTTCCTGCAATTCTGCCGTGCTTTCAAATCCTCTTCGTTGCCTTCCCTCAATATATTTGTGGACGACAGTTATCATTTATAACTCTGCAGGTTTGTGAATTGCAGTGGCCCTGAGCTCCATTTGTCAACTCGCTTTTTTGGGAGCTGCCCGCAAAAGCGCAGGATTGCTTCAGGCCCTATTCTGGTTCCGGGGGGCAGGCTGAGCCTGTGCTTCATTCTTCTTCCTGATGGGGAAATAGAGTGACCTCTGCCTGTCCCAACACCTAGAGCTAGTCTCTCATTGGTTCCCCGTCTTCCCGTTCATCCTCAGGACAAATTGCAACCTGTACGAAACAAACAGGAGGTTCAAGGTGCTGATTCTCCAAGTAGGGAGATTGTTAGTAAAGCGGCTGGAATGGCGAACCCGAGCACAAGGAGAGGAGAAATGAGGTGCGTTTTAGAAACATTTCCCGATCACACGGTGTACCATCTTCTGGGTTCCCATGCATGTTTTCGATGTAGGAAGATGCCCTTGAACCTGGAGATTTGGGACCCATGGGGTGGGTACCGCGCGGTATTACTTTAAAGCGTCTGCGTTTTCTCACCCAACCTCTCCAATCCTCTCAGCCCCAAGAGTGTCCAGCCTTATGTCTCATCCAGCTGTGCATCTAGATATGGTCAATCCAGGTTGCATCAGATCCCCCGAACGGATTTTGTAAGAATTTCTCTCTCTTTCACTGTCTTTGTTTTATGGGGTTCATTTTAAGTAATTTATTTTGATAATGGGGTTGAGCTGCTTTTCCCTGCTATGTTTATGCCGCTTTACACCCTCTTGATTCAACTCCAGAGAGATATCAATACATAGGTTTTAAGATTCTTGCTAGTCAGATATATTCTTGTGCGGTGAATAGGGGGTGTTGAGTCCAGTTCACTGAGCAGGGAGGAGGTCTTGTCTGTTACATATTTGGCTTATGGAACGGTATGTGAGCTAATATCAAACCCTTGTTTTATGCATCACCCCACCTCACCTTTCCCGTTAAGCAGCCATAGTGTGTCTTCTAAATGTGTGACTCTGTTCTGTTTTGTAATTCAGTTCAAGTGTAGCGATTTTGACATGCCCTCTATAAGTGATATCTTAGGATAAGTGTCTTTTTCTGTGTGACCTATTTCACTTAGAATCCTCGTCCCTAAATCCACTCATCATGCTGCTACTAGCCTTATGACATTGATTTCATGGCTGAGTGATATTCCATTGTGCCTAAGTACCACAACTTCTTTATCCATTTTTCTCTTTCCTGGGATACTTAAGGTGTAGCTAAGTGGAGGTTCTTGTACACAGAGCAGCCCTAAACTTTGGGGTGCCTGTGTCTTGTTGATTTTTAGTTTTCCCAATTTATACGCCCATGAGTGGAAGTGCCCTATGCTCTGTAAGCTGTGTTTATTACATGTTTCAGGACACACCGTACACTTCTCCAGAGTGGCTGTTGGCAATTGACATCCCACCCCTCAGCCTAGCAAGGCTCCCATGTCTCCATGGCCTGTCCTGCATTTCTGGTGTTTACTCTTTTTGCAGCGTGGCCCTTTTGACCGATGGCAAGCGAGACTTCTTTGTAGTGCTGATTTGCACTTCTGGCTTGCTTGGTTGGCCAAAAAGGGCGTATGCGTTTTTTCCTGAATATATTCAGGAAAAAACGCATACGCCCTTTTTGGCCAAGGGCATCATTGTCAACGTTTTGCTGCTTTTCATGTGCTTTAAAGGCGAGTCGAATCTACCTCCTGAAATCTGTTTCCTGCAATTCTGCCTTGCTTTCAAATCCTCTTCATTGCCTTCCCTCAATATATTTGTGGACGAGAGTTATCATTTATAACTGTGCAGGTTTGTGAATTGCAGTGGCCCTGAGCTCCATTTGTCAACTCGCTTTTTTGGGAGCTGGCCGCAAAAGCGCAGGATTGCTTCAGGCCCTATTCTGGTTCCGGGGGGCAGGCTGAGCCTGTGCTTCATTCTTCTTCCTGATGGGGAAATAGAGTGACCTGTGCCTGTCCCAACACCTAGAGCTAGTCTCTCATTGGTTCCCCGTCTTCCCGTTCATCCTCAGGACAAATTGCAACCTGTACGAAACAAACAGGAGGTTCAAGGTGCTGATTCTCCAAGTAGGGAGATTGTTAGTAAAGCGGCTGGAATGGCGAACCCGAGCACAAGGAGAGGAGAAATGAGGTGCGTTTTAGGAACCTTTCCCGATCACACGGTGTACCATCTTCTGGGTTTCCCAGGCATGTTTTCGATGTAGGAAGATGCCCTTGAACCTGGAGATTTGGGACCCATGGGGTGGGTACCGCGCGGTATTACTTTAAAGCGTCTGCGTTTGCTCACCCAACCTCACCAAACCTCTCAGCCCCAAGAGTGTCCAGCCTTATGTCTCATCCAGCTGTGCTTCTATATATGGTCAATCCAGGTTGCATCAGAGCCCCCGAACGGATTTTGTAAGAATTTCTCTCTCTTTCACTGTCTTTGTTTTATGGGGTTCATTTTAAGAAATTTATTTTGATAATGGGGTTGAGCTGCTTTTCCCTCCTGTGTTTATGCCTCTTTACACCCTCTTGATTCAACTCCAGAGAGATATCAATACATAGGTTTTAAGATTCTTGCTAGTCAGATATATTCTTGTGAGGTGAATAGGGGGTGTTGAGTCCAGTTCACTGAGCAGGGAGGAGGTCTTGTCTGTTACATATTTGGCTTATGGAACGGTATGTGAGCTACTTTCAAACCCTTGTTTTATGCATCACCCCACCTCACCTTTCCCGTTAAGCAGCCATAGTGTGTCTTCTAAATGTGTGACTCTGTTCTGTTTTGTAATTCAGTTCAAGTGTAGCGATTTTGACATGCCCTCTATAAGTGATATCTTAGGATAAGTGTCTTTTCTGTGTGACTTATTTCACTTAGAATCCTCGTCCTTAAATACACTCATCATGCTGCTACTAGCCTTATGACATTGATTTCATGACTGAGTGATATTCCATTGTGCCTAAGTACCACAACTTCTTTATCCATTTTTCTCTTTCCTGGGATGTTTAAGGTGTACCGAAGTGGAGGTTCTTGTACCCAGAGCAGCCCTAAACTTTGGGGTGCCTGTGTCTTGTTGATTTTTAGTTTTCCCACTTCATACGCCCATGAGTGGAAGTGCCCTATGCTCTCTGAGCTGTGTTTATTACATGTTTCAGGACACAGCGTACACTTCTCTACAGTGGCTGTTGGCAATTGACATCCCGCCCATCAGCGTAGCAAGGCTCCCATGTCTCCATGGCCTATCCTGCATTTCTGGTTTTTACACTTTTTGCAGCATGGCCCTTTTGACCGATAGCAAGCGAGACTTCTTTGTAGTGCTGATTGGCACTTCCGGCTTGCTTGGTTGGCCAAAAAGGGCGTATGCGTTTTTTCCTGAATATATTCAGGAAAAAACGCATACGCCCTTTTTGGCCAAGGGCATCATTGTCAACGTTTTGCCGCTTTTCATGTGCTTTAAAGGCGAGTCGAATCTACTTCCTGAAATCTGTTTCCTGCAATTCTGCCTTGCTTTCAAATCCTCTTCCTTGCCTTCCCTCAATATATTTGTGGACGAGAGTTATCATTTATAACTCTGCAGGTTTGTGACTTGCAGTGACCCTGAGCTCCATTTGTCAACTCGCTTTTTGCGGAGCTGCCCGAAAAAGCGCAGGATTGCTTCAGGCCCTATTCTGGTTCCGGGGGGCAGGCTGAGCCTGTGCTTCATTCTTCTTCCTGATGGGGAAATAGAGTGACCTCTGCCTGTCCCAACACCTAGAGCTAGTCTCTCATTGGTTCCCCGTCTTCCTGTTCATCCTCAGGTCAAAATGCAACCTGTACGAAACAAACAGGAGGTTCAAGGTGCTGATTCTCCAAGTAGGGAGATTGTTAGTAAAGCGGCTGGAATGGCGAACCCGAGCACAAGGAGAGGAGAAATGAGGTGCGTTTTAGAAACCTTTCCCGATCACACGGTGTACCATCTTCTGGGTTTCCCAGGCATGTTTTGGATGTAGGAAGGTGCCCTTGAACCTGGAGATTTGGGACCCATGGGGTGGGTACCGCGCGGTATTACTTTAAAGCGTCTGCGTTTGCTCACCCAACCTCACCAATCCTCTCAGCCCCAAGAGTGTCCAGCCTTATGTCTCATCCAGCTGTGGGTCTAGATATGGTCAATCCAGGTTGCATCAGAGCCCCTGAACGGATGTTGTAAGAATTTCTCTCTCTTTCACTGTCTTTGTTTTATGGGGTTCATTTTAAGTAATTTATTTTGATAATGGGGTTGAGCTGCTTTTCCCTGCTGTGTTTATGCCGCTTTACACCCTCTTGATTCAACTCCAGTGAGATATCAATACATAGGTTTTAAGATTCTTGTTAGTCAGATATATTCTTGTGCGGTGAATAGGGGGTGTTGAGTCCAGTTCACTGAGCAGGGAGGAGGTCTTGTCTGTTACATATTTGGCTTATGGAACGGTATGTGAGCTAATTTCAAACCCTTGTTTTATGCATCACCCCACCTCACCTTCCCCGTTAAGCAGCCATAGTGTGTCTTCTAAATATGTGACTCTGTTCTGTTTTGTAATTCAGTTCAAGTGTAGCGATTTTGACATGCCCTCTATAAGTGATATATTAGGATAAGTGTCTTTTTCTGTGTGACTTATTTCACTTAGAATCCTCGTCCCTAAATCCACTCATCATGCTGCTACTAGCCTTATGACATTGATTTCATGGCTGAGTGATATTCCATTGTGCCTAAGTACCACAACTTCTTTATCCATTTCTCTCTTTCCTGGGATGTTTAAGGTGTACTGAAGTGGAGGTTCTTGTACACAGAGCAGCCCTAAACTTTGGGGTGCCTGTGTCTGGTTGATTTTTAGTTTTCCCCATTTATACGCCCATGAGTGGAAGTGCCCTATGCTCTGTAAGCTGTGTTTATTACATGTTTCAGGACACACCGTACACTTCTCCAGAGTGGCTGTTGGCAACTGACATCCCGCCCATCAGCGTAGCAAGGCTCCCATGTCTCCATGGCCTGTCCTGCATTTCTGGTTTTTACACTTTTTGCAGCTTGGCCCTTTTGACCGATGGCAAGCGAGACTTCTTTGTAGTGCTGATTGGCACTTCCGGCTTGCTTGGTTGGCCAAAAAGGGCGTATGCGTTTTTTCCTGAATATATTCAGGAAAAAACGCATACGCCCTTTTTGGTCAAGGGCATCATTGTCAACGTTTTGCCGCTTTTCATGTGCTTTAAAGGCGAGTCGAATCTACCTCCTGAAATCTGTTTCCTGCAATTCTGCCGTGCTTTCAAATCCTCTTCGTTGCCTTCCCTCAATATATTTGTGGACGAGAGTTATCATTCATAACTCTGCAGGTTTGTGAATTGCAGTGGCCCTGAGCTCCATTTGTCAACTCGCTTTTTTGGGAGCTGCCCGCAAAAGCGCAGGATTGCTTCAGGCCCTATTCTGGTTCCGGGGGGCAGGCTGAGCCTGTGCTTCATTCTTCTTCCTGATGGGGAAATAGAGTGACCTCTGCCTGTCCCAACACCTAGAGCTAGTCTCTCATTGGTTCCCCGTCTTCCCGTTCATCCTCAGGACAAATTGCAACCTGTACGAAACAAACAGGAGGTTCAAGGTGCTGATTCTCCAAGTAGGGAGATTGTTAGTAAAGCGGCTGGAATGGCGAACCCGAGCACAAGGAGAGGAGAAATGAGGTGCGTTTTAGAAACATTTCCCGATCACACGGTGTACCATCTTCTGGGTTCCCATGCATGTTTTCGATGTAGGAAGATGCCCTTGAACCTGGAGATTTGGGACCCATGGGGTGGGTACCGCGCGGTATTACTTTAAAGCGTCTGCGTTTTCTCACCCAACCTCTCCAATCCTCTCAGCCCCAAGAGTGTCCAGCCTTATGTCTCATCCAGCTGTGCATCTAGATATGGTCAATCCAGGTTGCATCAGATCCCCCGAACGGATTTTGTAAGAATTTCTCTCTCTTTCACTGTCTTTGTTTTATGGGGTTCATTTTAAGTAATTTATTTTGATAATGGGGTTGAGCTGCTTTTCCCTGCTATGTTTATGCCGCTTTACACCCTCTTGATTCAACTCCAGAGAGATATCAATACATAGGTTTTAAGATTCTTGCTAGTCAGATATATTCTTGTGCGGTGAATAGGGGGTGTTGAGTCCAGTTCACTGAGCAGGGAGGAGGTCTTGTCTGTTACATATTTGGCTTATGGAACGGTATGTGAGCTAATATCAAACCCTTGTTTTATGCATCACCCCACCTCACCTTTCCCGTTAAGCAGCCATAGTGTGTCTTCTAAATGTGTGACTCTGTTCTGTTTTGTAATTCAGTTCAAGTGTAGCGATTTTGACATGCCCTCTATAAGTGATATCTTAGGATAAGTGTCTTTTCTGTGTGACTTATTTCACTTAGAATCCTCGTCCTTAAATACACTCATCATGCTGCTACTAGCCTTATGACATTGATTTCATGACTGAGTGATATTCCATTGTGCCTAAGTACCACAACTTCTTTATCCATTTTTCTCTTTCCTGGGATGTTTAAGGTGTACCGAAGTGGAGGTTCTTGTACCCAGAGCAGCCCTAAACTTTGGGGTGCCTGTGTCTTGTTGATTTTTAGTTTTCCCACTTCATACGCCCATGAGTGGAAGTGCCCTATGCTCTCTGAGCTGTGTTTATTACATGTTTCAGGACACAGCGTACACTTCTCTACAGTGGCTGTTGGCAATTGACATCCCGCCCATCAGCGTAGCAAGGCTCCCATGTCTCCATGGCCTGTCCTGCATTTCTGGTTTTTACACTTTTTGCAGCATGGCCCTTTTGACCGATAGCAAGCGAGACTTCTTTGTAGTGCTGATTGGCACTTCCGGCTTGCTTGGTTGGCCAAAAAGGGCGTATGCGTTTTTTCCTGAATATATTCAGGAAAAAACGTATACGCCCTTTTTGGCCAAGGGCATCATTGTCAACGTTTTGCCGCTTTTCATGTGCTTTAAAGGCGAGTCGAATCTACTTCCTGAAATCTGTTTCCTGCAATTCTGCCTTGCTTTCAAATCCTCTTCCTTGCCTTCCCTCAATATATTTGTGGACGAGAGTTATCATTTATAACTCTGCAGGTTTGTGACTTGCAGTGACCCTGAGCTCCATTTGTCAACTCGCTTTTTGGGGAGCTGCCCGCAAAAGCGCAGGATTGCTTCAGGCCCTATTCTGGTTCCGGGGGGCAGGCTGAGCCTGTGCTTCATTCTTCTTCCTGATGGGGAAATAGAGTGACCTCTGCCTGTCCCAACACCTAGAGCTAGTCTCTCATTGGTTCCCCGTCTTCCTGTTCATCCTCAGGACAAAATGCAACCTGTACGAAACAAACAGGAGGTTCAAGGTGCTGATTCTCCAAGTAGGGAGATTGTTAGTAAAGCGGCTGGAATGGCGAACCCGAGCACAAGGAGAGGAGAAATGAGGTGCGTTTTAGAAACCTTTCCCGATCACACGGTGTACCATCTTCTGGGTTTCCCAGGCATGTTTTGGATGTAGGAAGGTGCCCTTGAACCTGGAGATTTGGGACCCATGGGGTGGGTACCGCGCGGTATTACTTTAAAGCGTCTGCGTTTGCTCACCCAACCTCACCAATCCTCTCAGCCCCAAGAGTGTCCAGCCTTATGTCTCATCCAGCTGTGGGTCTAGATATGGTCAATCCAGGTTGCATCAGAGCCCCTGAACGGATGTTGTAAGAATTTCTCTCTCTTTCACTGTCTTTGTTTTATGGGGTTCATTTTAAGTAATTTATTTTGATAATGGGGTTGAGCTGCTTTTCCCTGCTGTGTTTATGCCGCTTTACACCCTCTTGATTCAACTCCAGTGAGATATCAATACATAGGTTTTAAGATTCTTGTTAGTCAGATATATTCTTGTGCGGTGAATAGGGGGTGTTGAGTCCAGTTCACTGAGCAGGGAGGAGGTCTTGTCTGTTACATATTTGGCTTATGGAACGGTATGTGAGCTAATTTCAAACCCTTGTTTTATGCATCACCCCACCTCACCTTCCCCGTTAAGCAGCCATAGTGTGTCTTCTAAATATGTGACTCTGTTCTGTTTTGTAATTCAGTTCAAGTGTAGCGATTTTGACATGCCCTCTATTAGTGATATCTTAGGATAAGTGTCTTTTTCTGTGTGACTTATTTCACTTAGAATCCTCGTCCCTAAATCCACTCATCATGCTGCTACTAGCCTTATGACATTGATTTCATGGCTGAGTGTTATTCCATTGTGCCTAAGTACCACAACTTCTTTATCCATTTTTCTCTTTCCTGGGATACTTAAGGTGTAGCTAAGTGGAGTTTCTTGTACACAGAGCAGCCCTAAACTTTGGGGTGCCTGTGTCTTGTTGATTTTTAGTTTTCCCAATTTATACGCCCATGAGTGGAAGTGCCCTATGCTCTGTAAGCTGTGTTTATTACATGTTTCAGGACACACCGTACACTTCTCTAGAGTGGCTGTTGGCAATTGACATCCCACCCCTCAGCCTAGCAAGGCTCCCATGTCTCCATGGCCTGTCCTGCATTTCTGGTGTTTACTCTTTTTGCAGCGTGGCCCTTTTGACCGATGGCAAGCGAGACTTCTTTGTAGTGCTGATTGGCACTTCCGGCTTGCTTGGTTGGCCAAAAAGGGCGTATGCGTTTTTTCCTGAATATATTCAGGAAAAAACGCATACGCCCTTTTTGGCCAAGGGCATCATTGTCAACGTTTTGCCGCTTTTCATGTGCTTTAAAGGCGAGTCGAATCTACTTCCTGAAATCTGTTTCCTGCAATTCTGCCTTGCTTTCAAATCCTCTTCCTTGCCTTCCCTCAATATATTTGTGGACGAGAGTTATCATTTATAACTCTGCAGGTTTGTGACTTGCAGTGACCCTGAGCTCCATTTGTCAACTCGCTTTTTGGGGAGCTGCCCGCAAAAGCGCAGGATTGCTTCAGGCCCTATTCTGGTTCCGGGGGGCAGGCTGAGCCTGTGCTTCATTCTTCTTCCTGATGGGGAAATAGAGTGACCTCTGCCTGTCCCAACACCTAGAGCTAGTCTCTCATTGGTTCCCCGTCTTCCTGTTCATCCTCAGGACAAAATGCAACCTGTACGAAACAAACAGGAGGTTCAAGGTGCTGATTCTCCAAGTAGGGAGATTGTTAGTAAAGCGGCTGGAATGGCGAACCCGAGCACAAGGAGAGGAGAAATGAGGTGCGTTTTAGAAACCTTTCCCGATCACACGGTGTACCATCTTCTGGGTTTCCCAGGCATGTTTTGGATGTAGGAAGGTGCCCTTGAACCTGGAGATTTGGGACCCATGGGGTGGGTACCGCGCGGTATTACTTTAAAGCGTCTGCGTTTGCTCACCCAACCTCACCAATCCTCTCAGCCCCAAGAGTGTCCAGCCTTATGTCTCATCCAGCTGTGGGTCTAGATATGGTCAATCCAGGTTGCATCAGAGCCCCTGAACGGATGTTGTAAGAATTTCTCTCTCTTTCACTGTCTTTGTTTTATGGGGTTCATTTTAAGTAATTTATTTTGATAATGGGGTTGAGCTGCTTTTCCCTGCTGTGTTTATGCCGCTTTACACCCTCTTGATTCAACTCCAGTGAGATATCAATACATAGGTTTTAAGATTCTTGCTAGTCAGATATATTCTTGTGCGGTGAAGAGGGGGTGTTGAGTCCAGTTCACTGAGCAGGGAGGAGGTCTTGTCTGTTACATATTTGGCTTATGGAACGGTATGTGAGCTAATTTCAAACCCTTGTTTTATGCATCACCCCACCTCACCTTCCCCGTTAAGCAGCCATAGTGTGTCTTCTAAATATGTGACTCTGTTCTGTTTTGTAATTCAGTTCAAGTGTAGCGATTTTGACATGCCCTCTATTAGTGATATCTTAGGATAAGTGTCTTTTTCTGTGTGACTTATTTCACTTAGAATCCTCGTCCTTAAATCCACTCATCATGCTGCTACTAGCCTTATGACATTGATTTCATGACTGAGTGATTTTCCATTGTGCCTAAGTACCACAACTTCTTTATCCATTTTTCTCTTTCCTGGGATGTTTAAGGTGTACTGAAGTGGAGGTTCTTGTACACAGAGCAGCCCTAAACTTTGGGGTGCCTGTGTCTTGTTGATTTTTAGTTTTCCAAATTTATACGCCCATGAGTGGAAGTGCCCTATGCTCTGTAAGCTGTGTTTATTACATATTTCAGGACACACCGTACACTTCTCCAGAGTGGCTGTTGGCAACTGACATCCCGCCCATCAGCATAGCAAGGCTCCCATGTCTCCATGGCCTGTCCTGCATTTCTGGTTTTTACACTTTTTGCAGCATGGCCCTTTTGACCGATGGCAAGCGAGACTTCTTTGTAGTGCTGATTGGCACTTCCGGCTTGCTTGGTTGGCCAAAAAGGGCGTATGCGTTTTTTCCCGAATATATTCAGGAAACAACGCATACGCCCTTTTTGGCCAAGGGCATCATTGTCAAAGTTTTGCCGCTTTTCATGTGCTTTAAAGGCGAGTCGAATCTACCTCCTGAAATCTGTTTCCTGCAATTCTGCCTTGCTTTCAAATCCTCTTCGTTGCCTTACCTCAATATATTTGTGGACGAGAGTTATCATTTATAACTCTGCAGGTTTGTGAATTGCAGTGGCCCTGAGCTCCATTTGTCAACTCGCTTTTTTGGGAGCTGGCCGCAAATGCGCAGGATTGCTTCAGACCCTATTCTGGTTCCGGGGGGCAGGCTGAGCCTGTGCTTCATTCTTCTTTCTGATGGGGAAATAGAGTGACCTGTGCCTGTCCCAACACCTAGAGCTAGTCTCTCATTGGTTCCCCGTCTTCCCGTTCATCCTCAGGACAAATTGCAACCTGTACGAAACAAACAGGAGGTTCAAGGTGCTGATTCTCCAAGTAGGGAGATTGTTAGTAAAGCGGCTGGAATGGCGAACCCGAGCACAAGGAGAGGAGAAATGAGGTGCGTTTTAGAAACCTTTCCCGATCAAACGGTGTACCATCTTCTGGGTTTCCCATGCATGTTTTCGATGTAGGAAGATGCCCTTGAACCTGGAGATTTGGGACCCATGGGGTGGGTACCGCGCGGTATTACTTTAAAGCGTCTGCGTTTGCTCACCCAACCTCATCAATCCTCTCAGCCCCAAGAGTGTCCAGCCTTATGTCTCATCCAGCTGTGCGTCTAGATATGGTCAATGCAGGTTGCATCAGAGCCCCCGAACGGATTTTGTAAGAATTTCTCTCTCTTTCACTGTCTTTGTTTTATGGGGTTCATTTTAAGTAATTTATTTTGATAATGGGGTTGAGCTGCTTTTCCCTGCTGCGTTTTTGCCGCTTTACACCCTCTTGATTCAACTCCAGAGAGATATCAATACATAGGTTTTAAGATTCTTGCTAGTCAGATATATTCTTGTGCGGTGAATAGAGGGTGTTGAGTCCAGTTCACTGAGCAGGGAGGAGGTCTTGTCTGTTACATATTTGGCTTATGGAACGGTATGTGAGCTAATTTCAAACCCTTGTTTTATGCATCACCCCACCTCACCTTTCCCGTTAAGCAGCCATTGTGTGTGTTCTAAATATGTGACTCTGTTCTGTTTTGTAATTCAGTTCAAGTGTAGCGATTTTGACATGCCCTCTATAAGTGATATCTTAGGATAAGTGTCTTTTTCTGTGTGACTTATTTCACTTAGAATCCTCGTCCCTAAATCCACTCATCATGCTGCTACTAGCCTTATGACGTTGATTTCATGGCTGAGTGATATTCCATTGTGCCTAAGTACCACAACTTCTTTATCCATTATTCTCTTTCCTGGGATGTTTAAGGTGTACTGAAGTGGAGGTTCTTGTACACAGAGCAGCCCTAAACTTTGGGGTGCCTGTGTCTGGTTGATTTTTAGTTTTCCCCATTTATACGCCCATGAGTGGAAGTGCCCTATGCTCTGTAAGCTGTGTTTATTACATGTTTCAGGACACACCGTACACTTCTCCAGAGTGGCTGTTGGCAACTGACATCCCGCCCATCAGCGTAGCAAGGCTCCCATGTCTCCATGGCCTTTCCTGCATTTCTGGTTTTTACACTTTTTGCAGCATGGCCCTTTTGACCGGTGTCAAGCGAGACTTCTTTGTAGTGCTGATTGGCACTTCCGGCTTGCTTGGTTGGCCAAAAAGGGCGTATGCGTTTTTTCCTGAATATATTCAGGGAAAAACGCATACGCCCTTTTTGGCCAAGGGCATCATTGTCAACGTTTTGCCGCTTTTCATGTGCTTTAAAGGCGAGTCGAATCTACCTCCTGAAATCTGTTTCCTGCAATTCTGCCTTGCTTTCAAATCCTCTTCCTTGCCTTCCCTCAATATATTTGTGGACGAGAGTTATCATTTATAACTCTGCAGGTTTGTGAATTGCAGTGGCCCTGAGCTCCATTTGTCAACTCGCTTTTTTGGGAGCTGCCCGCAAAAGCGCAGGATTGCTTCAGGCCCTATTCTGGTTCCGGGGGGCAGGCTGAGCCTGTGCATCATTCTTCTTCCTCATGGGGAAATAGAGTGACCTGTGCCTGTCCCAACACCTAGAGCTAGTCTCTCATTGGTTCCCCGTCTTCACGTTCATCCTCAGGACAAATTGCAACCTGTACGAAACAAACAGGAGGTTCAAGGTGCTGATTCTCCAAGTAGGGAGATGGTTAGTAAAGCGGCTGGAATGGCGAACCCGAGCACAAGGAGAGGAGAAATGAGGTGCGTTTTAGAAACCTTTCCCGATCACACGGTGTACCATCTTCTGGGTTTCCCAGGCATGTTTTCGATGTAGGAAGGTGCCCTTGAACCTGGAGATTTGGGACCCATGGGGTGGGTACCGCGCGGTATTACTTTAAAGCGTCTGCGTTTGCTCACCCAACCTCACCAATCCTCTCAGACCCAAGAGTGTCCAGCCTTATGTCTCATCCAGCTGTGGGTCTAGATATGGTCAATCCAGGTTGCATCAGAGCCCCTGAACGGATGTTGTAAGAATTTCTCTCTCTTTCACTGTCTTTGTTTTATGGGGTTCATTTTAAGTAATTTATTTTGATAATGGGGTTGAGCTGCTTTTCCCTGCTGTGTTTATGCCGCTTTACACCCTCTTGATTCAACTCCAGTGAGATATCAATACATAGGTTTTAAGATTCTTGCTAGTCAGATATATTCTTGTGCGGTGAATAGGGGGTGTTGAGTCCAGTTCACTGAGCAGGGAGGAGGTCTTGTCTGTTACATATTTGGCTTATGGAACGGTATGTGAGCTAATTTCAAACCCTTGTTTTATGCATCACCCCACCTCACCTTCCCCGTTAAGCAGCCATAATGTGTCTTCTAAATATGTGACTCTGTTCTGTTTTGTAATTCAGTTCAAGTGTAGCGATTTTGACATGCCCTCTATAAGTGATATCTTAGGATAAGTGTCTTTTTCTGTGTGACTTATTTCACTTAGAATCCTCGTCCTTAAATCCACTCATCATGCTGCTACTAGCCTTATGACATTGATTTCATGACTGAGTGATATTCCATTGTGCCTAAGTACCACAACTTCTTTATCCATTTTTCTCTTTCCTGGGATGTTTAAGGTGTACTGAAGTGGAGGTTCTTGTACACAGAGCAGCCCTAAACTTTGGGGTGCCTGTGTCTTGTTGATTTTTAGTTTTCCAAATTTATACGCCCATGAGTGGAAGTGCCCTATGCTCTGTAAGCTGTGTTTATTACATGTTTCAGGACACACCGTACACTTCTCCAGAGTGGCTGTTGGCAACTGACATCCCGCCCATCAGCGTAGCAAGGCTCCCATGTCTCCATGGCCTGTCCTGAATTTTTGGTTTTTACACTTTTTGCAGCATGGCCCTTTTGACCGATGGCAAGCGAGACTTCTTTGTAGTGGTGATTGGCACTTCCGGCTTGCTTGGTTGGCCAAAAAGGGCGTATGCGTTTTTTCCCGAATATATTCAGGAAACAATGCATACGCCCTTTTTGGCCAAGGGCATCATTGTCAACGTTTTGCCGCTTTTCATGTGCTTTAAAGGCGAGTCGAATCTACCTCCTGAAATCTGTTTCCTGCAATTCTGCCTTGCTTTCAAATCCTCTTCCTTGCCTTCCCTCAATATATTTGTGGACGAGAGTTATCATTTATAACTCTGCAGGTTTGTGAATTGCAGTGGCCCTGAGCTCCATTTGTCAACTCGCTTTTTTGGGAGCTGGCCGCAAATGCGCAGGATTGCTTCAGACCCTATTCTGGTTCCGGGGGGCAGGCTGAGCCTGTGCTTCATTCTTCTTCCTGATGGGGAAATAGAGTGACCTGTGCCTGTCCCAACACCTAGAGCTAGTCTCTCATTGGTTCCCCGTCTTCCCGTTCATCCTCAGGACAAATTGCAACCTGTACGAAACAAACAGGAGGTTCAAGGTGCTGATTCTCCAAGTAGGGAGATTGTTAGTAAAGCGGCTGGAATGGCGAACCCGAGCACAAGGAGAGGAGAAATGAGATGCGTTTTAGAAACCTTTCCCGATCACACGGTGTACCATCTTCTGGGTTTCCCAGGCATGTTTTCGATGTAGGAAGGTGCCCTTGAACCTGGAGATTTGGGACCCATGGGGTGGGTACCGCGCGGTATTACTTTAAAGCGTCTGCGTTTGCTCACCCAACCTCATCAATCCTCTCAGCCCCAGGAGTGTCCAGCCTTATGTCTCATCCAGCTGTGGGTCTAGATATGGTCAATCCAGGTTGCATCAGAGCCCCCGAACGGATTTTGTAAGAATTTCTCTCTCTTTCACTCTCT